>NC_134488.1:124406947-124770697 GCF_040206685.1 Ascaphus truei
CCCCCCTCCCCCAGCCTACATCCGGGGACCCCCCCTCCCCCAGCCTACATCCGGGGACCCCCCCTCCCAGCCTACATCCGGGGACCCCCCCTCCCAGCTTACATCCCACCCCGGGCAGCAAGCTGGCATCGGGTGCAGGGGGAGGGGCTGACCCAGAGCTGCCAGCCGGCCCTCTTCCTCCAATCAGGGAGGGAGATTACTTATTTATTTATTTTTAAAAAAAATTGGCGCGAACGGGGGAAATTTGAGCGGGAGCAATTTAAAAAAAAACACGTGTGCTGCTTGGGCCAATAGTTACTCGCCCAGGGGTTAAATCCACACGCCCCGGGCGAGTAAATGTATAGGATTGTTGAACACTGTACATTATATACAAGACATTGCATGCACAGTTAAAGAAATTATATATTATGGGAGAATGAAACCGTTACAGACAGATTAAAATGTGAGACAGCCTTAGATTTGAAAGAACTTAAACTGGTGGTGGATGTGAGAGTCTCTGGTAGGTTGTTCCAGTTTTGGGGTGCACGGTAAGAGAAGGAGGAATGGCCGGATACTTTGTTGAGCCTTGGGACCATGAACAGTCTTTTGGAGTCTGATCTCAGGTGATAAGTGCTGCATGTGGTAGGGGCGAGGAGCTTGTTCAGATAGCTGGGTAGCTTGCCCATAAAGAATTTAAAGGCAAGACAGGAAAGGTGAACTTTGCGCCTAGACTCTAGTGATGACCAATCTAGTTCTTTGAGCATTTCGCAGTGATGTGTGTTGTACTTGCATTGGAGAACAAAATGACAAATTGAATTGTAGAGGGTGTCAAGTTTGCCAAGGTGGGTTTGAGGTGCCGTGCCATATACTATGTCTCCATAGTCAATAATTGTAAGTAGGAAATATTGAGGTTGGAGCCCCAAAAATAACTAGTGCTACAGAGCATATACCCTTAGGTTTAAAGAAAATATATTGTTGAATTCACTGCAAACCGGAACACATAATATCCTTTGTACATGCTTGGAGCTTAGGCATTAACCCCTAGGTGAACCACGGTTGAGCAGGGGTAAAAAGAGTTGTATGGGGGATATCCTAGGACCCCCCCCAGACCTCTAATATACACCCAGAACACAATATACCAATGGTAATGGGGCAGCTCACTTTAAAGCATTATTGTACTCACATATCTCCTTGTGTGTGACCGGGTCAGTGTGCTCCGGCTGAATGGAAGCAGAACGAAATCACCTTATACCAGGAGGGAAGATGAATCAGCGGGCACTACGGTGCAGGAAAAGATCAAAAAGGCTGGACTGTGCTACGAAAAAAATCCTTTATTCAAACATGGTTAAAAATTGAGAGGAGGGAAGAGAACCCCTGCGCCTCTAACGCGTTTCACTCGCAATCGAGCTTTATCTTTGATAAAGCTCGATTGCGAGTGAAACGCGTTAGAGGCGCAGGGGTTCTCTTCCCTCCTCTCAATTTTTAACCATGTTTGAATAAAGGATTTTTTTCGTAGCACAGTCCAGCCTTTTTGATCTTTTCCTGCACCGTAGTGCCTGCTGATTCATCTTCCCTCCTGGTATAAGGTGATTTCGTTCATAGTCAATAATTGGCATTAACATCTGCTGTGCGATACGCTTTCTGACCAGGAGACTTAGGGAGGATTTGTTCCTGTAAAGTACCCCTAGTTTGGCATAGGTCTTGGTTGTCAGGGTATCAATGTGCATTCTGAATGTTAAGTGGGAGTCAAACCATAAGCCCAGGTATTTAAAACTAGTGACAGGGGTTAGGGTGGTGTTAGCATTGGTTCTAATCTGGAGCTCAGTCGCTGGAAGCTTTAAAAATTTAGTCTTGGTCCCAAATAGCATTGTTACAGTCTTGTCAGTGTTTAAAAACAGTTTGTTTTGGGAGATCCAGTTTTCGAGTCTCAAAAACTCAGACTGAAGTATGTGTTGAAGGTCAGAGAGGCTGTGGCTGTGTGCATATAGGATTGTGTCATCTGCATACATGTGTATTGAGGCTTCCTTATAAGCTGTGGGAAGATCATTAATGAACACTGAGAAGAGTAGGGGCCCCAGAACAGAGCCTTGCGAGACACCAAAGGTGATATCCAGGGGGCTGGAGTTAGAGCCTGAGATGGACACATGTTGGGATCTTCCTGATAGGTAGGAATGAAACCAATGTAGCCATGTCTAAAATTGTTGTACATATCTCTTTCTCATGCTGGCAGTAAACCTGGTAAGTATGCAGGATTGCCAGTAGTCATCATGGAGGTTTGCCCTCACACCCTGGTGAGGTGTCATATGTCCCATAGGAAGTGACAACATGCTGTGTGTCCACGGTTAGTGACATCAGAGATGTGCCTGTTCCTAGGTGATATAAGACACAGCACTGCCTACAGTTAGGTGTTCTGTTCAGTTGGTGTTTTGACTCTGTTCAGGAGAGTCATGTGGAGGTTTGCAACAATGTTGCAGAGGCTGATGCAAGAGCTGTGACTGTGTGCAGCTCAGAGCAGACAGAGAGAAGCTGGTGAATCTTCCTTAGGGGAGAGGTGGAAGCAACTCCATTAGAAAAGGAGGAACCTTTCAAAGGGAAGCAGCTGGATAATTATGTGTGGCTAGGAGACTACTGCAAGGGGCAGCTAGCCCACATCCATCAATAAAGATGCTCCTGTTCAAATATACTCTCGTGTGTAAGTGTGGAGTAATTACACAGAGAGGGGCACCACAGAGGAGTTCCTCACCAGGACCATCCACAAGCGGACGCTGGGATCCTGATGAGGTGGAGGCGCTGCACTGGATCTAGGTAGGACTCAGCACACTACCTCAGCTGCCTGTCTGGGTTGGCAAATCCCCACACACCATCATGCGGGAGACTCAGGAGTCCTGTTGCCAACAGGTGCACCACCAGACACTACCATGTAATGGGGACTGGTTAGACCACAGGGGCCAATGTGAGATTGGGTGGGTCAGGCCAGGTCAGAAAACCCATTACACCAGTTTAAAGCATGCTTACCTATTCCAAAGCTCTGGAGTTTGTTAAGCAGGATAGCATGATCAACTGTATCAAAAGCCTTTGCAAAATCTAGGAATACTGCACCAGTGAGTTGTCCCCGTTCCATTCCACACTGGATTTCATTGCAAACTTTTAGCAGGGTAGTTACTGTAAAGTGTTTGGTGCGAAAGCCAGATTGGAATTGGCTAGGGAAATTTGTCTTGGTATAGTAATCGCTTAATTGGGAGTGGACACATTTTTCCATGACTTTGGATAGAATTGGGAGAAGTGAGATTGGTCTGTAGTTTGAGACAGTGTTTTTGTCCCCACTTTTGAAGATTGGGACAACTCTGGCAGTTTTCCAGGTCTTAGAGATATGGCCTGCAGACAGGATAGAGTTGACTATGGAAGCAATTGATATCCCCCTTAGTGATATTACTTGGTTGTTGATGGTTAGGAGGCTGGAATATGTTGTTGATAACCTTCAAGAAGTTAGCTGGGTTTGATGTATTTTGGGAGAGATTGTCAGAGTAATATTGTGCTTTTGCGTGCCTTGTTTGCCTTGTGCACATGTTCCGCAGGCATCTGTAGTGATTGAGTTCCTTGGTAGTGCCAGTTACTTTGTAGCTTTTTCACAAGGTATCCCTGAGCTGGTAGAGTGCAATAAGGTCAGATGTAACCCATGGAAGATGGGCCCCCCTTACCCTTATTTTGCGTAGTGGAGCATGGGTATCGCAGAGTTTTAAGAACTCGGATTGGAAATAGTCGAGCGCAGAATCAGGGTTGGGAATTAAATCGATTCTGTGCCATGGGCAGTTGGTAAGGTCATCCAGAAACTGTTGTGGGTTAACGTTTTTAAATGTTCTAGTGAGGAAAACTTTAGGGCTTGAATGGGGCGTTTTAATTTTCCTTACACAGTACACTATTGCATGGTCACTGAAAATGTCAGGAAGGATGCCAGAGGATTGGATTCTGCTGGGGTTTTTGGAGAGAATCCAGTCTAGTAAGGAATGGTTATGCGATTTCAGGTTTGTCCGTGTGGGTTGGAAATGAGTTGTGAAAGGTTAAGTGGCTTGAGTTGTATCAGGATTTTATGGTTTTTAGGGTCAAGCCAGTTGAAGTTGAAATCCCCAAGAACTAGCAGCTCACTCTTCTCGTTCAGAGAGGAAATGGAGCCAAGAAACTGGGTGATATCAGCCAGGGATTGTAGAGGGGCTTTAGGGGGGCAGTAGATGCCAGCGAGCAAGATGGGCTTAGAAAAGGGGAGGCAGATTTTGCCAACTAGAATTTTAAAAGAGGATGGGCTTGGGGGGCAATTTAACAGTGTAAATTGTAATGTGTCTACAATATAAAATAGCACCCTCCTCCTCTCTTGGACCTATCTCTCCTAAAAATTGAGTATCCGTGAATGGCGATATTTGCATCACGGGTTTTAGGGGTTAGCTATGTTTCTGTAAGAATGATGGCTTTGGGTTTATGCATAAGGCACCATGCCCTTAGTTTGTCCAGTTTGGGCAGCAGGCTCCGGATATTTATATGGGTGAGAGATAGCCCTTTTTGGAATTTAAAGGTGGAATTTTCAGGGGCATGGGACAGATTTTAAATGGGAGGACCTGGGTTAGGTTCAATATCACCTGCTAAAGAGAGTAATAGTATGAGCAGAAATTTGGGTAGTTGTTTGCAAGGTGTAAATTTGTGTTGGTTGCCATTAGAGTGAGCAGTGGTTGGTGTGCTGGTTTTTAGAGTTCTCCACCAACATTCCGTAGATAGTGAAAGGCTTTTGAGTAGTCCAGGGTGTATGGTGATGTTGGGTGTGGGCCAGGATGGAGGAGTTTGTAGTGGATAGAGGGAGTATCATCTCCATGAGGCCAGGAGAAAGAAAAAAGTAAAGATACATAGCAGGTTCATGATGCCAGAGGTAGGCAGTGCTGCATGGAGCTGTTGTGAGCAAAGTGAGTGTGTGCAGACTGAACAGCAGGGGTGTGCCTGTTCCTTGTCAAATGTTTTTCTGCATTGCAATGCTAGAGTCAGTTCTGGGTTTCAGTGGGCTGAGTTGGTGTGTGAGTTGTTTTTGTGCAGTCAGTTTTGAGAGAGGTTGCAGTGAAATAAGTTGTAAAGGGGTGTGGGATTAAAATAGGCAGGTTAACAAGCATGGGATCAAAGTGTGGTCATATAAGCTCACTGTTTGTTGCCTTGAGTAAGAGTTTGCAGAAAGGATGCCGTCCCCAGTCACCTCTAGTCAAACTACAGTCTAACTATTATTGTCACTTAAAATGATCACTCTTAAGATGCCAATGCAGGGGGGATATGTGTTATATACATCTAAAGCAGTCACATGACCCCTCCCCCCCTGCCCCAATAAATCAGCTTGTTCCAGTTGGTCAATTAACAGCAAACAGTTAAGAGGGGGAAAAAAAACAAAAAAAAAACACCTTTTGATATTCAAACATACCAAGAGAAATTATTAGTACAAGCCAGGAGTGTAATTCTTTCAAAACAGGACTTGCATATCAGGGACATGTGCAGATTTTCAAATTGGAGCGGAGCGCTGGATGACTCAGGATTATGAAAAAGAAAAATAAATACAATGGTGCAGATAGTATTATAATAATGGTATAATAAAAATGTTCTCTGTAGTAGTGGTACTCACAGATTGCACTATCAAATATAAGCGTATCAGAGACCCTTCTCTCTCTGATGGGAGCCCTTTAATGGAAATCCCTCAGAGTGGTGTCTTGATAACCATCTGGACATGAACAGTCCGTCCTAAGGGTGTAGAGCTGCTTTTTTTATTACTGTAACCATCTGGACATGAACAGTCCGTCCTACGGGTGTAGAGCTGCTTTTTTTTATTACTGTATTGCACTTTAATATTTATATAATTTTCCACACATTGGTGAAGGTCACTAAACACAATTTGTGCACTGATTATTAATTGAACATCACTGTCACATATATCGTATAATTACTTAATTATTTAATATTCACTTATTTTTGAGAAGCGCCCGGTTTTTATTTTTTGTCTTTGCATATCAGGGACATACCTGTGAAGAGAATGCAATTAGATCCATGTCATGTCTGCTGAGGTTATTGGTCTTGCATGAAGAAAGTAAATATATAACTATAGTCTAACTATTATTGTCACTTAAAATGATCACTTTAAATGCATCGCTCTTAAGATGCCAATGCTACCTGTCAATGTTAATCTGTAATGATATCGAATAGAGTACCCCTCTGTCACCTTTGCCTCTGCTGAATAGGGAATAACCCTGGAATTGTTTTGATTCCTTTTCAAGCTTGCCCCCAGCAGATACACTGGAATATTTGGTTGATTTTACTCACTATGACCAATCTTCATATTGCTTTGTGATAAGGACAAAGTGCTAATACAAAGCAAAATACCTTGATCCATTTGAGATAAGTGATGCACATTCTGAATTGAAGTTGCTCTGAACTGTGATAAAATGTAAAAAGCATTACAGCTACTGTATTTCTGCAGATTGATACAATGTAATTTGAAACGTATATACAGTACCTGTATGGTTTGTTGTAGCTTAATTGTCACTGCACTGGGACTTAACTGCATGTAACTGCCAGTCATTCCATGCAGACTGGCAATATTAAGAGAATGAATTGTAACACTCATCCTACGTATAACAGAAAAGACCCAGTGATTGGCCTAGCTTTATCAGTCAGGTAAGAACCTGTGACAAAGTTCTTTGCTTTTGGAGTTAAACTGTAGAGTACAGTACGTTTTCAGCTAATTGGTAAATACTAATGCACTGTGCCACTCCTACAGATATACACTGTGCAGAACAATAGCTACTAAACGCTTCCGTGCTAACGGGGCCGCTGATTCAATGCTTCTGAAAACCGGCATTGATAAGGATTCTTCACAAAAAAATAATATTTTCATAAATCGAATTCAAAGAGTGGGCACAAACACAAATGCACAAAGATTTACAACACTAATTGCAAACATTTCTCCTGTTTTGCAGGTCTGCCATTCCTGACGGTGAAAGGAAAAACAACCCAACCACCAAGTAAGCATATACTGTATAGTGAATAAGTGTATTTACACCATACCAATGCTGCAAACACTAGAATTCATGTGTCAGTGTGTAACACCAAAATCTTTAAGCATGAGCGTTCGGCTGTCCTGCAATAATTTTAGTGCAGGAGTGGGGGGCGTGGCTATTAAAGGAGGGGCGTGTCATTGGCTGGATCAGGGCTGTATCTGTGTGTCTACGTGTCTGTGTCTCTCCATTCTCTCCCTCCCCCTTTCCCTCCATCCTCCCCCACCCTCTTCCCCCCTCCATTCTCTCCCTTACCCTCTCCCCTCCATTCTCTCCCTCCCTCCATTCTCTCCTTTCCCCCCTTCCCCTTTCCCTTCTCTCTCCCCACTTCCCTCCTCTCTCTCCCCCTCTTCCCTCCTCTCTCTCCCCCCCTTCCCTCCTCTCTCTCCCCCTTTCCCCCCTTTCCTTCTTCCCCCACTTCCCCTCTTCCTTCTTCCCCCACTTCCCCCCCCCTCCCTCATCTCTCCCCCTTCCCTCATTTCTCTCCCCTTCCCTCCTCTCTCCCCCTCTTCCTTGCTCTCTCAACCCCTTCCCTCCTCTCTCCACCCTTCTTTCCTTCCCCCCATCCTTCCATTCTCTCCCCCGCGGCTCCCCTCTCCTCCCCTCTCTCCTGTCTCCCCCTTCTCTTCATTCTCTCCCCCACTGCACCCCTCTATTCCCACCCTGCTAATCTTTCCCCCTGCTCCTTTCTCCCCCCGTTCCTCTCCCCCTTCCCCTCTTTCTCTCCTTCTCTCCATTCTCTCCCCCCCTGCACCACTCGCCCCCCCTTCTCTCCTTACTTGTAACCCTGCTCTGAGCTCGAAAGTCAAATTGAACTGTCTCCCCAAGCACCAAGCTTGGGAGTGCGTACGTGCCTAAGCACAAGCGCGCTCCCCGCGTGAGCGGATATGGGAAGATACAAATTGCAAGAAGTAAACTCGGCAAGCGCCGCACGCAAAGCGCACTCAGCACTTGTGTGGAAGCAGCCTGAGATTATACAGAAAAACGCTGTGGTGTCGCCCGTAGCGACACTGTGCGAGGCAAAAAACAAGTTTCATACATACGTGATAAGTGTCTATACCAAATTCAGCTGTCTCCTCGCTTGCTACTGCAAAGCGGGGAGACAGTTAATGCGTTTTCAAAATTTGTTGTTGCTCCGCGTGATGTCGCTATGGGCGACACCACAGGTGTTTTTCTGTATAATCGCAGCCTAAGGCAAGGAGACTGCTTCACTGGGGGTTATGAATGATTGGTCCTGGGAAGATCTGTATGTGTTATCTATGTGATGTGTAACCTCTTCCCACAGAATGTCCACCTCACATGCATTTTGCGCAATGTGATACCAGTTGCCCACTGACCTGTCAGAATTACCAGTCCCCACCTACGTTCTGCACCTATAACTGCAATCCGCGATGTGCCTGTGATGAGGGATACATACTGTTATGGAAGGGATCCTCTACTTGTTTGACAAAGGACCAGTGTCCTGTCTGGAAAGGTAATACTACTTACTACTAATAGGAAAATGTAAACTGGGTCATACACAAGTATTTACCCAAGTATTTCAGTCTAGACCCACAATAAGGTGACAGGTGGTACCTGTGACCCATTCAGTCTTTCTCGTCTTATCTCCTCTTAAAATGAGGCCTGTATTACATTGCAAAGCAATACATTTTCATGGTTTATTCACTAAAGGGTGATAGCCTCAATGGCTCAAACATAATTAGCCATGAAATAGAATTTTTGGACAGATTGGTGACTCTGTCTGTAGCGGGTGTACCCCTAGGGTACTATAACTAAGGGTGCTGCGGTTACCTGTGAGGCTAATGTGACGGGAGCTTTGTGACAGGCTATTAATAATACACACCAAAATATATAAATAACTGGGTTGAACTTTGACGAGACTTAGATATGATAAAATATAATTTATTCCTTGATAAAGGTGAACACACAAGATATACAAATAACAGAAAAAATATAGACACTTACTTAAAGATTATGACAAGAAAGCCATCAGGATACAGGATGGGCCATTTCTTCCATATTTCAGTTGACATCACAGCAAGACAGGCAGGTCATGAAGACACATGAAGGACCTCTGGCATGAAGGATAATAGCCATAGGCTGAGCCTGGTTCTTATACAATTATTTCCCATTGAACACAACCTAAACCCAGCCCCTCTCATAAATCAGCGGTGAAGTTGACAGTTTTCCTCAGAGTAAAACTCCTCCCACCCAAGGACATTTAAAAACTGCTTATCCCTATCTAAATAACTTCATAACTTCAGTTTAGTAATACCTACCGGCACACGAGACATATTAATACATTCCGTCACGCATGACGCTCCCAACGAGACTAAATATTACAGTGTAATATTAAAATTAAGAGAGATATTAATATCTGTCTCTTTGAACCGGCTAAACCTCAGGTGTCTGTATTCGTTAGTTGGGGCTTGGTCCCACGAATACACATATGTAACTCTTAGCATGTTCAGCCGAGGACATCTCATAATATTCTTATATTTAATAAGGTCACTCATTCTGATCTCTCCTTGGGTAACAGCACCCCTGGCCCCAATCAAATCTCTTAGAAGCAGATTTTGGCTTCCATTGAAGTGTGAAGTATCACACTTAAAAAACATTCAGTTTCTTGGTTCCTGCCTCCAACATAAACAATTAGGGCAGTTACCTTTTGGTCACTGGTGCTATGTTTCACACCCAATGCCCCAGACCTCCTGAATCAGAGGCGTTTCAAAGTGTGAGTTATAACGCTCACAACCCACTCCAGCTTCCTAACCATTTGGTCGCTCTCCTGACCATTTGCATTTAGTAGGCAGGCATATTTGAGGGTAATTTAAACAAAGGGCTAGAATCACTGTTTTAACATTAACCCATTCCCTCCTGCAGCAACCCTAGTGTATGTGTGGGTGCAAACACTAGGATAACACAATACAGTTACACAGGGGAATAAGCATTTGGATATTGAAGCGAGGTAAAAACACATTACTGGACCTCAGTCCAGTTAACCCCTTGCTTCCCAGGTGAGGGTAGAGGGGGGCCAATTGTGTGTAACCCCTTTAATCCCGGGCCAAATCCTCCCCATCGTCACAGCTAACAAGAGGCCTGAGCCTCCGTCACTGGGAGCCTGAGGTATATACTTACACTCGTTGCAGCGCCTCCACTGATGAGGGATTCCAGCGTGGTGGGAGTGTGTCTTATCTTCCATTTATAAGTCTCTCATCCATGTGACTCTTTTAGTCCTGGCTTCTTTGATTAGGGGGAATTATTTCATTTCAGTTTAATCCGAGAATTATCAAATACCCCATAACCCTCTCCCTGTATTCTTCCTTGTTTTCAGATTATCTGGCACATATATAGGTACCCCAGGTAATAGTATTACTGGAAGCCTTAAGAGGGAAGCTAATTATCTGATATTTGCAACACACATATCTTCCCACATTTTATATAATTACAAACGAATATTTCTGCCCATTACAAACTTATACCGGCCATTACTATGGGTTGTGTCAGACATGAATTATCTTAAATAAAGTTATTTATTTATTTATAAAATGTTTTACCAGGAAGTAATACATTGAGAGTTACCTCTCGTTTTCAAGTATGTCCTGGGCACAGAGTTTGGACAAATAATACATGGTTACAAATACAGTTACATAAATGAACAGGGTATACATTATATACAAGACATTGCATGCACAGTTAAAGAAATTATATATTATGGGCGAATGAAACAGTTACAGACAGATTAAAATGTGAGACAGCCTTAGATTTGAAAGAACTTAAACTGGTGGTGGATGTGAGAGTCTCTGGTAGGTTGTTCCAGTTTTGGGGTGCACGGTAAGAGAAGGATGAACGGCCGGATACTTTGTTGAGCCTTGGGACCATGAAGTCTTTTGGATTCTGATCTTAGGTGATAAGTGCTGCATGTGGTAGGGGCGAGGAGCTTGTTCAGATAGCTGGGTAGCTTGCCCATAAAGAATTTAAAGGCAAGACAGGAAAGGTGAACTTTGCGCCTAGACTCTAGTGATGACCAATCTAGTTCTTTGAGCATTTCGCAGTGATGTGTGTTGTAGTTGCATTGGAGAACAAAACGACAAATTGAATTGTAGAGGGTGTCAAGTTTGCCAAGGTGGGTTTGAGGTGCCGTGCCATATACTATGTCTCCATAGTCAATAATTGGCATTAGCATCTGCTGTGCGATACGCTTTCTGACCAGGAGACTTAGGGAGGATTTGTTCCTGTAAAGTACCCCTAGTTTGGCATAGGTCTTGGTCGTCAGGGTATCAATGTGCATTCTGAATGTTAAGTGGGAGTCAAACCATAAGCCCAGGTATTTAAAACTAGTGACAGGGGTTAGGGTGGTGTTAGCGTTGGTTCTAATCTGGAGCTCAGTCGCTGGAAGCTTTAAAAATTTAGTCTTGGTCCCAAATACCATTGTTACAGTCTTGTCAGTGTTTAAAAACAGTTTGTTTTGGGAGATCCAGTTTTCGTGTCTCAAAAAGTCAGACTGAAGTATGTGTTGAAGGTCAGAGAGGCTATAGCTGTGTGCATATAGGATTGTGTCATCTGCATACATGTGTATTCGTTGCTTCCTTACACGCTGTGGGAAGATAATTAATGAACACTGAGAAGAGTAGGGGGCCCAGAACAGAGCCATGCGAGACACCACAGGTGATATCCAGGGGGTTGGAGTTAAAGCCTGAGATAGACACATGTTGGGATCTTCCTGATAGGTAGGAATGAAACCAGTTTAAAGCATGCGTACCTATTCCAAAGCTCTGGAGTTTGTTAAGCAGGATAGCATGATCAACTGTATCAAAAGCCTTTGCAAAATCTAGGAATACTGCACCAGTGAGTTGTCCCCGTTCCATTCCACACTGGATTTAATTGCAAACTTTTAGCAGGGTAGTTACTGTAGTGTTTGGGGCGAAAGCCAGATTGGAATTGGCTAGGGAAATTTGTCTTGGTATAGTAATCGCTTAATTGGCAACTCTGGCAGTTTTCCAGGTCTTAGAGATATGGCCTGCAGACAGGATAGAGTTGACTATGGAAGCAATTGATATCCCCCTTAGTGATATTACTTGGTTGTTGATGGTTAGGAGGCTGGAATATGTTGTTGATAACCTTCCAGAAGTTAGCTGGGTTTGATATATTTTTGGAGAGATTTTCAGAGTAATATTGTGCTTTTGCGTGCCTTGTTTGCCTTGTTCACATATTCCGCAGGCATCTGTAGTGATTGAGTTCCTTGGTAGTGCCAGTTACTTTGTAGCTTTTTCACAAGGTATCCCTGAGCTGGTAGAGTGCAATAAGGTCAGATGTAACCCATGGAAGATGGGCCCCCATTACCCTTATTTTGCGTGGTGGAGCATGGGTATCGCAGAGTTTTAAGAACTCGGATTGGAAATAGTCGAGCGCAGAATCAGGGTCGGGAATTAAATCGATTCTGTGCCATGGGCAGTTGGTAAGGTCATCCAGAAACTGTTGTGGGTTAACGTTTTTAAATGTTCTAGTGAGGAAAACTTTAGGGCTTGAATGGGGCGTTTTAATTTTCCTTACACAGTACACTATTGCATGGTCACTGAAAATGTCAGGAAGGATGCCAGAGGATTGGATTCTGCTGGAGTTTTAGGAGAGAATCCAGTCTAGCAAGGAATGGTTATGCGATTTCAGGTTTGTCCGTGTGGGTTGGGAAATGAATTGTGAAAGGTTAAGTGGCTTGAGTTGTATCAGGATTTTATGGTTTTTAGGGTCAAGCCAGTTGAAGTTGAAATCCCCAAGAACTAGCAGCTCACTCTTCTCGTTCAGAGAGGAAATGGAGCCAAGAAACTGGGTGATATCAGCCAGGGATTGTAGAGGGGCTTTAGGGGGGCAGTAGATGCCAGTGAGCAAGATGGGCTTAGAAAAGGTAGGCAGATTTTGCCAACTAGAATTTCAAAAGAGGGTGGGCTTGGGGGGCAATTTAGCAGTGTAAATTGTAATGTGTCTACAATATAAAATAGCACCCCTCCTCCTCTCTTGGACCTATCTCTCCTAAAAATGGAGTATCCGTGAATGGCGATATTTGCATCAGGGGTTTTAAGGGTTAGCCATGTTTCTGTAAGAATGATGGCTTTGGGTTTATGCATAAAGCACCATGCCCTTAGTTTGTCCAGTTTGGGCAGCAGGCTCCGGATATTTATATGGGTGAGAGATAGCCCTTTTTGGAATTTAAAGGTGGAATTTTCAGGGGCATGGGACAGATTTGAAATGGGAGGACCTGGGTTAGGTTCAATATCACCTGCTAAAGAGAGTAATAGTATGAGCAGAAATTTGGGTAGTTGTTTGCAAGGTATAAATTTGTGTTGGTTGCCATTAGAGTGAGCAGTGGTTGGTGTGCTGGCTCTTACAGTTCTCCACCAACATTCCGTAGATAGTGAAAGGCTTTTGAGTAGTCCAGGGTGTATGGTGATGTTGGGTGTGGGCCAGGATGGAGGAGTTTGTAGTGGATAGAGGGAGTATCATCTCCATGAGGCCAGGAGAAAGAAAAAAGTAAAGATACATAGCAGGTTCATGATGCCAGAGGTAGGCAGTGCTGCATGGAGCTGTTGTGAGCAAAGTGAGTGTGTGCAGACTAAACAGCAGGGGTGTGCCTGTTCCTTGTCAAATGTTTTTCTGCATTGCAATGCTAGTGTCAGTTCTGGGTTTCAGTGGGCTGAGTTGGTGTGTGAGTTGTTTTTGTGCAGTCAGTTTTGGGAGAGGTTGCAGTGAAATAAGTTGTAAAGGGGTGTGGGATTAAAATAGGCAGGTTAACAAACATGGGATCAAAGTGTGGTCATATAAGCTCACTGTTTGATGCCTTGAGTAAGAGTTTGCAGAAAAGATGCAGTCCCCAGTCACCTCTAGTCAAACTATAGTCTAACTATTATTGTCACTTAAAATGATCACTTTAAATGCATCACTCTTAAGATGCCAATGCAAGGGGGATATGTGTTATATACATCTAAAGCAGTCACATGACCCCTCCCCCCCTGCCCCAATAAATCAGCTTGTTCCAGTTGGTCAATTAACAGCAAACAGTTAAGAGGGGGGAAAAAACAAGAAAAAAAAACACCTTTTGATATTCAAACATACCAAGAGAAATTATTAGTACAAGCCAGGAGTGTAATTCTTTCAAAACAGGACTTGCATATCAGGGACATACCTGTGAAGAGAATACAATTAGATCCATGTCATGTCTGCTGAGGTTATTGGTCTTGCATGAAGAAAGTAAATATATAACTATAGTCTAACTATTATTGTCACTTAAAATTATCACTTTAAATGCATCGCTCTTAAGATGCCAATGCTACCTGTCAATGTTAATCTGTAATGATATCGAATAGAGTACCCCCTCTGTCACCTTTGCCTCTGCTGAATAGGGAATAACCCTGGAATTGTTTTGATTCCTTTTCAAGCTTGCCCCCAGCAGATACACTGGAATATTTGGTTGATTTTACTCACTATGACCAATCTTCATATTGCTTTGTGATAAGGACAAAGTGGTAATACAAAGCAAAATACCTTGATCCATTTGCGATAAGTGATGCACATTCTGAATTGAAGTTGCTCTGAACTGTGATAAAATGTAAAAAGCATTACAGCTACTGTATTTCTGCAGATTGATACAATGTAATTTGAAACATATATACAGTACCTGTATGGTTTGTTGTAGCTTAATTGTCACTGCACTGGGACTTAACTGCATGTAACTGCCAGTCATTCCATGCAGACTGGCAATATTAAGAGAATGAATTGTAACACTCATCCTACGTATAACAGAAAAGACCCAGTGATTGGCCTAGCTTTATCAGTCAGGTAAGAACCTGTGATAATGTTCTTTGCTTTTGGAGTTAAACTGTAGAGTACAGTACGTTTTCAGCTAATTGGTAAATACTAATGCACTGTGCCACTCCTACAGATATACACTGTGCAGAACAATAGCTACTAAACGCTTCCGTGCTAACGGGGCCGCTGATTCAATGCTTCTGAAAAACGGCATTGATAAGGATTCTTCACAGAAGAAGAATATTTTCATAAATTGAATTCAAAGAGTGGGACATAGACACAAATGCACAAAGATTTACAACACTAATTGCAAACATTTCTCCTGTTTTGCAGGTCTGCCATTCCTGACGGTGAAAGGAAAAACAACCCAACCACCAAGTAAGCATATACTGTATAGTGAATAAGTGTATTTACACCATACCAATGCTGCAAACACTAGAATTCATGTGTCAGTGTGTAACACCAAAATCTTCAAGGATGAGTGTTCGACTGTCCTGCAATAATTTTAGTGCAGGAGTGGGGGGCGTGGCTATTAAAGGAGGGGCGTGTCATTGGCTGGATCGGGGCTGTATCTGTTTGTCTGCGTGTCTGTGTCTCTCCATTCTCTCCCTCCCCCTTTCCCTCCATCCTCCCCCTCCCATCTTCCCCCCTCCAGTCTCTCCCTTACCCTCTCCCCTCCATTATCTCCCTCCCCCATTCTCTCCTTTCCCACCTTCCCTCCTCTCCCCCTTCTCCTTTTCCTCCTCTCTCCACACTTCCCTCCTCCCTCTCGCCGCTTCCCTCCTCTCTCTCCCCCCCTTCCCTCCATCCTCCCCCTCCCCTCTTCCCCCATCCCCTCCTCCCCCCTCCATTCTCTCCCTTACCCTCTCCCCTCCTCTCCCTTCCCTTCTCCCCCCACTTCCCCTCTCTCCCCCTTTCCCTCATCTCTCCCCCCTTCCCTCCTTTCTCTCCCCTTCCCTCCTCTGTCCCTCTTCCCTGCTCTCTCCACCCCTTCCCTCCTCTCTCCACCCTTCTCTCCTTCCCCCCTTCCTTCCATTCTCCCCCCCGGCTCCCCTTTCCTCCCCTTTGCTCCTATACCGGAACCAGGGTCACGAATGGTGTATGAATGATTCCAGTTAGCTTAACTCATGTCTCACCTCTTCCAAAGCACAAACAAGTCCTTTTCTCTTTCTTGATTTTATTGAGGGAAATCACAGGGAGATGGGTGCTTGTAGATGTAATGTTGGGAAAGAGTGCTTCTCTGTCTGAAGTGCAGTGTATCAATGATGAGACAGTGTAAAACAAAAAGGCCTTGCTGGGGTAAATAGCAGGCAGTTACTCACTCAGAGTCCAGGGTGAAAAGGAAGTGAGGAGCAAGGGTCACACTAGATGGGAAGTGGGACTATACTAACTGTCAGCAAGGACAGCGGAGAAAATTGGAAAGCCCATTACCTAGAAGGACTGGAGAGGCTGCAGTAGCAGTTCACTGATTACATGCCCAGAGGCAAGAAATCCAACATTGTTGCATATCACACAGGCACAGTATGTGTGTGTAGACTCCATGCAGCTGAAAATAAGAACTGACAGGCAGAAGCTGCAAAGGAGAGAGGGGGGTGAATCAGAAATGCAGTTCTTGTTCCATGACACTCCCCATCTGGTATCTGGAGATACCACTATATAATTTGAATATGTGGAACATATGTGCAATGCATAACAAAAATAACATCACATTCTCAAACAATGCAAGAGTCCATGTCCACATAGCGATGTGACACCGGCTGGTATCACTGATATCAAGGTCCCTTGGCCAAAGGTCTTTGGCAAAGGATGCAGGGTGGATGCACAGCTCCAGGTTTGCTGGTTGCACCACAATGTCTTTGTGTAAAAGTCTCTGGCACTGTTTCCTTTTAGACTTGTGAGAGAACAGTCTTTTTGTCTCTGTAGTTTTACCCACAGAGTACATCCCCTTGTAGGTATGCCAGTCATAGTAGCCTGTCGCTTTATCACCCGGCCTTTGGCAGAAGGAGATGGCTTTTGGCTCCTTACGGAAGCAGAACAACACTCCTGGAAGGCTGGTTGTCGAGTCTAGTCCAGTAAAGAGGGCGTCGTTCAGGGAGACTCCCTGGAGCTGAGCGCTGGGGCTGAACACTATCCGGATTTGATTGGGTTCCTGAGGGTGGTAGGCCCCAGTTGACTGGAGGTACCGGCATTCTTCACCTTCCTTCATTAGAGTTGCTGGCTTTGCGTGGCCGGTAAGGAATATCTTCTGGATGAAGGCCACAAAGTTGTTTTTGGTCTCTGGTTCCCTTTGTAGGTCACAGAGGTGCAAAGTGAACCTAGAGATGGCATGTTCTCCATTGTTTGGGAAGCGCCTTCTTGGTGAACGGAATGGTAGCGGGTTCGCCCAACTGCCAGGTCCGTTTCTGACGAGCTCCTTGACCGCTGACCGCTGACCCACACTAGGTCAAGAGCTACTTGGTGTTTCCTTGTCGTCGTCCTTTGTGGTCTGGAACGCTGTGCACCCTAAGTCATTGGTGCATTCCTCTTGCAAGAGAACGTTTCCACGTATTTTGGTGATACGCCTTTGTATCTCTTTGTTGACTGCCCTCAGGAGGTTGTTCTCTCCTTGGACATGACGAAAAACAGTCTCTTTTGCCCTAGTAAATCCCTTTATGAGATGTCTCTGAGATTGTCTTTTTTTAGACGTGTGAGAGGACAGTCTTTTTGACACTGTGGCTTCACCTGTAGGGCGCAATCTTTTGCGGATATGCCAGCCGTGACAGCTGGCTGCTTTATCACTGGATACTCTGTGGAGAGGAATGACTGTACGTCCTAGCGTGCCATTGCTCGCGAGAAGATCGTCTGATTGTTTATTGTCTTTTGGATGACCCCTTTGTCGGTCACCTTTGGGAGGTTACTTTCTTCCTTCAGTGGAGTCGACTCGTCATCCTTGTTATCTGAACCGCTAAGCATCCTAGGCCATTGTCACATCCCCCCGATGCAAGGATGTTTTTGTTGACCACAGGGCTATGACCTTGTCTTTCCTCTTCACTTGGCCCTTCGGTCACTTGGAGATGGCCAAGACATGGTTCAGAGAGAGATGTGTGTCCACATTCTGTTACTATCGTTCTGCGGGCGTCAACATAGTCTTGCCCGTGCTCTTTGTCGGTGCACGCGTTGCCCACTGTCAGCCATCCTAGGTCAAGTCTTTGGGCGTATGGCGCGTTGTGGGGTCCGCTATGCTGTTTACGGACTTTATGTACCCTCATGATGTCCCTGCCGAGCAGCAGCAAGATCTTTGCACCTTGTTCTACCGGCAGGATGTAGTTGGCTATTGCCTTGAGGTGCGGGTAATGGCGTGCCATGTCTGGTGTGGGAATCTCGTCCCTGTTTGTGGCCATGTGGCTGCACTCGATGAGTGTGAGAAGGGGCATGTTCACTTTGCCGTCTATTGAGCATATGGTGTAGCCATTTACTCTTCTCCCTGTGGTCTCCATTCGCCCTGCGCACGTTCTGAGAGTGTAAGGAGGAGCACCGTCTTGTATGTTAAACATGTCGAAGAACTCTGACCTGACCAGCGATCGGTTGCTCTGGTCGTCGAGGATTGCGTACATCCTAATAGCCTTCTCAGGTTGTCCCTGGGGGTGCACTGCGACAAGGCATATTTTGGAACAGGACATTTTGTCACCTTCTTTTCCGCAAACCTCAGTGCGCTGAGATGTGACGGATGTTGACTCTCCTTCTTCTTTCTCCCCACCATGCTCCGCTACGGAGGATGGGTTGTTGAGTTGGTGGAGTGTCAGCGCCTCTGGGTGTAATGATGTCACGTGCTTGTCACTTTCGCACACTGTGCATTTGATCTCTTCTTTACAGTCCCTGGCTAGGTGAGTCGTGGAACCGCAGCACCTGAAGCAAACTCTGAATTCTCCAAGCAACCTCTTGCGTTCCTCTAGGGACTTCATCCTGAACCCAAAGCACTTGTTGAGTGGGTGTGGCTTCTTGTGTATGGGACATTCCCTGTTTGGGTCCCTTGGTTCCTTGCCTCCAGCGACCGACTGATCGGGAGTAGTTTGGGTCGTGGGAGGCACGTCCGTCCTGCGGACCGAGATGGGTGTTTGGGTGTTACCATATCTCGTCACTGGTCTCTCGTTCCTCAGGCTACTTGCACTGTATGTGGTTTGCGCACCCAAGATGAAACTGGGATCATTCCTTGTCCTTGCCGCTTCGCGGATGAAGCTCAAGAAGAATGAGAATGGGGGGTAGATGACTTGCTTCTCTCTTTTGTATTTGGAACCTTGTGAAATCCACCTTTCTTGGAGGTTGAAGGGTAGCTTCTCCATGATGGGTCTCACTCCACAAGCTGAGTCTAGGACATTGAGAACTATTAAGGAATGGTCTTTCCTTGCGAACTCCAGTTCTTGCAGCAGGTCCCTGAGCTCTCGTAACTTCGAGTAGTCTTTAGTTGTGATCTTGGGGAAGCTGTCGATTCTTTTGAATAGCGAATCCTCGACTGCTTCGGGGCAACCGTAGGGCTCTTCTAGCCTTTCCCACACTAGGTCAAGAGCTACTTGGTGTTGGTGCGCGTTGGCCGCCCAAAGTCTCTTCGCGTGCTCCCTGGATTCGTTCCCCAGGAACTTGAATAGCAGGTTGAGCTCTTCCCTTGCTGAGACGTCCAAGCTGTTGATTGCGTCTTTGAACGTGAACTTCCACGTCCGGTAGTTCTCAGGGCGTTCGTCGAAGCTGATGAGTCCTGCTTGCACCAGGTCACGCCGGATCATATACTTGGCTATGTCTGTCAGGCCTGAGGCATCGGCGTGTTTGTCCTGTTCTGAGGTAGTTGCTGGGAGGGTCTGTGCGGTCGCCTCTTCCTTGGCGTGGACGCGTGGTAACTGCTGGTCAGTGTGGGGGGCTGTATTCTCCCGTGTGGGTGTACCTGGATTGCGAGCCTGTTGTGGTGTATCCGTGTGCATGCTGGCGTGTGGATCACTGTTGCGGCTGTAGCTGTCCCAGGCAGCATGTACCATTGAAGGAACAGCGTCTTCTCCTCGTGGACCTAGCAAGTCTTCGGTGTCTGTGGAGTCACTCCCTCTGTGTTGAGATGGTGCGCTGGTATTTACACTGAAGAGGCTCCTTACGTAGTCTTCAGTGCATTGGGCTGGATCCTCTGAGGCTATCCATCTGTACGGTTGCTCCCCGTCGTCCTGTTGCGCGGCTGCTTCTAGGACTTCAGCTTGGGCTATGGCGGCGGCTTCCTTCACTTGATTAAGTGCCTCTAGTTCCGCATCAAATTTGGCTTTCCTACACGCAGTGGCTGCAGCAGTAGCGCCCGTGGCGGCGGTAGCAGTGGTGGCGTTAGCGGCAGCAGTGGCGGCGGCAGTGGCGGTGGCAGTGGCGGAAGAGGCTGTCTGTTCCTCCTCTTCTATGCGCGCTCTACCTGCTCTTATGGCTGCCTCTCTGCGACTATATTCGGCCCTGGCACGTGCGGCCTCTGCGGTGGCTCGCGCCTTGGTAGCGTTTGTGCTTGCGCTGGACGCATTAGATTGCGCTGATCTTGCTGACCTTGATGAGTGCCTGGATGTGCTTGAGCGCTGCGATGTGGTCTCCAGCAAAAGGTCCTTTCTCCTACTCTCAGCCTCCGTGATAGTGGTACGCACGCGGCTTTCTCGTGTCAGGTCAATGTTACTCTGTAAGTCTCTTTCTTGTAGGCTTTCGCTGGTGTTGGCCCTGGTCAGGTAAGTAATGTATGCCTCTGACAGCTCTTGATAACGCGAGTGATCAGTCCTTAATTGCGTTATTGGTGAAAGAGTTAGGGTGCTCAAACCCACGGTAATTCCATCCAATTCAATTAGCAATGAAACATTAACCCTGGAGATACCAGTGGGAGTGGGTAGGTACAGTAGAGGCAACGTTTATTCTAGCATTTGCTGTAAACTAGCCGGGTTACATTCTGGGTATGTGCTGGGTATGTGCTGGGTATGTTCTGGGCTAGTTTGAGGCACGTTTAAGGCATTTCTGCATTGACTAACGACCCATAGGATTAACACAGCAGGGATCCCTGGCAGTCCAATTCAGTTTGAATGGGACTGCCAGGGACCCCCGCTGTTAATCTGATAGGCCATTAATCAATGCAGAAATGCTGGGGCTAGTTTAAGGAAAGTTTAAGGCATGTACCCAGCATGTACCTGGGTGTTTCCTGGTTTTTTGGGGAATTGCCACTGGTTTTTGTTCGAATAAGAGTTGCCTCTACTGTAAATATAGACTTGTAAGCAACACAATGACAGCAGTCAATACTTAACTATAAGAGTCTAAACCAATAAAACCCACTCACGTCATCTCCAGGGTTGTTTGCTGGCGTGCCAGCCATGAAGGATCCGGAATCCAGGTACAGCCAGAAGAAAAAACGAATGGCGCACAGCCAGGGAGCCAGGTGTGGAGTAAAAAACTTTCCTTTATTGGTGCATGGTGAGAGACAAGTTCACCCCCTTGGGGGACAAAGACAAAGACCTCCTACATGTTTCGGACCAACGTTTCAGACCAAACGCGTAGGAGGTCTTTGTCTTTGTCCCCCAAGGGGGTGACCTTGTCTCTCACCATGCACCAATAAAGGAAAGGTTTTTACTCCACACCTGGCTCCCTGGCTGTGTGCCATTCGTTTTTTCTTAATTGCGTTATTGCCTGCACGAGCTGTTGCGCATAGTTGCCAACACTAGTAACATTGCGTATTCCCAGTGTGGTTGTTTCCCAGGCCAACTCTAATTTAGCGCGGTGTGCTTCAATGTCAGTCTCGTATTTTTCACGGGCCTTTTGTGTCAGTGTGACTGTCCGTTTGGGCCTTGCCTCTGCCTGTGCCTGTTGCAGTTGCGCAGCGGTCTCTGTGTCTGAGTGATCGCTCTCCTGCGTGATGTCTGGTGAGGCTCTGAGTTCTGCCATGCTGTAGGTGTGTGTAGGCCTTTAGCCAGTGCGTGTAGCGTGCGGTCTTTTACCTGTGTCAGCAATGGGTGTCTGTCTCAGATGATGCCGAGCGGTGTCCTGCAGCGTGCAGCGTAGGGGTAGCTGTACTCACAGGTGTCCGGTGGCTCTGACCAATGCCCTGGTGGGTGTCCGGTAGCGTGGCCCTTGATGGCGCTTGCCGTGGGGACATGCACAGGGGTAGGCGAGATGGTGGCTCCTCACTATGGGGCTGTGCAGGGGGTGAACTCAGACAGAGAAAGGCAATTAGGTTTGTGTGTAAGGTGCACTGTCAGTCTGCAAAGCTGCTGCCTTGGGTGCAGGGTTGGTGCTGGCTGTGTCCAGTGTAAATCTGCTTGCTTATCTGTAAGGTTGCAGGCTGTGTGCAGTTTGCTGTATAAAGCTTGCTGCCCTGTCTGGCAGAGTAAAACTGCTGCTTGTCCTGGGGTCCAGAGACTATTCTGTATAGCATAAGTCTTGTAGTAGTAGCTCCTGTGTGATTCCCTAACACACGGTCTTTGTTTTACTATACCGGAACCAGGGTCACGAATGGTGTATGAATGATTCCAGTTAGCTTAACTCATGTCTCACCTCTTCCAAAGCACAAACAAGTCCTTTTCTCTTTCTTGATTTTATTGAGGGAAATCACAGAGAGATGGGTGCTTGTAGATGTAATGTTGGGAGAGAGTGCTTCTCTGTCTGATGTGCAGTGTATCAATGATGAGACAGTGTAAAACAAAAAGGCCTTGCTGGGGTAAATAGCAGGCAGTTACTCACTCAGAGTCCAGGGTGAAAAGAAGTGAGGAGCAAGGGTCACACTAGATGAGAAGTGGGACTATACTAACTGTCAGCAAGGACAGGGGAGAAAATGGGAAAGCCCATTACCTAGGAGGACTGGAGAGGCTGCAGTTGCAGTTCACTGATTACATGCCCAGAGGCAAGAAATGCAACATTGTTGCATATCACACAGGCACAGTATGTGTGTGCAGACTCCATGCAGCTGAAAATAAGAACTGACAGGCAGAAGCTGCAAAGGAGAGAGGGGGGTGAATCAGAAATGCAGTTCTTGTTCCATGATACTCCCCTCTCCTTCCCTTTGCTCATCTCTCTCCCCATGTCTCCCCCTTCTCTTCATTCTCACCCCCACTGCACCCCCCTATTCCCACCCTGCTCCTCTTTCCCCCTGCTTCTTTCTCCCCCCATTCCCTCTCCCCCTTCCCCTCGCCCCCCTTCCCCTCTCCCCCTTCCCCTCCCCTTCCCCTCCCCCTCTCTCCCCCCCTTCTCCTCCCCTCCCCCCCTACCCCTCTCTCCCCCCCTTCTCTCCTTCCACCCTTCTCTCCATTCTCTCCATTCTCTCCCCCCCTTGCACCACTCTCCCCCCCTTCTCTCCTTACTTGTGACCCTGCTCTGAGCTCGAAAGTCAAATTGAACTGTCTCCCCAAGCACCAAGCTTGGGAGAACGTACGTGCCTGAGCACGAGCGCGCGCTCGCCGCGTGAGTGGATACAGGAAGATACAGATTGCAAGAAGTAAACTCGGCAAGCGCCGCACGCAAAGCACACTCAGCACTTGTGTGGACACAGCCTGAGATTATACAGAAAAACGCTGTGGTGTTGCCCGTAGCGGCACTGTTCGAGGCATAAAACAAGTTTCATACATACGTGATAAGTGGTTATACCAAATTCAGCTGTCTCCTCGCTTGCTACTGCAAAGCGGGTGACAGTTAATGCGTTTTCAAAATTTGTTTTTGCGCCGCGTGATGTCGCTACGGGCGACACCACAGGCGTTTTTCTGTATAGTCGCAGCCTAAGGCAAGGAGTCTGATTCACTGAGGGGTTATCAATGATTGGTCCTGGGAAGATCTGTATGTGTTATCTATGTGATGTGTAACCTCTTCCCACAGAATGTCCACCTAACATGCATTTTGATACATGTGATACCAGTTGCCCACTGACCTGCCAGAATTACCAGTCCCCACTTACATTCTGCACCTATAACTGCAATCCGCGATGTGCCTGTGATGAGGGATACATACTGTTATGGAAGGGATCCTCTACTTGTCTGACAAAGGACCAGTGTCCTGTCAGGAAAGGTAATACTGCTTACTACTAATAGGAAAATGTAAACTGGGTCATACACAAGTATTTACACAAGTATTTCAGTCTAGACCCACAATAAGGTGACAGGTGGTACCTGTGACCCATTCAGTCTTTCTCATCTTATCTCCTCTTAAAATGAGGCCTGTATTACATTGCAAAGCAATACATCTTCATGGTTTATTCACTAAAGGGTGATAGCCTCAATGGCTCAAACATAATTAGCCATGAAATAGAATTTTTGGACAGATTGGTGACTCTCTCTGTAGCGGGTGTACCCCTAGGGTACTATAACTACGGGTGCTGCGGTTACCTGTGAGGCTAACAAGAGGCCTGAGTCTCCATCACTGGGAGCCTGAGGTATATATACACTCGTTGCAGCGCCTCCACTGATGAGGGATCCCAGCGTGGTGGGAGTGTGTCTTATCTTCCATTTATAAGTCTCACTTCCATGTGACTCTTTTAGTCCTGGCTTCTTTGATTAGGGGGAATTATTTCATTTCAGTTTAATCCGAGAATTATCCAATACCCCATAACCCTCTCCCTGTATTCTTCCTTGTTTTCAGATGTATCTGGCACATATATAGGTACCCCAGGTAATAGTATTACTGGAAGCCTTAAGAGGGAAGCTAATTATCTGATATTTGCAACACACATATCTTCCCACATTTTATATAATTACAAACGAATATTTCTGCCCATTACAAACTTATACCGGCCATTACTATGGGTTGTGTCAGACATGAATTATCTTACATAAAGTTATTTATTTATTTCTTTATAAAATATTTTACCAGGAAGTAATACATTGAGAGTTACCTGTTGTTTTCAAGTATGTCCTGGGCACAGAGTTAGGACAAATAATACATGGTTTCAAATACAGTTACATAAATGAACAGGGTATACATTATATACAAGACATTACATGCACAGTTAAAGAAAATATATATTATGGGCGAATGAAACAGTTAAAGGCAGATTAAAATGTGAGACAGCCTTAGATTTGAAAGAACTTAAACTGGTGGTGGATGTGAGAGTCTCTGGTAGGTTGTTCCAGTTTTGGGGTGCACGGTAAGAGAAGGAGGAACGGCCGGATACTTTGTTGAGCCTTGGGACCATGAACAGTCTTTTGGAGTCTGATCTTAGGTGATAAGTGCTGCATGTGGTAGGGGTGAGGAGCTTGTTCAGATAGCTGGGTAGCTTGCCCCTAAAAAGAATTTAAAGGCAAGACAGGAAAGGTGAACTTTGCGCCTAGACTCTAGTGATGACCAATCTAGTTCTTTGAGCATTTCGCAGTGATGTGTGTTGTAGTTGCATTGGAGAACAAAATGACAAATTGAATTGTAGAGGGTGTCAAGTTTGGCAAGGTGGGTTTGAGGTGCCGTGCCATATACTATGTCTCCATAGTCAATAATTGGCATTAGCATCTGCTGTGCGATACGCTTTCTGACCAGGAGACTTAGGGAGGATTTGTTCCTGTAAAGTACCCCTAATTTGGCATAGGTCTTGGTTGTCAGGGTATCAAGGTGCATTCTGAATGTTAAGTGGGAATCAAACCATAAGCCCAGGTATTTAAAACTAGTGACAGGGGTTAGGGTGGTGTTAGCGTTGGTTCTAATCTGGAGCTCAGTCGCTGGAAGATTTAAAAATTTAGTCTTGGTCCCAAATACCATTGTTACAGTCTTGTCAGTGTTTAAAAACAGTTTGTTTTGGGAGATCCAGTTTTCGAGTCTCAAAAAGTCAGACTGAAGTATGTGTTGAAGGTCAGAGAGGCTATGGCTGTGTGCATATAGGATTGTGTCATCTGCATACATGTGTATTGAGGCTTCCTTACAAGCTGTGGGAAGATCATTAATGAACACTGAGAAGAGTAGGGGCCCCAGAACAGAGCCATGCGAGACATCAAAGGTGATATCCAGGGGTTTGGAGTTAGAGCCTGAGATGGACACATGTTGGGACCTTCCTGATAGGTAGGACTGAAACCAGTTTAAAGCATGCTCTGGAGTTTGTTAAGCAGGATAGCATGATCAACTGTATCAAAAGCCTTTGCAAAATCTAGGAATACTGCACCAGTGAGTTGTCCCCGTTCCATTCCACACTGGATTTCATTGCAAACTTTTAGCAGGGTAGTTACTGTAGAGTGTTTGGGGCGAAAGCCAGATTGGAATTGGCTAGGGAAATTTGTCTTTGTATAGTAATTGCTTAATTGGGAGTGGACACATTTTTCCATGACTTTGGATAGAATTGGGAGAAGTGAGATTGGTCTGTAGTTTGAGACAGTTTTTTGGCCCCACTTTTGAAGATTGGGACAACTCTTGCAGTTTTCCAGGTCTTAGGGATATGGCCTGCAGACAGGATAGAGTTGACTATGGAAGCAATTGATATCCCCCTTAGTGATATTACTTGGTTGTTGATGGTTAGGAGGCTGGAATATGTTGTTGATAACCTTCCAGAAGGTTATGTATTTGGGTTTGATGTATTTTGGTGGAGATTGTCAGAGTAATATTGTGCTTTTGCGTGCCTTGTTTGCCTTGTGCACATGTTCCGCATGCATCTGTAGTGATTGAGTTCCATAGCAGTGCCAGTTACTTTGTTGCTTTTTCACAAGGTATCCCTGAGCTGGTAGAGTGCAATAAGGTCAGATGTAACCCATGGAAGATGGGCCCCCCTTACCCTTATTTTGCGTAGTGGAGCATGGGTATCGCAGAGTTTTAAGAACTCGGATTGGAAATAGTCGAGCGCAGAATCAGGGTCGGGAATTAAATCGATTCTGTGCCATGGTTGGTAAGGTCATACAGAAACTGTTGTGGGTTAAAGTTTTTTAATGTTCTAGTGAGGAAAACTTTAGGGCTTGAATGGGGCATTTTAATTTTCCTTACACAGTACACTATTGCATGGTCACTGAAAATGTCAGGAAGGATGCCAGAGGATTGGATTCTGCTGGAGTTTTAGGAGAGAATCCAGTCTAGCAAGGAATGGTTATGCGATTTCAGGTTTGTCCGTGTGGGTTGGAAAATGAGTTGTGAAAGGTTAAGTGGCTTGAGTTGTATCAGGATTTTATGGTTTTTAGGGTCAAGCCAGTTGAAGTTGAAATCCCCAAGAACTAGCAGCTCACTCTTCTCGTTCAGAGAGGAAATGGAGCCAAGAAACTGGGTGATATCAGCCAGGGATTGTAGAGGGGCTTTAGGGGGGCGGTAGATGCCAGCGAGCAAGATGGGCTTAGAAAAGGGGAGTCAGATTTTGCCAACTAGAATTTCAAAAGAGGGTTGGCTTGGGGGGCAATTTAACAGTGTAAATTGTAATGTTTCTACAATATAAAATAGCACCCCTCCTCCTCTCTTGGACCTATCTCTCCTAAAAATGGAGTATCCGTGAATGGCGATATTTGCATCAGGGGTTTTAGGGGTTAGCCATGTTTCTGTAAGAACGATGGCTTTGGGTTTATGCATAAGGCACCATGCCCTTAGTTTGTCCAGTTTGGGCAGCAGGCTCTGGATATTTATATGGGTGAGAGATAGCCCTTTTTGGAATTTAAAGGTGGAATTTTCAGGGGCATGGGACAGATTTGAAATGGGAGGACCTGGGTTAGGTTCAATATCACCTGCTAAAGAGAGTAATAGTATGAGCAGAAATTTGGGTAGTTGTTTGCAAGGTGTAAATTTGTGTTGTTTGCCATTAGAGTGAGCAGTGGTTGGTGTGCTGGTTTTTAGAGTTCTCCACCAACATTCCGTAGATAGTGAAAGGCTTTTGAGTAGTCCAGGGTGTATGGTGATGTTGGGTGTGGGCCAGGATGGAGGAGTTTGTAGTGGATAGAGGGAGTATCATCTCCATGAGGCCAGGAGAAAGAAAAAAGTAAAGATACATAGCAGGTTCATGATGCCAGAGGTAGGCAGTGCTGCATGGAGCTGTTGTGAGCAAAGTGAGTGTGTGCAGACTAAACAGCAGGGGTGTGCCTGTTCCTTGTCAAATGTTTTGCTGCATTGCAATGCTAGAGTCAGTTTAGGGTTTCAGTGGGCTGAGTTGGTGTGTGAGTTGTTTTTGTGCAGTCAGTTTTGGGAGAGGTTGCAGTGAAATAAGTTGTAAAGGGGTGTGGGGTTAAAATAGGCAGGTTAACAAGCATGGGATCAAAGTGTGGTCATATAAGCTCACCGTTTGTTGCCTTGAGTAAGAGTTTGCAGAAAGGATGCAGTCTCCAGTCACCTCTAGTCAAACTATAGTCTAACTATTATTGTCACTTAAAATGATCACTTTAAATGCATCACTCTTAAGATGCCAATGCAAGGGGGATATGTGTTATATACATCTAAAGCAGTCACATGACCCTCCCCACGCCCCAATAAATCAGCTTATTCCAGTTGGTCAATTAACAGCAAACAGTTAAGAGGGGGAACCCCCCCCCCCCCCCCCAAAAAAACAAAAAAAAACAACTTTTGATATTCAAACATACCAAGAGAAATCAATAGTACAAGCCAGGAGTGTAATTCTTTCAAAACAGGACTTGCATATCAGGGACATACCAAGAGAAATCATTAGTACAAGCCAGGAGTGTAATTCTTTCAAAACAGGACTTGCATATCAGGGACATACCTGTGTAGAGAATGCTATTAGATCCATGTCATATCTGCTGAGGTTATTGGTCTTGCATGAAGAAAGTAAATATATAACTATAGTCTAACTATTATTGTCACTTAAAATGATCACTTTAAATGCATCGCTCTTAAGATGCCAAAGCTACCTGTCAATGTTAATCTGTAATGATATCTAATAGAGTACCCCCTCTGTCACCTTTGCCTCTGCTGAATAGGGAATATCCCTGGAATTGTTCTAATTCCTTTTCAAGCTTGTCCCCAGCAGATACACTGGAATATTTAGTTGATTTTACTCACTATGACCAATCTCCATATTGCTTTGTGATAAGGACAAAGTGCTAATACAAAGCAAAATACCTTGATCCATTTGAGATAAGTGATGCACATTCTGAATTGAAGTTGCTCTGAACTGTGATAAAATGTAAAAAGCATTACAGCTACTGTATTTCTGCAGATTGATACAATGTAATTTGAAACGTATATACAGTACCTGTATGGTATGTTGTAGCTTAATTGTCACTGCAGTGGGATGTAACTGCCAGTCATTCCATGCAGACTGGCAATATTAAGAGAATGAATTGTAACACTCATCCTACGTATAACAGAAAAGACCCAGTGATTGGCCTAGCTTTATCAGTCAGGTAAGAACCTGTGACAAAGTTCTTTGCTTTTGGAGTTAAAATGTAGAGTACAGTACGTTTTCAGCTAATTGGTAAATACTAATGCACTGTGCCACTCCTACAGATATAAACTGTGCAGAACAATAGCTACTAAACGCTTCCGTGCTAACGGGAACGCTGATTCAATGCTTCTGAAAAACGGCATTGATAAGGATTCTTCACAGAAGAAGAATATTTTCATAAATTGAATTCAAAGAGTGGGACATAGACACAAATGCACAAAGATTTACAACACTAATTGCAAACATTTCTCCTGTTTTGCAGGTCTGCCATTCCTGACGGTGAAAGGAAAAACAACCCAACCACCAAGTAAGCATATACTGTTTAGTGAATAAGTGTATTTACACCATACCAATGCTGCAAACACTAGAATTCATGTGTCAGTGTGTAACACCCAAATCTTCAAGCATGAGCGTTCGGCTGTCCTGCAATAATTTTAGTGGAGGAGTGGGGGGCGTTGCTATTAAAGGAGGGGCGTGTCATTGGCTGGATCGGGGCTGTATCTGTGTGTCTGCATGTCTGTGTCTCTCCATTCTCTCCCTCCCCCTTTCCCTCCATCCTCCCCCTCCCATCTTCCCCCCTCCAGTCTCTCCCTTATCCTCTCCCCTCCATTCTCTCCCTCTCCTATTCTCTCCTTTCCCACCTTCCCTCTTCTCCCCCTTCTCCTTTCCCTCCTCTCTCCCCACTTCCCTCCTCTCTCTCGCCGCTTCCCTCCTCTCTCTCCCCACTTCCCTCCATCCTCCCCCTCCCCTCTTCCCCCCTCCCCTCTTCCCCCCTCCATTCTCTCCCTTACCCTCTCCCCTCCATTCTCTCCCTCCCCCATTCTCTCCTTTCCCCCCTTCCCTCCTCTCCCCCTTCTCCTTTCCCTCCTCTCCCCACTTCCCTCTTCTTTCACCCCGCTTCCCTCCTCTCTCTCCCCCCCTTCCCTCCTCTCTCTCTCCCCCTTTCCCTCTCTCCCCCTTCCCTTCTCCCCCCCTTCCCCTCCCCCTTCTCTCCTTCCACCCTTCTCTCCATTCTCTCCCCCCCTGCACCACTCTCCCCCCCTTCTCTCCTTACTTGTTACCCTGCTCTGAGCTCGAAAGTCAAATTGAACTGTATCCCCAAGCACCAAGCTTGGGAGAACGTACGTGCCTGAGCACGAGCGCGCGCTCGCCGCGTGAGTGGATACAGGAAGATACAGATTGCAAGAAGTAAACTCGGCAAGCGCCGCACACAAAGTGCACTCAACACTTGTGTGGACGCGGCCTGAGATTATACAGAAAAATGCCGTGGTGTCGCCCGTAGCGACACCGCGCGAGGCAAAAAACAAGTTTCATACACATACATGTGGTGTTGCCCGTAGTGGCAAGGAGGCTGATTCACTGAGGGGTTATGAATGATTGGTCCTGGGAAGATCTGTATGTGTTATCTATGTGATGTGTAACCTATTCCCACAGAATGTCCACCTCACATGCATTTTGCGCAATGTGATACCAGTTGCCCACTGACCTGTCAGAATTACCAGTCCCCACCTACGTTCTGCACCTATAACTGCAATCCGCGATGTGCCTGTGATGAGGGATACATACTGTTATGGAAGGGATCCTCTACTTGTCTGACAAAGGACCAGTGTCCTGTCAGCAAAGGTAATACTACGTACTACTAATAGGAAAATGTAAACTGGGTCATACACAAGTATTTACACAAGTATCAGTCTAGACCCACAATAAGGTGACAGGTGGTACCTGTGACCCATTCAGTCTTTCTCATCTTATCTCCTCTTAAAATGAGGCCTGTATTACATTGCAAAGCAATACATCTTCATGGTTTATTCACTAAAGGGTGATAGCCTCAATGGCTCAAACATAATTAGCCATGAAATAGAATTTTTGGACAGATTGGTGATTCTGTCTGTAGCGGGTGTACCCCTAGGGTACTATTAATAACGGGTGCTGCGGTTACCTGTGAGGCTAACAAGAGGCCTGAACCTCCGTCACTGGGAGCCTGAGGTATATACTTACACTCGTTGCAGCGCCTCCACTGATGAGGGATCCCAGCGTGGTGGGAGTGTCAAAAAAAGAACAAGGCGCACAACGCACATAGTGAAATACAGTATAAAATGTATGCTTTACTAAGGAAGAATAAGTTCTGCGTACATCAAAAAGTATAAAATCAGACAGTGGATAAGTGTCTGATGATCGCTGGTCTGCTGTTCTTCCCTTTACACCGGGTGATGAGCGACGACTTCAGCCATCCTTTTGTGTGGTAACCCCACTTATCCACTGTCTGATTTTATACTTTTTGATGTACGCAGAACATATTCTTCCTTAGTAAAGCATACTTTTTATACTGTATTTCACTATGTGCGTTGTGCGCCTTGTTCTTTTTTTGTTTCTCTAGTTCTGGGGGTGTCAAGCAACCTCTTGAGAAAGGCTGCAGACGCACTATCAGTGTCCTATAAGGTCAATTTATTTGTTTATTGCACTCTATATTCACTATTGTGTTTTATACCACTTATATACCACATATTAGCTGCGCACTTTTTTCTTTTGTTGTTTCACTGTGGTGGGAGTGTGTCTTATCTTCCTTTTATTCCTGGATTCTTTAATTAGGGGGAATTATTTCATTTCAGTTTAATCCGAGAAGTATCAAATACCCCATAACCCTCTCCCTGTATTCTTCCTCGTTTTCAGATGTATCTGGCACATGCATAGGTACCCCAAGTAATAGTATTACTGGAAGCCTTAAGAAAGAAGCTAATTATCTGATATTTGCAACACACATATCTTACAGAAAAAGAGGTAGCTGCCGCTCTCCAATTGTACAGGTATATTAACGTATGTAAAAAATAGGGTGCATACAGTACGGGAATGGGGTATACTTGAATACGGGGAAAGGTCACAGGTGTGGCCTAAAAGAATCCTATTTTGCACTCTCTATTAACAGATGTTAGGCTAGGAAAGATTCAATCCCTGGGGTAACCCCCATCCGCCTACAACAATGTATTAAAACAAGTTTATTAAACATTTATGCAACACTTATACAAACTTATGGACAACCACTATGTGGCTAAAAAACAAAGAAAACAGCGGGATACGGCTAATCAATATGGATAATACATAAGTAGAAACCTTGTGGCACGTATAGTGTTATGACAGTCCTAACCAGACAACCTGTAACACAAGTCTACTTTCACTTACAAACGAGCGGATAGGTCGACATGGGTAAGTCCCGCCTTCGGCCGGTCTGCATAAATAGAACGGGAGATCCCACTAGTAACCACTCCCACAACCCTGACGAAGCGCTAGAAGCGTGAAACGTACGTCGGTACGCAATTACGTCATTTCTGTGACGTCATCAGGAGGCGCAGGAGCGTGGACGCATGAGCAGTATGAGATGATCGATCTGGAAATAGCTCTGAGAGAACAGGTCGTATGCCTCTATGCAGTTACACAGCAGAAGCTGAGCACTTGATCTGGAATTGAGGCTAAGAGCTGATACTAAATATAGGACATAGAACGCACTTTTGAGCATCATCCGGTCCGCACATATGCGATAGTAGTGTCACCAGGTTATGGGTGACGCTTCTTTGCGGATGAGCGTATGCACGTGGGTTATCCGCCTTAACAAGCGAGAGGTTACATATACAGTGTGTATAAGTTGTCATCATTAGCACATAGTGCACCTTGTATTACTGATCGTGACTGCAAACCTGCTACCCTGTATATATGCCATAGTGACGTCACCAGACTGCTAATATTTCACATCTGTTGACGACTGTGTACAGCTAGCTTTTGTTACAACTTACAAACGTAACTGAGTACAGTATGATACATACGTACTAAGAGTGTACACATAAGAGGAATATCCTCCATCCCTCACTTAGATACACAAGTGTTATCAGTCTCTTATTGCTCTGGTAATTATACCATTAGTACTTAGCCGTATCCCGCTGTTTTCTTTGTTTTTTAGCCACATAGTGGTTGTCCATAAGTTTGTAAAAGTGTTGCATAAATGTTTAATAAACTTGTTTTAATACATTGATGTAGGCGTGTGGGGGTTACCCCAGGGATTGAATCTTTCCTAGCCTAACATCTGTAAATAGAGAGTGCAAAATAGGATTCTTTTAGGCCACACCTGTGACCTTTCCCCGTATTCAAACACACATATCTTCCCACATTTTATATAATTACAAACGAATATTTCTGCCCATTATAAACTTATACCGGCCATTACTATGGGTTGTGTCAGACATGAATTATCTTACATAAAGTTAATCTGTAATGAAAGAGCAGGTAACTTCTTTTACTCGACCCAGGGAGATTCATCACGCAGCTGCTATATGCTTCTGTCTCAGATATGATAGTTACGAGCCCAGAGGAGCAAAGATTCAATGCACACAAGGTGGTTGAGTTCTCATTTCTGTTTTAAAATGCTCACAGAGGAATCTTTTATACCAAAGGCAAGGACAATACATCGTGTGTCAATTTCATACATCTGTTACAAAATGAGTTCCCATGTATAGATCATACATCTAAAATGACATATACCATCTGGCCTAAATTGGTGGAAATAGGGATAAAAGGTCAATAACTACTAATGGGGTCAGAAACAAGACTAGTGGTCTTGTTTCTTATAATCTTATTTCTTATGTAATAGATATACTGGGACAGCTGGTCCAAAGCTGAAATACTTTTACCATTTGGTCTCTGAGAGAACAAAGCTCGACTATTTTAACCCATTCAGACCCGGAAAAGAACATAGCTGACAGATACAGTTTTTAACCTTACAGCCCTCCTTTTGTTCTGGAAGAACAATCCAATCGACCAGTCCCATTTATTCTTCTGCACACCACTCAGGAGAGGAAAAACTCCAAGGGAGAAACCTCCAAGAGACCATGGGAATGCAGAACCCTATCTCTTTTAGGTATCTCGTTTGATAATCAGAGATGAATATATGGGTGGTTGGCGAGTACCAAGACTATTGGTATTTCTCGCTCTCATTGTGGGAGACATATACATAATGGTTGAACTAGAAGCAGAAGCAGCCTTTTTTTGGCAAAAATAGAGCTGATTATACATCTAGTCATTTGGATTAACATATACACACAAAGTAATAAACTTGCGATTGCCATGATTCCATAAAGAATTTTCATTCCCAATGCACCTAGCCAATTTCCAAGGCCAAAGATCCAATCAAACTCTTTTGGTTCCTCTCGCATGCTAGATTGAATTTCTGCTAGAGTGTCTATATCATGGTGTATGCTTTTTGATTGGGTGTCAATATAAGCACAGCATTCTTTACCACTAATTTACAAACCCCTCCTTGTGCTGACAACAGATTATCTAGTGCCATACAATTTTGCAATACTGTTGCTCTAATTTGTTGCTATTTGCTACTGAGCCTTAAAATAGCGTCTTTAGTATCGTAAAAAATGGCATCTATATTGACTACAGGCAGTCCTCGGCTATCCAACACAATGCGTTACTCAAAATGGCGTTGTAAAGCGAAACGTTGTAAAGCGAAACATGTTTTCCCATAGGGACACTGTTTAAAGGAAAGGATCTGTTCCTGAAGGCATTTTTAACACTAAAATACACCAAATATTTTATGCAGGCAATAAGATATGCAGCACACACATAAATTATATAGTGTATATACTGTATTATATATGTAATATAACATAATAAATAATATATTATATAGTATAATATCATATTATATAGTATAATATTATATATATACGCTCTTACGACGCTTTGCAACGTTGTTTATGTGAATGTATATATATATACACATACACAACATTGCAAAGCGTCGTAAGAGCGTTGGATAAGCCATTTTGGCGTTGTAAAAATGAATATAGGTATGCATTGCAAAGCGTTGGATAAGCCATTCGTTGTAAAGCGAAGCGTTGTAAAACGAGGACTAAGAAATCTCATTTTGCATATAAATCATACATTCCTAAAAGGGTATTAGACATAATATATAATATATAATATATGTATATAACATATTATACAAATAACATACTGTAACATGGGAAGAAGTGCATAAGACATAAAAGTACAGTAACATTTAGGAAAAGGAGTCCCTGCTTTGAAGAGCTTACAATCTAATTGGCAGGAAGAAAGTACAGAGACAGTAGGAGGGCATTCTGCTAAGTGCGTCTCTTCTTTCCTTAATATTACTGTTGCTATTTCTTTATTATTTGTGATATTAGCAGTAAATTAGTATTTTATAGATATATATACACAGTATATAATATACAGTAAATATACAGTATATAATTTTAATAATGTAAAATTGTTTAAAAAAAACCAAACCCTCAAATACACACATCTATACTGTATATATTCGGTTGCAGTCAACAGCAGCAGATTTTGCACTTTGGATCTTCCGATTCCATATTTTCATACTTGGGTGCTGTTTTTTGCCCCAATATAGGACTAGTTATACAGCAGAGAAACTGATAAATGATTCTTCATGGATATGAATGAGGCCTGTGTGCCACATTCTGTCTCCTCTGCTTACCATCACCTTAAATCTAGAGGATACTGAGTTTTACTCCAACATATTGGAGTCTAATCCATCACTGAGGGGTTATGAATGATTGGTCCTGGGAAGATCTGTATGTGTTATTTATGTGATGTGTAACCTCTTCCCACAGTATGTCCACCTCACATGCATTTTGATACATGTGATACCAGTTGCCCAATAACCTGTCAGAATTACCGTTTCCCACCTATGGTCTGCCCTTTGAACTGCAATCCGCGATGTGCCTGTGATGAGGGATACATACTGTCATGGAAGGGATCCTCTACTTGTGTGAAAAAGGACCAGTGTCCTATCAACAAAGGTAATACTACTTACTACTAATAGGAAAATGTAAACTGGGTCATACACAAATATTTATACAAGTATTTCAGTCTAGACCCACACTAAGGTGACAGGTTGTACCTGTGACCCATTCAGTCTTTCTCATCTTATCTCCTTCTCTTCAAGTGAGGCCTGCATTACATTGCAAAGCAATACATCTTCATGGTTTATTCACTAAAGGGTGATAGCCTCAATGGCTCAAACATAATTAGCCATGAAATAGAATTGTTGTTCAAAATCAAAACTGGTTTCCAGTCTTTTGTTAAAGGTGAAAGAAAGAATCTCCCATTACCTTTAATTAAAAAAAAAATTGTCTTTAAATAATTTCTACTAGAGATTTTTTAATCTGTCCCAGTTCTGGTCACAACATTGTGTGTTTTTGTTTTTTATTTAGCAGTTTTGCAAGGTGTATTTCTAAGCTTTACAAGGCTAAAGAAAAAACAATCAGCTTTATAAGAGGGAGAGAGTTATTTCCAGTGCCTCTCTCCACGTGTTGTATATATGGGGACTCTCTTTTGCATCCGAAAACGGATTTGGCCGGTTTCAATCCGCGTGGGTTCATCAAAAACTGGCATTGGATAAAATCCTTGGATGGATTTGTAGAATACAATCTGTGGATTTAGCAATACATTGGCGTCTTTTCAGTGTATTGGTAATATTAATAAAAAAAAATCAACAAAACGTGAAACGCCCTTTTTGCCATTTATCCGCGGAAATCTGCGGACCAAAGGAACCGGACGATCCGCTGCTGATCCAAATTCACCAAAACAATTTGCCCATCTCTACTCATTGCATTCATTGTCATTAAATGTATGTACATGTTTATCTATATAGTGCCATTAATATATACAGGTAAACCCCGTTATAGCGCGACCCGTTATAACGCGAAATCGGTTATAACGCAGTTTTCACGTGGCTCCCGTTTTTTTTTGGGGGGTGGGCATAAATTGGGACAAAACTTCCCCCCCCCTTCTCACAGTATCCCCCCCTGCTCACAGCCCCCCCTTGCTCAAAGTACACCTCAGCTCACAAAGTATCCCCCCAGCTTACAATACCCCCCCTCTCTCACAGTATCCCCCCCTGCTCACAGCCCCCCCTTGCTCAAAGCACACACACCAGCTCACAAAATACCCCCCCTGCTCAAACAGTAACCCCCCTCCCTACTCACTGTAATCCCCTTCTCAAATCCACTTCTTCTCGCCGGCTTCATACAGTTCCTTTGCGTCCTGCTTTGCGAGTGAATCGTCCACACTGTATGTGGTCTCTCCCGGCAGTTGACAAAGACACCAGAGAGCGTGAAGCCAGAATCTCGATCAGACACCCTTCACGTGCGCGTGCCCCGTGCGCATGCGCAGTGTGTGCGGCTCGTGAGATGTGGATGTGGGTTGCCTGTCTCTCCCTGAAGGGACTTGCCCCCCACGATCCAGCAAGCATCCTCTGCTGAACTCCATACCAGGACCATGGCAAAGGCCCTTATCGCCTCTCGCAGCTCTGCAGCTGGCAGTTCTCACGCCAAGGGCTAGTATACAGACCCCTGTCAGCACGCACTGTTCCATCAGATTTGGCCAGCTTGAATTGCTCTCATTCACAAAATGGGACCAGCAGGTGTGGCCATGTTTGCAGTCCGTCCTCTCGAGCTATTTGTGTAGCACAATGCCTTAAGCTTTGTGTGGTTGCCGCTGCCCCACCGGCTCTGGGAATGCTGGGAGAGTTCTCAGCTTTCCCTCCGGCGGACGCGGTAGCACTTAAGCGGCGGCCATTTTTTTTACATTTATTTTTTGCGGCGGCCATTTTGTTTTTTCGCGACCCCGTAACTAATGCGGTGGTCTCGGGTGGACCCCGAGGACCACGTTATAACGGGGTTTACCTGTATAGCACTTCACAGTATTAATACAAGTGACACTCATATAAATAACATATTATACAAATAACAGAACATGGGAAGAAGTGCATAAGACATAAAAGTACAGTAACATTTAGGAAAAGGAGTCCCTGCTTTGAAGAGCTTACATTCTAATTGGCAGGAAGAAAGTACAGAGACAGTAGGAGGGCGTGATATTAGCAGTAAATAAGTATTATATATATTTTTATTTATTTATTGCTGTGGATGTTTTTTTTTACCCACCATAACTTAACTAAGTATATATATATATATATCACATGCTCACATACCGTTTATATACAGTATATAATGTTAATAATGTAAAACCCTCAAATAAACACATCTATATATATATTCGGTTTGATTTACTAATATTCACAACACAGCCCGTTTAATAATCTGCCTTGTGTTCTCACTACATTCATTATCATTAAATGTCAGCTGTTATGTTCACATGTACCAGTGTGCACGTGTGAGAAAGGGGTTCCAAACAGCCAATCCCCCAGTTGTCTGGGGGAAGTTTGCCCCAGCAGATAGAATAATACCTGGTGGGGTATCTGTAAGCTGTTACTTGTCATGTTAATGTTAAGGAAAGCCATGCTGTTATTATTACCACCCAAGTCATGGACATTCCATGGTGAAACCACAAGAAACGGAACTAAAATTGCTCTCTTAAAAAAATAATATTAACTCCTTGGTTGCTGTACGGCCCACTCACTTTAATCCTTGCACGGCTATATCGTGATATCTACAAATACATGTGATTGCATGTACTTGTCTATTTGTAAAATTGATACCTCTGCACTATTTACAGCAGAACATGCCTTGGCCTGTAGGTGCTAACGCTAAACCCCCTCTAAGTAAATAGCTCACTATGATGGAATACCACAGGGTGTATTTACTAAAGACTGGCAAAGCCAGGGCAGAAAACACCATATTTATTACAGAAAATGAATACTATTAACAGCATTGTTTCCTTTAATAAATCCAGTGTAATATTTGTGGTAACAGCCGGGATAATTGAGTAAATAACCCCCTACATTGCTGGAGAGGTCTGTAACATATTTTGGCCCATGTTGCTAAGTGGTGCTATTCCATAATATACCTTCAAAGTTATTTACTAAAGTTTCCCAGGTTCAAAACTGGGAGAAAATCTGTGCAAAATAATTATTTATCACTGGAAAAACTATCATTACTTTCAGTGGGATTCATTTTCCTTGATAAATATGGCTCTGTTTCCATTGTCTTTGCCCTATTTTTGCAGCTAGGAGACTTTAGTATATAGACCCTCTTCTGTTGAAGGAAGCAACTTACCTTCCAATCAAGTGAATGGACCAATAAGGTGTCTTGTGGCACAGGAGGGGACAGTCCCTTATGGAATCGCACAGCTTAGTAACTACAGTATAGCCCTTACTGTACTACAGGCCCCTGGAGGGCATGGGAAGACTTTCCGATAGATAAATTCTCTGTATCGTGTTTCCAATGAGTGAATTTATAGTGTGTCTAACATTTCCTTGTTATTAACACCTAACAGGTTGTCCATACAACATGCACTATGACACGTGTGGGACCGGTTGCCCTTTGACTTGTGATAATTACAGACAACCCCTAATTTGTACCAAAGACTGCAAAACTGGATGCTTCTGTAATGACGGATTTGTTCAGCTTAGTAACGGTTCCTCTATTTGTGTGGAAAAGAACCAGTGTCCTGTTTGCAAAGGTAATATACAAAATACTGTTGCATGTTTGTATTATTTAGATGGTATCATGGTCCTTAAAGTTCATAAGAAGGGATTTATAGGTGAACATATTAGAGGTGTTGATGCGGAGCAGGGTCCATGCAGCCTTTCAAGGTTACAAATATACACACGTTACTCTGTATATGCTGTGCATGTATGGTGTCAGGATGTAGTGTCAGGGATCAATTCCACTGTGCTGGTATTCACCATACAGTATGTAAGAGCTCAGTGCACAAATAGTGTTTTAGACATGTAGCCATGTCCCCCTTGCCCACCCCCCCTTACCTCCGATGCAGGCGCCGGGAAGGGGGAGACTGTGACGGCTGTCAGGGGCATTTCAGGGCGGTGTGTGCAAGGAGAGGTAGCTCCGTCGCTCCGAGGGCCGCCGTGACAAATAGGGCACGCATGCACAGAAGGGTCCCGGCGGCGATAAGGAGCTCGCGCATTCACAGAGGCTACACAGTTGCGGTGGCCATTAGATACAAGCTCTGCATGGGAACTACAAGCCCCATAGTGCTTTGGGGCATAGGGTAAAAGGCACAGCTCAGCCAATTGAGGATACATGTTTGCGCGCTTGGAGCCACGTTAGTCAGTTGGAGCCAGGACAGAGAAGGGGAAGGTAGGGTCTGAGTGTCAGTGCCACTCAGACTAGACCAGAGAATCCCCTTAGGTCCCAGATAGGCCCCAATCATGTGTAGCTTGTGGCTGCTTCAGGGAAGGCCCTTAGATAGGGACACTTCCCCATTTTACTGTAGTGTCAGGGACACAGTGAAGACGCCGTGCAGTGATTGTGGTCTGGGACCAGACCACCGCAGTGTTATGAAAGACTCTTAAAGGAGAAACCCATCTATCGAAGTCCACCCAACGCAGAGGCTGACGCCATCGCGGAGGCCCACGTCAGTGGATCGGGCGGATCCTTGTTGCTAAGTCGACCGCACCGAGTACTGGAGTACTTGGCAGGTAACTAAACAAAGTGCACCAACAGTTCACGGGAAAGCGCTACTCCCTACACTTTTGGGTGGGCTGGACATTGGGAAAGGGAATCAGAGTGTTGGTGCCTACCACCCGATGTACTTTTGGACACTCACTGGTGGTTCTGGCCGGGGTGTTCACTATACTGTGTGGTAGTGTTATCTTATATGTGCTGTCAGTAAAGGTTGTTATTATATACCGTGTGGGTTTACTATTGGTTCCTGTGATGGGCTCCTCCCACTACGCTGGGATCCCTCGCAGGTGGAGGCGCTGCACCGTGACGATAATTATACCACCCCAGGCTCGCCGTGGTGGAGGCGTGGGCACTCTGTGAGCCAACAGGTAACGGAAGCACCGGTTGTCTCTCTAGTTATTGGGAAAGAGAGCTACATTTGGAGGCGCTGCTGACATGTTAGACCTGGGGTGCCCAACCTAAGCCAAAAAGCAATCTGACCAAATTAGGGACCATGTCTCTATCGTCACCCCAGAGTGTCCACGGGTGGGCCCTATGATGCCACACATCGCCTCGCCACATGGTCACCATTAGTCCAGTCCCAGTATCCCTGCCCCTGCCCAGCTTGAAAAGCACACTGAGACAGATACCAGGGTTCACAAAAGAACGTATTGTGGATGCTAAATGGGAAACAGATGTCCAGTGGAATATGCTCCTTGTTGATTGTTGCTGTAATATTCCAGTGGACAATGACCACAGTTCCTGCAGCTTCCTGAAGCCCCACCCAGTGGAAGTCCACTTATCTACCCTAGACTGAGCACAAGAACAGAGGCCGCTAGAGCTGCCCCAAGAGTAGAGGAGCATTAGGCGGCCACAGTCATCTCTTCCCCAGTAAGCCCTAGCTGGAGTGAAGCTGGCAGCTGCCGGTCCAGACAAAGCCACTACAGTGCCCATGGTCCAGGGGAAGCTCAAAGAATCGTGGAGGCCTTACAACAACTGACGGAGAAAACAGGTCAGTTGGCCCAAGTCCAACCCTACCGCAAGTTAAAAGCGTTCTTTGGTGTGCGGCCCACTCCACTAGGAGAAGAGGCATTCGAGGAATGGCATGACCTAGCGGTGCAAGCACTTCCCGCATGGACGTACATGGACACAGTCAAGAAACAGAGACTCATTGAGTGCCAAAGGCCTCCTGCCGCCAACATGGTACGGTTTTACCGCGATTGTCCCCTGGAAGCCAATGTTCAAGCTCTACTCCTGGCTCTACTCAAAGCGTATAGTGTCCCAGGCGACAACATCTCTCTAATGGCTTGGTTCCATGGCCTTACCCAAACAGAAGGGGAGGATGTGTCGGACTTCTTTCGATGGCTTCAGTTGGCCCTATGGACCCTAGTGAAGAAGAAGATTGTCCAAAAGTTCGACGCCAACAAGTTAAGGACCCATCAATTCCTGCTCAGAGTGTTGCCCATGCACCCAGTCATCATCCGAATCAGCTGTGTCCTTTCCCTGGAGCATCCTCTCCCATTCGAGGAACTTATGGATAGAGTGGAAGCTCAAGAGACCCTCTTGTGGGTGCATCTTCCCAGAACATCTCATGACTCTGCCAAAGGAGAGAGACACGCATCTTCCTCCAAAGGAGACAACCATGTAGGGAACAAAAGAGGCGTCTGTCCCAAAGCTCAAGGAGGCGGAAAACGCTGAAGATGACCCTCCTCCCAAAGCACATGCGATGAGTGTTGCAAAATATCAGCACAAGATGGATATGGAAACCTGTTCAATCATACCACAGGATTGACCGAGATTCCACCAGGGGAGTGAGGATCATGTATGCAGTGTGCTGCTTTCCCAGCCAAGACGAGGCCGATCATCTCTTCGCTCTAGAGTACACCAGAGGAAGATGCCAACCACAGCTACAAGCTAGTGCCCAAAGTACGAGAATGGAAGGCCTCACTACCGAGGAAGATCAAGGTGTTTATCCAAAACATCTCACCTTATATTAATCGGCTTTGCTGGACACCGGGTCCCAAGTGGCCATTGTGTATCGCCCTTTCTACGATCAACATCTTAAACACCTGCCCTTGCAGTCGGCGGACAAGAGGAAGTTGTGGGGACTCAGCAATGAGGACTACCCCAGCGACGGTGTGGTGACGGTTCGGCTGTAAATACCACAGCTGAACACTGGTGAACTGACCTAGACCCGAAAACGTAATGGAGCTCCGCTCCGTCTTAGGATTCTGCAGTTACTGTCGTCGCTTTGTGGAGGGATATTCGAGCAAAGCAATGGTCCTCAACAACCTTTTCAAGATTTATCCCGAAGATACAGGGTGGAAAGCCACTTTTGCGCGACTGCCGTTCGACAAGTGGACGGTCGCCTGTGAAAAGGCATTCATAGGCCTAAAGAAAAGCTTAACGAATGCACTCGTTCTTGCTTACGCCGATCCCAATCAGCCCTACATCCTTCATATGGATGTGAGTTTTGCCAGCCTAGGTGCGGTCTTGTACCAAAAGTACTCGGAGGGCCTCCGGTCCATAGCCTATGTCAGACGCTGATAGACCACCAGCTAGCAGAATTATCCCTTCCACAAGTTGGAATTCCTCGCTCTCAAGTGGGAAATTGTGGACAATCTGTATGATTGTGACTCAATGATTATCTGTATTGAGTCACTTTCGAAGTCAATCCGTTGGCCTACTTATTGACATCTGCCAAACTGGACGCCACCGGTCACAGATGGCTGGCGGCTCTCTCGAACTACCAATTTACGCTGAAGTACAAACCCGGGCCCCTGAAGATCAGAGCTGATGCTCTATCCAGAAGACCGGGACTGGATACCACCCTGGACGATGACCTCTAGGAAGAAATCCCTTGACCAGGGATGTGGGCTTTGTTCTCGACTGCAGCCATCGTGGAAGATAAACTGGCCTTCTCAGAACTGAGGGTCGCAGATTCATTGAGATGTCAATCAAAGGCTATCCCTGCGGCCTATTGCCACCCAGAGGGAATGAATATCACCCCAGACAAAATCATCGCCTGAAAGATCTGGTGTAGTACCAGATACAAGATCCCGTGGCTGAAGCTATCTGCCAGGACATCCAGCAAAACAAGCCCCCCCGATGAAACGTGCTCCCAGCAACACGGCCACCCTATTAATGCTGGAAATTGACAAATTCGAAATCGACAAGGGTTTACTCTATCGGGTGGTTCCATACCATAACCACCCAGATAGAAGGCAACAGTTTCTAACCAGGAACCTACAGCATATGGTTCTTTGATTGCTACATAATGACCATGGACATCTTGGAGTGGACAAGACCTTCGGCTTAATACGTTCTTCTGGCCTTGGATGAGAGTCAGTAGAACACCATTGCTGCCGATGCTCATGGTGCATCCAACGCAAGACACTCCCTTCCAGTTCTGCTCCAATGGCTCATCTGAAGAGATTGGGTCCCCTGGACTCGTATCATGGACTTTCTATGTATCGAGCCAGATGCCAATGGCTTCGGCAACGTGTCAGTAATCACAGACCATCACACTCATTATGCCCAAGCTTTCCCCACGAAAGACCAGAAGGCCATCATGGTGGCAAAGATTCTGTGGGAGCGGTACTTTATACATTGGGTAGGCAGTAATCGTCTACATTCGGATCAACGCCGGGATTTTGAAAGTAACCTCATCTGGGAGTTGCTGAAATTGCTAAATATCCCTAAGCCCTTACCATCCCGAGGGAGATGCTCTGCCGGACCCTCCTCGACATGCTCGGCACCCTAAAAGGTTCACCGAAGAATGAGTGGAGAAAGCACGGGGAGTCCTTGGTGCATGCCTAAACTGCACCCGCCATGAGTCTATGGGAGACACTCCCTACTTTCTAATGTCCGGGCGAGAAGCACGGCTTCCAGAAGATATATCTCTGAGGGTATCTAACGACGGGGTACACAACAGTAAGCACTTCAAGTACGTACAGCGGCTCTAAGCCTGCAAAGAGCCTACCAAATAGCAGAGAATGCATCAGCTCATCTGAACGCTTGTAACAAACGGCGTTATAACCATAAGGTCCGTCATCAGGAAATTTGTCCTGGAGATGCTGTTCTCTTCCGCAAACTTGGGATCCCTGGCAAACACAAGCTGGGCGACCATTGGCTAGATGGAGTATTCGAAGTAAAATCGCAGATGCCGGGCCTCCCGGTCTACCGTATAAGAGACACGGATGGCAGGGTAAACGTCTGGCACCGAAATCATCTCCTGCCTATTCTGCATGTCAGGGATGACGATCTTGAAATTGAGACTACACCATTGGCCGGTGAGAGCTCATAAATAGTAACAGAGACATCCGAGCATCCTATGGAAGGGCCCTCTAGTAGTACAGACCAGTCACTGGGCCTGAAGGAGCCTTGGTTAATGGCCAAGGCAGCATACACATACTCTGGTGGCTCCAATGAGCCATCTTTTGGACCCTAGGAGTCCTTGTTTTGTACCCGTTAGAAACATGTCAGACTGTTACACCCCTTATGCCTGAGTCCCAAGCTTATGATTATTACTCCCCAGAGGGAATTGACGAAGAAGAGCTTCCCAGAAGCCAAAGAGTGAGACACCCTCCCAACCGGGTAACCTATGATTCGTTAGGGGCTACCCACTATGAAGCTCAGCAGTGGTCTCCTAGCAAAATTAAATCTGTTATTGTAATGTTCACAGAAATTAACACTCTTATATAAAGCCATTGCAATGCGTTAAGTTTTTACTTATACTTTTACTTATATACATGTCATGCATTTTTATTATATAAATGTTGTGTTGATGGTTATGTCGTTCCCAAGCAGGGTCGTTGGTTCTTTCACCAGGGGGAGAGTATAGCCTGGCTCTCTCTGGTACCCTGCTCATCACCTTACCTTTCCATAGCCATCGGAGGCTGGGGAGAGTGCGGGGGGGTCCGCAGTAGCAAGCGCAAGTGGCAGCCATTAGGAGTATAGAACAGCAGGGGAACAACAAGTGCCAGCAGCCTCAGAGGCTGCAGACCACATGTTGCCAGGCAGCCAATAGGACTGAGAGATGCATGGCAGTTAGAACTCTGACAGTTGGATTTCTGACAGTTAGAGGGACTGGCAGTTAGGAGAGTTAGGCAGTTGGATCCAGGACAGAGAAAGGGAAGGTAGGGTCTGGGTGTCAGTGGCAACCAGACTAGGGCAGATTAGACCCACTCACCAAATCAGATTGTGACTGCTACAGGGAAACCCCTAGCTAGGGACATTTCCCCTGTAGCTGTATACAGTTAGTTACAGGGCCAGTGGAGATGCCATGCAGCGATTTGCAGACTGTGGTCTGGGACCGAACCACCACTGTACTATCATAGACTATCAAAGGTGAAACCCTCCCACCCCACGCAGAGGTGGAGGCTTCGCTGACATCGATGTCGCTAGATCAGTGGATCCCTTTTGCTTTTCGGCCATACCAAGGTGCTGGCGCACTGGGGAAAGTACCTCGCAATGTGCACCAACTATCACTTTCAGTTACTGTGGGCAGTACTGTCTCCCACATTGGGTAGGTTGGCTCCAGTGGACACCAGTGAGGTTGTGTGCCCAGGGGTACCTCAGTACTTTGGGGAAATCCCATCAGGGGTGAACACTACGGTTGGAGGGCATGGTGGGGTTACGGCCGTTCGAGGCCTATATTTTTTGTGGGTTAGTAATATACATAGTTTTACCTGTGTTCAGTAAACTGTTATTAAATACAAGTGTATGTGATTTTATTGCATTGGGTCCTAGGAAGGGGTTATCCGGCACTGTCAGGATCCCTCACAGTGGAAGCACTGTCATTAGACAAATCAGGTACACCCGGGCTCTCAGTTCAGGCCTCCTGTAAGCCACAGGTAAAGTACCACACACTCTGTAGCCGCCACATTTCCCATGGGTGGGGAGGAAACAGAGCAACATACTGTACATAACTAAGATTGGCTTTCCTTCCAGGTTTGTCATATCTGGGATAATAAGGAGTAGAGGGTTTTGTCACCCATACACTTGACACATCAACACTGGGTTTTCCTTACTTCTTACAGAATGTGTTGGTGATCACAGAGTTTATAATGAGTGTGGTTCTGCCTGTCCCATCACTTGTATTAATCACCTTAATCCACACCCACCCCCCCCCCCCCCCCCCACCCACATGTGAAGCACTCTGTGTCCCGGGGTTGTTTCTGATCTAAAGAAGAACATACGTAACATCAGTACAATTAATGTCTTGTTTTTCAACTGCAAATTACATAGTACCGACTTAAAAGAAAACCAAATGTACTAAAACATAGATTTCAAAGAGTTTAGTCTAATAAATTAATATATATATATACACATAGTTGAGTCAAATAGTTGTAACGGATTTTCTGACCTGGCCTGACCCACCCAATCTCATATTGGCCCCTGTGGTCTAACCAGTCCCCTTTACAGTGTGATGTCTGGTGGTGCACCTGTTGGCAACAGGACTCCTGAGTCTCCCGCATGATGGTGTGTGGGGATTGCCAACCCAGACAGGCAGCTGAGGTAGTGTGCTGAGTACTACCTAGATCCAGTGCAGCACCTCCACCTCATCAGGATCCCGGCGTCCGCTTGGGGATGATTCTGATGAGGAACTCCTCTGTGGTGCCCCTCTCTGTGTAATGACTCCACACTTACACACGAGAGTGTCGTTAATCAGGAACATCTTTATTAGTATGGTGGGCCAGCTGCCCTCCACAATGGGGTGTATTTAGCTCTCCATTGTTCACCGTACTTCCCTTTGAAAGGTATTGTCCTCCTTAATTAGGGATTCCCTATCCCCGCAGGGATATCTATTCTGTGCCAGGTCCCTGGTCACAGTTTCATTATTCAGCCGCTTATAATGTAATCACTCTTCAGTCCTTCCAGTGCTGGGAAGATCCTACTACATAATCCTCCAACCACTTAGCAACAACTAATCACTATCCTAACTTTTGATCAGTGCTGTGACTTATGTATCCTCTGGGGGCTGGCACAACTCTGACATCACTAACCATGGAGTCAGAGCCTGTGACCACTCCCATCCATACATAGGGCACCTCACCAGGGTGTGAGGGCAAACCTCCATGATTACTGCTGGCATGCCCATAACTTACCAGGCCTTACTGTCAGCAGGAGAGATGACAGCAACCATTTTACAGCATGGTTACATAGTCAATAAGTCCATTCAGGGCAAAAGTCAGATAAAGTAATGTAGGGGGAAGGTTGGTGGTTCCTCTTCGAATATTATTTCCCAACTCCTTGCATAATGAAGATCACAATAACTTAGAACTGCACACAGCACAGCTTCTCATGGTGTAGTATCTTCAATGAATATATCAGGTTTAAAATAAGTATATGCACTCATAATGGGATTTCTTTCTTCACAAGCACATCTAAGATGGCCCACTGCTTCCAATTGTAGGCTGTGGCTGACTCATGTTCGTGTTAATACTCCACAGTGCACCACCGCGCTGAATCTCCTCTCTATTCACCGACACTTCACCAGTACTTACTGTATGAGGACCGCTGAATGACGTCACATTTGGCCGCACGGAAGAGAACCGCTTCAGCTCCTATCCGCCCTTTGCATTTCATGAAATTTGTCTCACATTTCCATTACCCAATTCCCCCCCAAACAATACAGGCAATCCTTTTAGTAATCTATAACCTAATAACCTAAGGGATAATCCTGCTATTTAGGGGTACCAGGTAGCCATGCCTGTTTCTCCTGAGAATTGAGACGAGTCTCCCAAAGCACTAGGGCAGATCAGAGCTGAAATCTGCTCCAGGACTGGTAAATGGAAGAGGAGACCTGGTGAAAGGGAGCACCATGAGTGTACTTGTACAGGCACCAACGTGGGTCAGTCCAATGGTGGATTTATGTTGGAAAGTGTTTCCTCAGATACTGTATCTGTCTGGAAAAGATCCAGTCCCTAAAAAATATGTACAGTATATAATATTGTTATAACTGCATTATAAGTTACCAAAGACACACACTTTATTCTTACACCATGTACCTTATATGAAGTATAATACAGATGTAGTCACACTTACTGTTTTCGGTGCAGCAATCATGTGTGGTCACCGGAACGCACCACAGTCACACACTATCCCCAAAAAGTAAGTGGCCCGTGAGGATTAACTCTGCGGTGTCCCTGCTCGCGAATGGGACCCGCCGCGTTAATCCTCCCGGTTCATCAGTTACCAATATTAACTTTCTAGATGATCTGTGCAGCCGTCTCTGTCTCTGTGTACCATGTATGCAATGTATGTTAGTGCTGTGCATATAGAGTATCAGACGTTGTTGCATCTGTGCTGTCACTGCACGTGCATTTCAGTGTACTTTACAATTAGTATTATGTCCGAGCATTGCCATTGCATCTATGTTTTGTGAATGAATGGCAGGATATAGTGCAATATTTACCACTCCATAAGACACCTTGCATGCTAGAAGACACCTTATGGCCCCTTTCATGTGAATGGGTGATAAAGGCCAGTCCATAGTAATAGAGTAGCATTGCTTAGTAAATACAGCCTATAATGTATATCTGTATTGGGGAGGGAGATATCCTACATTTGCCTGTGGTATATATGTTATGTTAGTGACAGGTATTCAGCTTTCTAACTTCCTAATCTCTGTTTTCCTTTTTTCTGGTAGAGTTAGGATGTGAAGGAAAGCACAGAGAGTATAAGAAGTGTGGCAGCGCCTGTCCTAAAAACTGTGCCAATAGCAACAGGCCTCCAGCTTGCATTTAGATCTGTGTTCCAGGCTGTTTCTGCAAGGATACCTACCTATCTAACAGCAACGGTGATTGTATCCCTGAAAAAGACTGCTAATTTTCTTATGGGCATCTGTATGGATGTCATGAGACATACTGTACTAACTGGAAATAAATAAAAACAGCTTTGAATAAATACAATATATGTTCGTTTTTTTTAAATCATAAATTCCATACTTATTCCTTCCTCTTCTGGGTTTCTTTCTTGCTCCTGTTTAGTTAATGAAGACACATTGGGGTTTTCTATTATGCAACACAATATAATATGCTTTAAAGGTGCAATTCCACGTAGTGCTCAGGGGGAAGAACCAGGATATCCCCGCCTTCTTCTTCAGCAGGGAATGTTACAGCCACATCTCCCTGCAGGGGCTCAGGGACCTGCTATAGGTGGAGAATACTCTGCAGAGCATTCTCCCACTCCTCAAACAGAGGCCCAGAGAGGGGGAATATGAGTTCTAACATAGTGATCTGCTCAATAAACTGCCCTAAACTCGACTCTGCTCGTACTGTCAAAATGTAACAGCAGCCAAAGAAACTGCCGCTCACTACAGAGGAAAATAAATGAAGAATACAAGGTGTGAGAGGTCTTCTAGCATCTAAAGGGGATTTATGATAGAAAAAGAGAAAAAGGTCGATTCAAGCTCTAGGAAAGGCAATGTCGATGGACAAATGTAGTCCAATGAGGTAGCATAGAAATATACTGGGTAAAGTCTATAGAGGAATAAGTGCAGATATACTGATCCAGCCACCAGTATTAGAACACTTACCGGAGAAATTCCTGGGAGATTCTGGGACAGTCTCACAGTAAATGCCTCAACATTGCCTCAACATTTCTGTAAAATTCTTAATGGCCTATCGGATTAACACAGCAGGGGGTCCCTGCAGTCCCATTCAGTTTGCAAGGACCACCCTGCTGTGTTAATCCTATGGGCCATTAAGAATCTCATAGAAATGTTGAGGCATTTACTGTGAGGCTGCCCCAGAATCTAACCAGGCAGAGTTCTAACACTGGTTGCTGCATCTGTATCTGTGGTATGTTGAAATAAACCAATTAAAGTGGATACCGGAGATAATGGATCAACATATTAAGGGAGCAAAGTAAAGCTCAAGTGGAAAAACCGGTATAGGTAATGGCTATAGAGGAAGATGAAATACCTCTAAGTCACGACCGGATTGGGAATTTCCTCCTCTGTTTGTAGTCCTCAGTGGTGAGGAATGGTGTCAGCTACTCCGTGTGATCACGTCTCCGATCCAGCTGGCTGTTTAGTTCTGCCCTCAGCTTGTATCGAGTGGCGGGTGTGCAGACCACGGAACTTTATGACCTCAGCGCGTCCCTCCAATCAGGTGTAAGCTACAGCGAAACAGCAGGATTTTTTGAGATTTTTTCTTGGATTTCGCTGTCCCACCAATCTCCTGCTGTTTCGATTTATGATAGAAGACTGCTTAGTAAACATTGGCCTAGATCAACAGAACTCCTTTATTTACTTAACGATGCGCCAACTGAAGTTAATACATCGGTAAGTGCTAACGGAGATCTTCGAATCTACAAATCTGTGCTAGTTAGGTCACACTTCAACTTGGAGTAAATCACATCCAGACATTTACAAAGCTCCACGTTATAGGACATTTCTCTAGCCAAGTCCAGTCTGTTTTTTGCCCCAAACACGCCACGGTAACTACCCTGCTAAAAGTTTGCAATGATATGCAATGTGGAATGGAACGGGGACAACTCACTGGTTCAATATTCCAAGATTTTGCAAGGCTTTTGATACTGTTGATCATGTTATCTTGCTAAACAAACTCCAGTCCTCTGGAATAGGGAAGCATGCTTTAATACTGGTTTCATTCCTACCTATCAGATAGATCCCAACATGTGTCTATCTCGGGCACTAATTCCAACCCCTTGGATATCACCTGAAGTGTCCAGCAAGGCTCTGTTCTGGGCCCCTACTCTTCTCAGTGTTCATTAATGATCTTCCTACAGCTTGTAAGGAAGCTTCAATACACATGTATGTGGATGACACAATCTTATATGCACACAGCCCTAGCCTATCCGTCCTTGAACACATACTTCAATCTGACTTTCTGACAGGACTGTAACAATAGCATTTGGGACCAACGTTACATTTCTAAAGATTCCAATGAATAAGCTCCAGATCAGAACCAAGTCTAATACTAATGTTGTAGTAATTCATTGGTTTGATTGGTTAGTGTTACTATTCATTTTGAGTTGGTTTAGGAATTAATTGGTTTCATTGGTTAATGGTTTAATTAATTCATTGTTAATGGTGTTACTGCTTGTATTCATTGGATTAGCTGGCTACTGTTTTTATTTTCTTTATTTAGGTATGCTAATGCAATGTTTAATAATGGGCAAATAATCTATTATCCATATCTGGATAATAGTTATTTTGCACATTATTGTACTGTTTGTGTTAGGGCGGAGGAGGGAGGGGGTCGTGTATTGATGTTTGTTCAATTTTTTTTTAATATACATCTGTTTCATAGTGTAGATGTGCAGGGGGTCTCCGGAGCTGAACCGCATTGGTTTCAGGTGTGAGGACCCCCTACTTCAGGAGATAAAGGCCCCCGTTATGGGGTGCCGGTATCCCCTGTACTTTCAAGAGTCCGCGCCACGTGACCGGGACATTGAAATTTTGCAGGGGATACCGCACCCCATAACGGGGCCTGTATCTCCTGAAGTAGGGTGTCCTCGGACCTGAAACCAATGCTGTTCAGCTCCGGAGACCCCCTGCTCATGTACACTATTATTCAAATGTATTTATTTAGTGTAAGATCGCCTGTAACAGCGTTGCATGGAGATGGCAAATCTCCATGCAAATGTTACATGCGGCTTTTTTTTCTATCAGCTAGCGTAGGGGAAGTTTCAGTGCACTAGCAGAGGGAAAAACATTGCACGCACGATAAGCCAGTTTTGGGTACGTCCGATAGAAAATGGGCTGAGGGCCTTAGTGAATCGCGCCACCGGCTTCATTTTTTATCGGACGTGATAATATTTTTCAGGTCGGCGCGAAAGCACGGAGCTTAGTGCATAGCCCCCATAGTATTTGGCACGGCACCCCAAACTCACCTTGGCAAACTTGATACCCTCTACAACTCAATATGCCGCTTTGTCCTCCACTGCAATTACAACACAAATCACTGCGAAATGCTCAAATAACTAGATTGGTCATTACTTGAGTCTAGACGCAAAGTTCAACTCTCCTGTCTTGCCTTCAAATACTTTCTGGACATACTACCCGCCTATCTGAATAAACTCCACACTCCTACCACATGCAGCACTTATCATTTGAGATGTGATTTCAAAAGATAGTTCATGGTCCCAAGGTTCATCAAAGTATCCGGCCGCTCCTCCTCCTCTTACCGTTCACCCCACAACTGGAACAATCTACCGGAGAATCTCACAACCGCCACCAGTCTAAGTTCTTTTAAAACTGAAGCTGTCTCACATTTTAATCTGTTTGTAAATGTTACATACACCTATAATATATATTATCTCTAACTGTGCATGCAATGTCTTGTATATAATGTATACCCTGTTCAATTAATGTAACTATGTATTTGTAACCATGTATTTGTCATCATAACTCTGTGCCGATGACATACTTGAAAACGAAAGGTAACTCTCAATGGGGGCTATGCACTAAGCTGTGATAAGTGGTTTTAAGAACGTAAAGTGCCTTTTAAGGCCGATACAGGCTGCTGCATGATTCACTAAGCAGTGAGAACAGCGCTTTATCAGCCTAAAAAGACTTTTTCAGGTCTGTGAAAAAAATCCACCTGATCAGGCAAAAAACGTCACGTTTGATGGATTTTTTTCACAGTCCGCGTCATTCACTAAACAGCGCTAAGTCAATTGTGCTTTGAAAACCAGCCGGAAAATAAGCGCCAGCTAAAGGCAGGCGCAAAAGAAGCTGGAGTTAGAAACAATTTATTTGTTTACCTTTATTCAGGCACCCCATCCATACAACAGGCCGGCGGTTGTCCCCGGCTGATCCCCGCAGGGATCCCCGGGTGGTCATAGCGGGAGTACGATGGTCCCCGCTGGCATGCGGTACCAATGGTGTGCCCCAAACAAATAAACAATAGTTTAAAAAAAAATGCTCCCCTCCCTAATGGGCAAAATTACTATTATCCAGATATGGATAATAGTGCATTTGTCCATTTAAAATACAATAAGCAGCAGATCTAAAGTAAATCAATCTTGCACACACCCCTGCCAGGCTGCCACAATGAAGGCCTTCTCCATCCTCATGCTGTCCATGCCCTTCGGTGCTGCAAACAATACAGAAGATTAAAAAAAGACAATCGATTGTCCCCTAACCACTTAATAATCTTAGCAGTTAGTAACCACCATAGTAATTAAGGGGTTAAAGACCCATTTGGGAGGCCTAAAAACCCTCCCCCACTACCCACCCGGGAGGCCTAACCATCCTCCCCAACTACCCATTTGGTAGGCCTAACCAACAATCATTGGGGACAATACCCCCTTCGCCAACCCTCACTACCCACAATAAAAACAATACACAGAACAGCCCCACTACCCACCTCCTAGGCCCCAGAATAAACATGACCATATTTAATATGCATCAATAAATAACCCACCCACCCCCTGTGCCCCGACATAAAAACATGATTTATTTTTTTATATACAGGATTAATACCCCAGGTCGATGGGGGACCCGAGTGGACCGACAGGTGTCCGCAGGCCCCACAGTGCACCCCGGGGGTGCCCACTGGTGTCTGGGGCTCCCATGTGGTCCCCACTATGCTCTGTGGATCTCCAGGTGGTACAGTACCTGACGAAGCCTAGCGAAATACGTTGAATCAGCTGTTCCTGGGAGGACTAGAGGTTTTTGGCATCCGAAGTACTGGCAGTTGGGGCAGAGCTGAACCATCACAGCAGCTACATCCACACTTCCTGTGACTTCAGCGAAAGTGACGCACGCGGATGTGAGAGACGGGACAGAGACTGCAACTGAATCAGCCAGACCCCAGTGATCCAGTACCTGCAATTCTCTCCCATGAAATATTTTATTATTACAAAATGTGAGTGAAACTACTTCATATCTGTGACTGTATAATATAATTGTAGCCCTTTTCCCTCTAGCATGAAGGGACTACTGGTGCTGGCGTTACCTGTAGGCTCACAGAGAGCTGAGCCTCCACCACTGGGAACCTGGGTTAACTAATATATAAAGTTGCAGCACCTCCACCTGCATGGGATCCCAATTGGATGAGATAACCCAGAGCAGAACTATTAATAACAATCCACAGATTATAATAACAACCTTTACTGTTAGCAATAACCATACACCATATACCTGCAATGGCAATACTAGAGGTTATGGCTATTACCTCGCCGCACAGGGCGTTGTCCCATCACCGTGTACCCTACAGCATGTTCACAATACGAGAGGTGTCCCTTGATCACTTCACCCAATAAGTGTCCCCAAAAGGTGCCCACCCCTCTAGGTGTGATCAGCGCCCTGCTGTACAGTTGTTGGTGCACGTTTGGTGAACGGTACCTGCCAGGTGTGTCCACACCCAGGCTTGCTAATGAGTAGAAGTAGAGGCTCCGACGATCTAACGATATCCTCTGCTGGATCGGATGCCTCGCGCTGGAGTAACCGCTGCGATGTTGGTCACTCCTTCTGTTGCAGCCTGGTCCCAGACTGCGGTAACAATGCTTCAATGACACACCTGTGGCCCTAAGCTGGCTAACCACTAAAGGGGCAGGATCCCTAAATGAAGGGCCTTCCCTACAGCAGCCACAAACTTAGAGTGAGTTGGGGTCTAACTGGGGCCTAGGGGATTTCTGGCCTAGTGCAGAGGGTCACAGACCCCTGCACCAGTACAACCTCCCCTAGCTGCGTCCCCCCTCCAACTTCCAGAAAACACTCAGAGCACCAACTGTCACAACTGCCTCAGCAGGGAATCCTAACACTCTATTGGCCAGGCCTAGTTACCTGACTCCGCTGCCCTTTGGCCTTCTCCCAAGCTTCAGCAGAGGTAAAAGCCAAACCAGGGAGCCCAGGCCACATAATCTTTGTGATATAACACTATTGTGAGCTCTCTTCTGTTCCTCAGGTAACTTACCTGTGTGGGAGGAGACCTGAGGACATACACTCCAGAGGGCTTTATTCCAGAGTTCCCTACGCTGAGGGTCTATACAAGGGCTCTTGTCAGAGAGAGAGAAGAATCCCTGACACGCTGTAATTCCATAGTGAGATTGTGAGTGAGACCGATACATCCACTTTGTAGATAGAACAATTGTCTTACTGGCTACACTATTATTTGTATTTTTTTTTTTTATATATTCCTACACGTGATTCACCATTCTGGACAAAGAAACAAAAGTCCAACTAAAGGGTGTAGAGCAGCTGTTTTTTTTAATTTATACTTCACTTTATAAACACTTTTTTCCATGTATTGTGGTGATGGCTTATTTGTGCACTGAATGATTTGAGGTCTTAATGTTATATATTGTACACTGTTTTTGGGTGATACACATTTGGTGTATTGGATTCATTCCACATAGTTTATGTTGCATATATAGAAGCGCTCGGTCCAATTTCTTTTCTCTGTCCTCCGTTGCCAGAAAAATACATAGCAAATACAATCTAATGTTCCCTAGCCCCTTAATCACCTTAGTGGTTAATAACCGCAAACGTAACTAAGGGGTTAACCAACCCTGCCCTGCTACCCACCCAGGTGGCCTAACCACCCTCCCGAGACCCACTATACACACCCTTTACCCATTCATTTGTACAGTGGGTACATCATGCCCATATAATACTAGCTGAGAGACCCGGCGTTGCCCGGGATGTAATTTTGGGGGGGCGTACGACAGGGTTGGTCTTCCCCCCCCCCTTGACAGCTAGGTGGGTGAGTGAGTTGACTGAGTGTGTGGGTGGGTGGGTGACACTTGACTGAGTGGGTGGGTGGGTCGGTGACTGGGTGGGTGACTTTGGGTCGGTTTGACTTTGGGTCGGTGGGTGGGTGACTTTGGGTCGGTGACTGGGTGGGTGACTTTGGGTCGGTTTGACTTTGGGTCGGTGGGTGGGTGACTTTGGGTCGGTCGGTGGGTGGGTGACATTGGGTCGGTTTGACTTTGGGTCGGTGGGTGTGTGACTTTGGGTCGGTGGGTGGGTGACTTTGGGTCGGTGGGTGGGTGACTTTGGGTCGGTGGGTGGGTGACTTTGGGTCGGTGGGTGGGTGTATGACTTTGGGTCGGTGGGTGGGTGGGTGACTTTGGGTCAGTTTGACTTTGGGTCGGTGGGTGACTTTGGGTCGGTGGGTGACTTTGGGTCGGTGGTTGGGTGGGTGAGTTGGGTCGGTGGGTGGGTGACTTGGGTCGGTGGGTGGATGACTTTGGGTCGGTGGGTGGGTGACTTTGGGTCGGTGGGTGGGTGACTTTGGGTCGGTGGGTGACTTTGGGTCGGTGGGTGACTTTGGGTCGGTGGGTGGGTCGGTGACTGGGTGACTTTTTCAGGGTCGGTGACTGGGTGGGTCAGTGACTGTGTTCGGTGACTGGGTGGGTCAGTGAGTGGGTAGGTGGGGTCGGTGAGTGGGTGGGTGGGGTCAGTGACTGGGTGGGTGGTTTTGGGTGAGACTGGGTGGGTGAGTGGGAGACTGAATGGGTGGTTGAGTGGGAGACTGAATGGGTGGGTGACTGGGAGACTGAATGGGTGGATGAGTGGGAAACTGAATGGGTGGGTGAGTGGGAAACTGAATGGGTGAGTGAGTGGGAAACTGAATGGGTGGGTGAGTGGGAAACTGAATGGGTGGGTGAGTGGGAAACTGAATGGGTGGGTGAGTGGGAAACTGAATGGGTGGGTGAGTGGGAAACTGAATGGGTGGGTGAGTGGGAGACTGACTGGGTGGTAGACTGACTGGGTGGGAGACTGACTGGGTGGGAGACTGATTGGGTGGGTGAGTGGGAGACTGACTGGGTGGGTGAGTGGGAGACTGACTGGGTGGGTGAGTGGGAGACTGACTGGGTGGGTGAGTGGGAGACTGACTGGGTGGGTGAGTGGGAGACTGCCTGGGTGGGTGAGTGGGAGACTGACTGGGTGGGTGAGTGGGAGACTGACTGGGTGGGTGAGTGGGAGACTGACTGGGTGGGTGAGTGGGAGACTGACTGGGTGGGTGAGTGGGAGACTGACTGGGTGGGTGAGTGGGAGACTGACTGGGTGGGTGAGTGGGTGACTGACTGGGTGGGTGAGTGGGTGACTGACTGGGTGGGTGAGTGGGTGACTGACTGGGTGGGTGAGTGGGTGACTGACTGGGTGGGTGACTGGGTGACTGACTGGGTGGGTGGGTGACTGGGTGGGTGAGTGGGTGACTGGGTGGGTGACTGGGTGACTGACTGACTGAATGGGTGGGTGACTGGGTGACTGACTGAGTGGGTGACTGACTGAGTGGGTGACTGACTGAGTGGGTGGGTGACTGAGTGGGTGGGTGACTGAGTGGGTGGGTGACTGAGTGGGTGGGTGACTGAGTGAGTTGACTGAGTGAGTGGGTGGGTGGGTGGGTGACTGGGTGAAAGTGGGTGACTGGGTGAAAGTGACTGGGTGGTTGTGTGGGTGACTGGGTGGTTGTGTGGGTGACTGGGTGGGTGGGTGACTAAGTGAGTGGGTGGGTGACTGAGTGACTAAGTGAGTTTTTGGGTGACTAAGTGAGTGGGTTGGTGACTGAGTGGGTGGGTGACTGAGTGAGTGGGTGACTGAGTGGGTGTGTGGGTGACTGGGTGGGTGTGTGGGTGAGTGTGTGGGTGGGTGACGTGTGTGGGTGGGAGACGGTGGGTGACTTACCTTGACCCCGTGGCATCTGGCTGGGGCAGGAGGTGATTTCGGGAAGCTGGCGGGGGGGGGGGGGGGCAAGAGTGGCAGGAGGCCCGGGCTTCCCCTCCGTCTGGGAGCCGGCGCACGTGAGGGGGAGAGCAGGAGGCCCAGGCCGCGCTTCCCCTCTCCGGTAGCGGCGCACGTGAGGGGGAGAGCAGGAGGCCCGGGCCGCGCTTCCCCTCTCCGGGAGCGGCGCACGTGAGGGGGAGAGCAGGAGGCCCGGGCCGCGCTTCCCCTCTCCGGGAGCGGCGCACGTGAGGGGGAGAGCAGGAGGCCCGGGCCGCGCTTCCCCTCTCCGGGAGCGGCGCACGTGAGGGGGAGAGCAGGAGACCCGGGCCGCGCTTCCCCTCTCCGGGAGCGGCGCACGTGAGGAGGAGAGCAGGAGGCCCGGGCCGCGCTTCCCCGCTCCGGGAGCGGCGCACATGAGGAGGAGAGCAGGAGGCCCGGGCTGCGCTTCCCCTCTCCGGAGCGGCGCACGTGAGGAGGAGAGCAGGAGGCCCGGGCCGCGCCGCGAGGGGGGAGGAGCCTGTAGTTTGCAGCTGAGCAGGAGGGCCGCGCTTCCTCCGCGGCGCACGGTGAGGGTGATGGTGCGGCTGGGGATGTTGCGGAGCGTGGGGATTTGGGTGAGATGGGGGGAGAGAGTGAGGGGCACCGGGAGAGGAGGGGGGGGGGTGTGGAAGGTGAGCTGCGGTCCAACTGACGGGGGAGAGAGAGTGTGTGTGTGTGTGTGTGTGTGTGTGTGTGTGTGTGTGTGTGTGTGTGTGTGTGTGTGTCTGTGTGTGTGTGTGTCTGTGTGTGTGTGTGTGTGTGTCTGTGTGTGTGTGTCTGTGTGTGTGTGTCTGTGTGTGTGTGTCTGTGTGTGTGTCCGTCCGTCCGTCCCCTTTGGCCCGTCACTCCGCCTCAGGCCAATGAGAGGTGTGCGGGGGCGGGCGGCCCAAGGGACCAATGAGATTTCCCCTAGGGACACCGGACATCCAGGCAGGCAAACATACAGTGCTTTCAATTATATATAGTAAGATGGGCATGATTAACCAATATACAAATAAATTGGTAAGGATTAAAAAAACAGGCCCAAATAAAAACATCACATAGCTACAGTAAATAAAACACAGCCCATTGCAAAATCAAATACAACACATTTAAAAATAAAACACAGCACACAGCCAATTAAATATCTAACAAATGCCAATCAAACAATTGAATGGTACAGTGCGTACATGATGCCAATAATCTGTGCATCATTTAACACTATGCCAGTCAAAGTTCAACCTAAAATAAACAATTACAAAGAAGATCCAATGCCATCCAAACAATAAGAAAATAAAAACAAATCAAGAAGTAAACAGAAATAAATTACCAACAATCAATTAATCCAATCCCAAATAAATGACACAATTCACAATTAAAACACCAAAACCAAACCATTAGGAAATAAATGAAAGCTCAAAGTTACCATCATCAGACAAAATCTAACTACCAAAAAGAAGCCACTATTACAAAGCAAGCACCCTCTCCCCTGAAATAAACTATTTAAAACACCACTAAAAATACATCTTACAAAATAAAAGTAAAAATTACATTGCACAAATATTTCTAAACAAGCAAGCAACATACATTCAAAATACATAAAAACAAGCATTTGCAAAAACAACCATTGATTGTCCCTGTATGTATGTATATCCATAGAGATAATAAGCAACAAAGTAGAATTAGTATGGCACTCCCATATAATGCAAATATAAATATAAAGCAATATGATACTTGCGAATTTAGCACCGGTGCACCTTGTGCAGGGATAACCTGATCCTGTACATCAAGGTAAAAAGGTGATCCAGGGCATAGCGGATTTCAGCAACAAGAAGAAATGTATTATGTCATTGCACGACGTTTCGGCCCTGACAAGGCCTTTATCAAGTGACTGGCATGCCAGTCATACCTTGGTCATGCCTTGGAGGGGCTCTCAGGCTTACAATGCATTGGCCAAAGTGTTAAACTAAATGACCCTTTTATTCAAGAGATATATAGGTATTTCACTGTGTATTTTTGTCATTGGATGTAGCACTGGGCTCTGTTTGTGTTTGTCAAATCAATATGAATAATAGGGAGTAAGGTACAATGGTTACACAGTACATGAATTACAATGGGTTCGGGTATAATGTTTATACAATACAAGGGTAACAGTTACACACAGGTACAGTATGTGGGGGTTAGTGGACATCTCTCAGTCTGTGGCAGGTGCTGATATAGTGTACAGCCAGTTCTGCTGTGGTTACATCTTCTCCCAAGAGGATCGCTATTTTTTAGTTCTCTTCTATATTATTAAAGTTCTGGATAAGAGCTGTGAGATTCTCCAGCTGGGCACTCCTCACAGGAAGTGTGTTTCATCTTCTACCTCTCCTAGCTTACATCACAGGCACAGTCTCATCTCCCGGGGCTTCCAGCTCTGTCGGTGTCTGCCTGTTTCTATTTCCAGGCTGTGGGCACTCATTCTGTACTGGCCCATGGTCTGTCTCTGCTTTGGTTCTTTTACCTTCAGTAGGTAGGGTGCCAGAGTGTATTCTCTCTGGGAAGAAGGGGGAGGAGAGATAGTGCCCAATGTGACTCCCTTATACCTCATTGAGTGCTGGCATTTCCCAGCTTGAATGGACAACGAGCCAACTGATAACCAGGGTGACCGCAATAGTGACAAAGGCTGCTGTCGTGCCGGCGTTGTTTCTCAGTAAAGGATAGTCGTAGCTTCCCAACTGCATAGGTTCTGGATCATTAGAAAGTGAAGGATCTGTCTGGAAGAGGCCGGGAGTTAGAGCGTTCGACCTTTCTCTCCTCGAGACGCTGGTCGACACGGATACATACCGCAATGAGGTCCTCTAGTTTAGTAGGTCTGTCCTGAGTAACCAGTTGATCCTTGAGGGGTTCGGCTAGACCCTGCCAGAAAGCCGCAGACAATGCCTCATCATTCCAGTTTGTCTCTGCAGCGAAAGTCCTGAACTCAAGGGCGTATTTAGCGACTGGCCGGAGACCTTGAGAAATATGAAAAAGAGAGGATGCTGCAGTGATATTGTGACCTGGGGTATCAAAAACCTGCTTGAATTCTCTTATAATGAGAGGGTAATCCTGAGTAATCTCTGGTCTTTGTTCCCAAACAGGGGATGCCCAGGTCAAGGCGTCACCGGTCAGCAGAGCGACAATGTAAGCCATTTTAGACCTTGCAGAGGGGAAACGAGAGGGAGTTCATTCGAATTGAATTTCACAATGATTAAGAAAACCTCTGCACTCCTGAGGGTCGCCAGCATAGCGGTTAGGTGTAGGGAGACGCGGTTCAGTGAACATGGTTTGCTCCGAGTGGATGAAACAGTCGCTGATGGTCTTATATCTCTAACTTGCTGCTCTAGTAGAGAAAGGTTTGCAAAATCATGGTGTAAAGAACTGATCTGAAGCTCTAACTGAGAAAGACGGTTAAGAGGGCTTGCTTGGCCCACCTCACTGGGGTTCACGTTCGTTGGGCTGAGCATACTGTAATACTTGCGCTCACCACGAACAAGGCGGGACCCCGTACTGAGGTGGGAAAGTATTAAACTGCGCACCCACAGCAGCGGAGGCACGCCTGGAGGGTGGATAGTCAAGATAGCCAGGTCTGGATTGGAGATAGTGAGTTAGTCGTAGTACTTGCCGAGGTCTTATTACGGTGCCAGTTGGGTAGTCGGAGTCCGGAGTGCCGTGGTCTAGGGTTGGAGCCAGAAGAGTAGTCGAGTGCCCGTTAGCCGTGGTCAGGGATGGAGAAGAGCGGAAGGTCTGAGGCAAGCCGGGTCAGTAGTCCAGAGAATGGTCCAAAGTCTAGTCGGGTCGGTACACAGGGAGGCAAGCAGCAACAAGGTAAATTCACAGACAGGAACAGGGCCGGCACAGGGAAGTTGGAACACAAGGTCACCTATGCTCAGCCAAAGAGTGAAAGTGAAGCTGCGCATACTGTATATAGTAAGGGAAGACCAATAGAACAGGGGGGAGGAGCAGAGGTGTGAGTGCAGTGGAGGCAGGGATAGGCTGTAGATAGTGCAGGAGACAGGTGAGGAAGATTAGGGTTGACTCGCAGCTGGAGAGCAGTGCACGCGCGTCACGTGTGCGCGCCACACGGGTCAGCCGCACATAGCAAGCGGAGGAGCGAAGCCAAGCTGCATGGGAACCTTGAAAGCCCTCCGTGGACGCTCGCACTCTGTAAGATGCGCGAGAGGCTGTACAGCAGGGGGCAAAGAGGAAGCACGCCACGGGGGACGCGCTCTCAGATTCTTTGCAGCAGAAGCCTATGCAGCAGGAGGTAAGGAGGGAGCGTGCAGCAAGGGACACGTTCCCCGATTCCTTACAGGGTATGATTAGAAGAGAAGCAGCTATGAGACATTTATAGTAGTAGAGTGATCCTGATAGGTTGAAAAGTGTAGACAATAGGATATACCCTGTACAATATAAAACAGCAACAGCAGTGTTCAATTAGCTTACAAATTAAACCAATATACATGGCACAAATTTGTCAGAGTATAACAAATAAGGTCATGAAAATATAACAAAAACAGTATATTTAGGACCAAATTAATTTACTTACATTACTAAACCTTGATAATAATATAAAAAAGAAAAGAAAATAATAATATTTAATTAATTTGGTCCTAAACAGGTTCAAAAAATTATGTGTCAGAGAGACATACTGGATATATGTACTTGGTACATTGTGTCCGGATGGTCTCAATGACAAAATTGATATCAGCACAATAGTTTAATGGTTCAATTCGGGCTCGTTTGTCAATGTTGTGTGTCCCTGCTGAGGTCTGGTTTGAGCGATGTACTTCGTTCCCTTAGTGAGGACATACACGCGCTATACTTGTTTGAATTATCAGTCCAATAGTATTCCCAATTATTTTAATTATCACATTATGAATATATATACTTTAATTTACATACACATATCTAATTTCATTTATTTAGGTGATGCTTGCTTCGCTCGTGTGGCCACCACTAGTATTACTACCTCTATATGTCTTCTCTCTCTTTTGATAGATACTGAGACAGGGTGAAGTCAATCCCTATCAGTTATGCCTGGGAGACATATGTCTGAGTGCTACATCCAGCACTCATAAGGGTTAACTCAGGTGGAAGCTAGGTAATCAGGATGTAAGCTGACACCTGAGAAGCAGCAAGGTATAAGATGATGTTGTTACTGGCAGTAGCTGGCTGCCCTAGACCAGAGCACATGGCAATATGTGCTGCTAGCCAGACGGATACATCAAACTAACTACGGCAACCAAAGTAAGAGACTTGTTCATTTGTTTTTCCTGACTGCTTAAAAGACACTTACGGTTTGGTTATGGTTTAGCCAGCCAGCCTGCTAGATAGGCCTGGTGGGTTAGTCAGTCCTTCCAATGTGGAGCAGGATTTTTTTTGTTTAAAGGGACAGTGTACCCGCATGTTATGTATGCTGTGGAGAAATAAAGCCACTGAACGTTTTCATTATCCTGAAACTACACGTGTGGACTGTTCCCTGACCTCGGCTAAAGGCCGTCCTGCCACAGGTGGTGTCAGAATTGGGATGTCGGATGGCCCCTGTATCTGAAGGGCCACACAGAAAAAAAAAAAAATGGAAACATGAAACAAGAGGAGCAACCCTGCTAAGTGAAATTTGTGCAGTAAGCAAACTGGCTAAAGGACATAGAAGCGGTGAGCAAGCAGCTAATTAGTGACTACATTAGGTACAGAGAGACTGCGAGTGACTGTAGCAGCGGAGGTCGTTGCTCCAGACGAGGTCATCAAGGAGTCATCCTTCCCTTAGCCAGAGGCTTTGAAGAAGAGGTTGTGATCTGGTGCACGGGACCGATGCTGGATAGTGAGGGACTGGCTGGAGCTTGGTTGTCTGCAGATCGGCACGTGGATAAATCAGCCCTAGAAAAAAGATGACAGAGGTGAGCATCTGGAAAAGGGGGGTTGAATCAACCACCTGAGACATCCCCAGTTGCTGCTATAGAGCCTTGCTGTGTGCCAGGTGCTGAGCCTACTACAGATGTTTGCCATTAATGTGGTGGCACCCGAGAGTGGTGCACTCAGAAACTTCCCACCCTGAGCAGCGAGGAATTTACCCTGATATGGCCGCCGAGTGTGCGCCAATGGCAGGGGGTGTCGCCGTGTCTAGAAATCAGTTGAATATTGTGAGCCTATGAGTAAAGTCAAAGATATGACTAATTATGCCGAAAGAGTAGACTAAACACTAAAGACTAAAATACTTGCTCCTTTAGATAGCTATCTGCCAATGACCAGGCAGCTTAGCTCCTCCTCTTTCTTGCCCTGAGACTGGGGGGGAGAGAGGGGAGAGGGTAGCAAAAGTCAAGAGCAGGAGGATTATAGGAGACAGTTGCAGAGTGAAGAGATCGGGGAAGGATCTAAATTGTGAGTATTTAAGTTGGGGGAGAAACCCTTCTAAGTGTTTTCAATAGTAGAGTAGTGTCCCGTACAGTGAGGCCCTTATTGAAGGAAGCCAAAGAACTGTATGTCTCCACAGAGGGGGTTGCTCTGGCTAAGCTCCTAAAACCAAATCTGAAACAAGGAATAACAGGAGTATTGCACAGTGCCCTAAGCAGGATCCTGGGATGAGGAAGTGGTGTAAAGTATGAAGAGTCACCCCATGTTACCTCCGCATCAGAGGATGGGGTGTGAAGTGAGCAAAGTGAGGTACAGAGAAGTGAGGCCCTGTCCTACCACAGTAAGAAAGGGTGCCCCTTGCTGGGACCCTGGGAATATATAGGTAGGATAGGTTACCAAGAGCATGCTAACGTATGGTCTACTCTAAATGTAACCAAACTAAATGCCAAATGCAATGTGCCTCGTCAGGACTGCAGGTATGCAGCGGAGGAAGTGTTGTAACAGAAAAAGTGAATAAAGACTGTTTGTTTAAAAACTAAAAACCGTCTGTGCCCATCTCTACATCTACATATATGCCCAGCCTGCATGGACCAGCACCCCTGAAGGTAATGCACCATAAGTAACCACAACACAGACAATTTGTAACCTCCCTTACAGCCGGGCAGGGAGGGTTTGATTATTGCTAGTCCAAATAAAAAAAGGAATCACCTAATACTGAAGTACTCATTTACTCTGCACTATCACAACTGGACTGATATGGCTATTTCTACTTAGTATATTACATTAATATATTATATCTAAAATGTAATAATCACTGTTTTAGGCTCTGAATTTTGCAAGTTTTTTGAAGAGAGTAACTGTTTTCTTACAATAGATTTTTGTGTGTTAATAACATATTTTTCTTAGTGGGGACCACGGATCCCAAGTGATAAAATGTTTCTTTATTCTTGGGGGTGGCAGCGATATAAGTTTATATTTGGGATGGATGAAGGGGAGATATTACTCATTTGAGGGGCCGTGCAGGGAGAAAAGTGCGTCAACTAAATAGCTACAGTATGTGTATTAAACTTTGTCACGTACAGTATACAAGTCATGTGCTCACAGGTGTGCCGTTCGTGACAGTCATCCATCTCTAACTAGGACCAGTCTTGTACAGTATCTCAGTGTTGGTCCCCAGTTAGAAACAAGATGCTGCTAATCCCGGTACCAGTGCTTTGAACCATCCTTTTTTTTTTATGACAAGGAATGTATTCTGGTTCCTGTTCATCTAGGTATCATGTTTTTAATTCGGATCTTGTTAGAGGTAACATATTGTATTTTTTTGAGCCTGGTTAGTACAGGGTCTCTGTTTACAGAGGAGCATGGAACCTGGCAAAAAACAGAAGCCCGGGGGAGCAACACCGTGCACTAATTATATGTTCTCTAGCTATGGTAGGTGTAGTCCTCTATCTGCACACATATTGTAATTTAGGCGGTGCAATATTCCAAGGAAGGGTTGAAAAGAACAGACACGTTCTGACTTGATGCCCAGAGAAGAATTCGCTGCAATTAGCAAAAATTTTAACTGGGCGTATTATATGAGTGAATTATTTGGGTTACCAGCCACTTCTGTACGTGTGTCACTGTATACATTGTGACAAACGCCCCTCTTTTGTAGCGCTGACGTCTGTCTGGGTTCTTCCCGACACAGTCTTCTAGGGTTATTTATACAAAAAAACAGCATCATGCAAAGTATTATGCTGCTTAACTCAGGCTTCTGCCTACTTTATTTTCATCCAATTAAGGTACTGCAGCTTTAACAAGTGTAGATTAGAGGTACTCAGATACTTTCATTCAGCAGTTCTCATTTCAGTGTTATAGTATTTCCCACACTGTTATTTCAAGTAAAAAGAAACCAAATTATATAAACAAAATCCTATCCCTTTCAGGGATCTAACTACACATTAGAATCAGTCTCTCTAACAGCTGCTGGCCAACTAACCTGGTTCCCCAGCTTAAAACAATGCCCTCTCATTTAGGGTCACTTAGATACAGCACAGTCTTTCAGCAACAGCAGTAAACATTTGTTTTTGTCTTATCTGTTCGTGGTGGGAACTCGGTCCCAAGTGTCCAGGCAAATCCTCTGGTACTGTGATACTTGGAGGGGCCGTCCACCCCGAAACTGGATACCGGGGAGCAGCGATACCCCCAGCCTCCAGGCTCTAAGGAGAGAGAGTGAAATTCAAAACCTCTCTGTTCTAAATACCTGTGCATGTGATTAGGAGAGCAGGTGAGGGAGAACTAGAGCCACTGTAATCTGTGGTATGGATTTTCCATCCAGCTGCCTGAGTTAATGGGAAGCTGTGGAACGGATCATTTTTAACTATTCCTGCACTTTCTGACCTAAAATGGGGCAGAAAGCTGCCTAACATCTTTGGACTATGTCACATATCCCCCTCCCCAGCTCACTTCTACTGGGGTGAGCGGCCATGGACCTCACTGGGGTGAGCGTCCTACCTGAAATACTTGAGCTAACTCCTCAGTACAACATTAAGTATTCATATGACACGAATATGAACTTTTTCCACGGCAATTATGGACAATAGGTTTCATCATAAGAGACTATACTTGGCAAACATATTTTGTTGCTCTCTATTAGGGAACTATTTTGAAAAATAAGTGTCTAGCACACATTCTTACAACCCAGGATATGCTAAATATATTCACAAAACCAGACAATTTCTATTACCTCCCTGGGTTTTTCTACTCTAGAATATGAACCTCATTATATATTTACCAACCGAAAAGGGCATTTATTTTCTATATTGTACGCTACCACATTTTTTTTTTTTTTTTTTTTTATACTACAGCCTTGTAATAGGCCATCAACCCTGTATAAGGGCCATCAACCCTGTATATTAATTTGTAGTTTAGCTACATTTTCAACACAGAGAACCAATATAACATTGTAATATTGACAAAATGCTTATTCTAGAGGCCTAATATACCTTAACTACAATAGCTTATTTGCATAGTGAAGTGTCCGTGACATAGTCCACACGTGTAATAACAAAAAAATATCGGTCAATTCCCCAAACACATTTTTTTTTTCTTTGACTTCCAGTCCATTACATTTCCTGAGTTTATTTCATAGGCCGCTGCAACCTGCAAATGACTGGACTGTTTCTTTAGCTTCTGACAGAACTCTGGGGCCGGAAAGTCTTTGTCTTTATATTGTGGCCCAGGGTGGCGAGATCCGGAAAAATTCAAGGCCAGCGTTGACCTTCGTCGCTTTTGCTTTGCAACCTTTGAACCTTTATGGTACTTCTTACTGCCATGTATTTTCTCACGACCATCACTCTCAGAGATTTGGGATTTCCCCTCTGGGGCAATTATATGGTACTTAGAAGATGAAGCACTGATTACCTTGATGGGGCTCTCACTAACTCCGGCTATACCCTGTGGCATTTTACCTTTGCAGCCGGCAAGCATGTAGTCTTGGGCCTCTCTTTCCTGAGGCCTACATTTATTCAGGCGGAAGTACCGCTGGATAACCAGTGACGCATTTCTCAGGGTTTGATAGCGAATCCTGTTCTGTGTCATCCTAGTCAGAGACTGGATTTTTATAGTTGCTCCTTTCATAATGAGGAACCTGTTTCGTACCATGCGGGCACGGTAGAATGATTGAAGAACACAGGCTGCTTTATTCCGGCGATTAAACTGACGAATTTTCATCCCTCTGTAGGCAGCCTGTAGGATGATAGTTGCGGCGCGTTTACGCCGATAATTTTCTCTTTCCCTTCTTCCTTGGATAAGAGCTTTGCAGTGCTTCTGAATTATTCTAATGCTTTTCTCCTTTTTCAAAACGTTAAGTTCCTCCACGAGAGAATTCTGTTTTGTGCATACATGTCGCAATTCTGTTCTCAGGGCGTCCATTTCTTCCTGGTGCTGGCTCTGAGTGTGCATCAATGCATTCTGTAGTGCTTCCTGCACTTCTAATTTTTCCTGAGTCAACTGTTTCTTTACTTTTTCTGCTTGGACAGTCAAATCTGAATTTTCCAATTTCAGACTCTCATTTTCTTGCTTTACAGTCTCTAACTCACTTAGGGCAATCTCATGGGTTTGCTTCAACATTCCCAGCTCTGTGTTCAGACCGTGGCCCTCCAGGCGTGAGTTTTGCACCTCTTTGCTGAGTGCGTGAACCTCTTGTAGAGCTTTCCCGTATTTCTGTTTTAGGACAGCAATCGATTTGTCAGACTTAATATGTTTTTCATCCATGGTGGCAATTACGGTGTTGGCCTTTTCCAGCCTAGTCGTCACCTCTTCCAGCTCACTCCGTAAGAGAGACTCTGTTTTCTTCAAAGCCTCGTACTCTTGTAAAGCTGGAAGTATACACCTCTGTAACTCGGCGTTCGCTTCTCGCACCTTATTGTTAGATTCTTGCTCCTTCTTCCAACATTCTCGCTCCTTCACCAAATCCTGCCACAGGACTTCATAATTATGGCGGGCAGCTTGGAGTGCAGAAACCAAAGCCTCTTTATCCTGGTTCAAGGATTCAGCTTCCCTTTGCTCCTCCTTTTCCTTTGCCACTGTTCCGTGACAATTCTGCCGGTCACTCCGGTCTGCAGCACATCTCGGCGCCTTTCTGATGCATGTCCTGACAGCGCAGGTTCAAGTGGCTCGGTCACTTCCCCTGTGACTTGAGGAACAGTTTTCTTTTTCTTCTTCTTTCTTTTTGCTTTATTAGCTCCAGAGATATGAGTGTACTGGGCACACACTCACTGGTATCAGCTTCCACATCTTGCTTGCACTCACAGGGCGTTGCTTGCTTTTGCAGCTTTTTGTTTTTGAAAATTTTGGGGCACACATCTTCCATGTGACCTACTTCACGACAGGCCCAGCATACTAAATTCATCTGTAGGTACGGCTCTCTTCCAGGGGCCACATACGAATCATCGTCATCATCATCATCGTATGGCCTGAAGGGACACTGTTTTGCATGATTATGTACATTACAAAACAAACATTTCACGTCGGCCATTTTAGAAACCCGGCAGGAACAATTTGCTAGCTGCAATTTCACTCACTTCAGCAACTTACATACAGCACTTGCTAGCTGCAAATGCACTCACTTTAGCAAAAGGCATTAGCTTTACAAACAGCACTTGCTAGATGCAATTTTTCTTCAGCAAAACATTTTGGTTTTCTGTTTGGGTTCAGGGTGCTATTGCATCCACACTTCGCACATTCTCTGTGTATGCTAGAAGCACAACTGATATACACAGTGGGACAGACTTCACTCATAGCATCTGTACTTTATCTTCGGCTGGGCGGCCATTTTTAACCCCTGCATTTATTTGCAAACCCACAGACTTTTAGTGTCGACCCGCATTCTCCACCATATGTGACAAACGCCCCTCTTTTGTAGCGCTGACGTCTGTCTGGGTTCTTCCCGACACAGTCTTCTAGGGTTATTTATACAAAAAAACAGGATCATGCAAAGTATTATGCTGCTTAACTCAGGCTTCTGCCTGCTTTATTTTCATCCAAGTAAGGTACTGCAGCTTTAACAAGTGTAGATTAGAGGTACTCAGATACTTTCATTCAGCAGTTCTCATTTCAGTGTTATAGTATTTCCCACACTGTTATTTCAAGTAAAAAGAAACCAAATTATATAAACAAAATCCTATCCCTTTCAGGGATCTAACTACACATTAGAATCAGTCTCTCTAACAGCTGCTGGCCAACTAACCTGGTTCCCCAGCTTAAAACAATGCCCTCTCATTTAGGGTCACTTAGATACAGCACAGTCTTTCAGCAACAGCAGTAAACATTTGTTTTTGTCTTATCTGTTCGTGGTGGGAACTCGGTCCCAAGTGTCCAGGCAAATCCTCTGGTACTGTGATACTTGGAGGGGCCGTCCACCCCGAAACTGGATACCGGGGAGCAGCGATACCCCCAGCCTCCAGGCTCTAAGGAGAGAGAGTGAAATGCAAAACCTCTCTGCTCTAAATACCTGTGCATGTGATTAGAAGAGCAGGTGAGGGAGAACAAGAGCCATTGTAATCTGTGGTCTGGATTTTCCATCCAGCTGCCTGAGTTAATGGGAAGCTGTGGAACGGATCATTTTTAACTATTCCGGCACTTTCTGACCTAAAATGGGGCAGAAAGCTGCCTAACATCTTTGGACTATGTCACAACATGTATAAAGTGGGACAGTCTAAATCATCTGTTCTACTGCTGTGTACCAGCGTTTTCAAGAAAACTTGAAAATGCTGGAAAACGGGAATGAAAAAGCAATCCATTAAGGGTCTGAGCTGCAATCAACGGTTACCGTTTATTTATTTATTGTTCGGCATTTCACTATTTCGGCTATTTATTGCACACTTATTATATTGCACTGAAATATCACTTTTCTAATTAAGTTGTCATATATCTGATATAAGCACCTTATATGATATGTTTGCCATCTACTGCTCTGTCCCGTATGCAATCTTTACATGTGTTACTTAATAGGGCATAGATTTGTTGTGATTCTTGTTATGGGACCAACATAGAGGAAATAATAGGGGCAAATTGGCGTCATTTGGTCTTTGGCACAGGAAATTGGCGTAGTAAACTAATATTTCTCTATCTGCGCTAACAGCTTAAAAAAAAGATTGTTTTCTATTTTATGATGCACAGAAGTAGACTGCAGTAGGCATAAAGAGGCACATAATATATACTGGAAAAAGTTAAACCTGGCGTAAGTTCAACCATCCCTAAAAAGACTCTGATAGTGTTAGTGCAGAATTAATTTGCGCAGATATTTCATTTCATAGGTATGTAGCCCCCTGTACACAGCACAGGCTATACCTATCTTCCTCCTACTGTGGTAAGTCTTGTTAATGGCAGGCACCAGTAGTCATCATGGGTTTTCCCCCTTCCAAGCCCTGCCCTGAGTGGTAGACGCAGACCCCTGCCTCTGCTGCAGGCGTGAGACAGAGGGGAGGCTCTGCTGACGTCACGAGGGGTGGGGCTGACTCTATATTTAGTAGCCAGATCCCGGAGTTTGGCGTGGTTGTTGGTTGTTCTTCTGTTCTTCGCGGTTGGTATCCCGGTGCTGTCCGAGGAGCTGGAGGGGACAGTGCGGTCTCACCTGCGAGCCGTACAGGAGCAGAGAGAGGAGTGTAAAGACTCAGCCACTTTGAGTAGAGCTGATAGGGTTATAGACCCAGTGGACCAATGCCCCTCACCCACTGTCTGGGGTGATGGGAAGAATCCATTCCCCACCCCGAGGATAACCTCGGAGGTGGGCTGTGGGGTATTGAGGCCCCAGCCTAGACCATCCTGTCGGCTGAGAGACATGGAGGGAGGGAGAGGAGGAATGACCTATGAAGGAGAGTGGAGAAATTAGCAGGACATTGCTGTTGTTGTTGTGGCTGCTGGACGCCGCTACATTTGGGGGTTGCTGCCCTGATCAATAAAAATATCCTTTTATACCAAGACTGTTGTGCGAGTTTGGAGTATTTGCCCTGGGACCAAAGGGGTTCTTCTATACAGTTCCTATCCCATATTTCTGATGGAGGCGCTGCACCACTAAGAAAGCATGGAGGCTATCACCCCAGAAGCCTGGTCCTGTCCCCCCAATAACAACGCAGGAAGCTCAGACCCTTCTGTTCCTCACAGGTATGCACCACCCATACGCATGTAATCTGCCCTCACGCACCCTAGATACACTAGATGAGTCTAGTGGGGGGGGGGGGGACACAAGGGTTACAGGTAAACAAGATGCAATAAAATATCTATCATATATATGAAGTATTCGTACAAATAAATCATCCATCATATGTATGAAGTCTTCCAACATCGTTTTTTGAGGGTATGTTACTGTTTTTAGCACAAAATTGTGGGGAGAGAGAGGGGGGCGAGAGAAAGAGAGAGGATAGAATGAGGGAGAGAGTGGGGGGAAAGGGTGGGGATGGAGGGGGGAGAGAGGGGGAGAGAGGGGGGATGGGGAGGATAATATATACTACAGTATGTGACGCTGATACACAAAAGAGAAATAATAAGATCACTACATCTGATTCTCTAAAGGCTTAAAAGGTAGAAACCAAAAATGAGTATGATACGCACCTGGTGAATAATATTGTCCCATTGTTTGCAATACCACACTATTTTTCTTTTTTCTCCTTCTCAAATTTTCTGTTCTTCCCTGGATATATGCGCCACAAGACTTCCCTTTTCATAAAATCATCAAAGGGACTTGGAACACCCTTAAAAAAAACGTGGGTTCCATTTTTTTTAGGACTTTACAAGGCTTTTTTTTATTATATATTATATGATCGATATGTTTGCTGTGCTAACACGCTAAGATTGTATTGAACTATCTACATAATATTGCTAGTGCTTATCAGCACTTTTCCACAAATGTACACTTACATAAACATTTTATACAGTACAATCACTGATCATGTTGCCTCTGAAGGAACTTAATCATAGGGTGTTATATTTTGTCTTCATTCTGTCCATGATAAAATCAATGTTTTTTTGACTGCCCTGTACTGGACAGGGTAACACCCAGGGGAAAGTTGTGTGAAATTGTGAAATATAAAATGTTCTCAGATTTTTCCTGAGATGTCATTCACTTATCTTGAACAATGCCCATAGATTCACATTGAATAAAATACTGCAGATCATAAATTTTTTTATACAATCACTGATCCTTTTGTTGCCGCCGAAGGACTTAATCATCGTGTGTTATATTTTGTTTTCATTCTGCCCATGATAAAATCAATGTTTTTTTTGACTGCCCTGTACTGGACAGGGTAACACCCAGGTGAAAGTTGTGAAATAGACATTTGTCCCAGATCTTTCCTGATAAGTCATTACCTTTACCCTGAACAACGCCCATAGATCCACATCGTATAAAATACTGCAGATCAGAGTAGAAGTCTCTAACAGAAAGAAGGAATTATCCAGGTGTATCTTCTTTACAGGTATGTACCGCACGTTTGATGCAATGTATGCCAGTCTGCAATGGGAACAACGCATATTACCTGATATATAAATTATATAATATATGTAATTATAGCTAATCAGGTAATTAAAAAGGTTGGATGATATTTTAAACTAGGATGGAAGGGGGAGGGACAAGAATAGAATAGATTGGGATGGGGAAAAAGCAAGGGGTCGTGGAGGTAGAATGGGGGCAAGTGTGAGTTTGGCAAGCAGGGAGACACCCATATTAAATACAGATAATACTAGAAAACTCCTAAAGTCTAAACCCAATTGGCGTAGAAAGGAGGAAAACATAAGATACTGTAATAGCAGAGACTGAAAAAAAACTTAAATGCATGCTTGCTAATGCAAGAAGCCTGACAGATAAAACGGGGAGCTTAAATTTATAACTACAAGGGAGTAGTACAGTATATCATAGGCATTACTGAAACATGGTGAGATGAAACGCATGACTGGGCAGTTCATTTAGCGGGTTATTCCCTTTTCGAAAGGATTGAGCAAATAGAAGAGGTGGTGGAGTATGTTTATACAGTATGTTAAACTGGATTATAAGGGAAGATGTTTTTGAAGGGAATGATGAAAATGTAGAGACTTTGTGGCCAGAAATTAGCAGTGGAGGTAAAAGTATAAAGAAAATCTTTGTAGGGATATGCTGTAAACCACCAAATATCTGTGAGATTGAGGAAGCTAAAATACTTTTGCAGATGGAGAAGGCATCAAAACTGGGTCATGTTTGCGTAATGGGGGATTTTCATTATCCAGACATAGACTGGGGCATTGAGATTAGCATTACAACAAAAGGAAACATGTGTTTAGGGGTGCTTAAAGACAATTATTTGACCCAAATTATTGAGGAACCAACCAGGTGATGGATAATACTGGATTTGGTAATATAAAACAATGTAGAAATAATAACAAATATTCAAGTCTGGGAACATATGAGTAACAGTGATCATAATATGGTTTCATTTGAAATAAATGTTCAAAAAACAGATTACTTGCGTGCAATAAATACCTTAAACTTTAGAAAGGCAGATTTTAATAAACTGCGGACTAATGTACAAGAATCTACATGTATGTATATGGGGCCGGGTGCAACACCAATTATTGTATGGTATACATTGGACCTGTAACTGACTATTTGTGTGTCTCTAGGAAACTGTAAACCCTAAATAGCTGCGTGTTTATTCCATGGATATTACACAGTATAGCAGTATATGTGTAGGTAGGTTATATATATATATATATATATATATATATATGTATATATATATATATATATATATATATATATGTGTGTGTGCAAATCCTGTATGGTATAAACTGGCAATACGATACCGTTTCAAGACGAATATCAGAGGCAGCACTCCAGGTATGTGGTCAAAAGAAATTTGTATTAACAAGACATCTTATCCAATGTTTCGAAACGTTGGATAAGATGTCTTGTTAATACAAATTTCTTCTGACCACTTACCTGGAGTGCTGCCTCTGATATTCGTCTTCAAACGGTATCGTATTGCCTATATATATATATATATATATATATATATATATATATATATATATATATATATATATGAGAACAAAGATTGTAGCACCGGAGTAGAACTGCGCATGAATTTAACCTAATAAGTGACTAAAGTGTATAAAGTTAAATATTGTGATTAATGTGCATAAATTCTAATAAACATATATATCCATAGGCAAAATAGTGAAACACAATAAACTTAATATAAAGTTGTGCAAAAGTGTAAAGGAAGAATATATAAAGTCCAACCAGTCCTTTTGATGTTAGTCCATGAATATAGGTAAAAAATGCTGATAAAGGGGTTCTCCGGCTGCTCTCACATGTGATAAACCACATCCAGGGGTATCTAGAAACAAAAACAAAAAAAGAGAGAAAGCGCACGCCCCATAGCATAAAACTGTGTATTTAATATGAAAACGGGGAAGGGAAGGGGGGGAAGAAACACACTCACAAGAGTAAAATGATAAAAAGGCAATTTGTGATTATATCACCACCATCCGGTTTCTTTGCTGCAGAATGTCCGTTCTTGTGGGCTCCCTCAGGGCTGCCTGTAGAAATCACAGCTCACCGGATGCCAGGGGTGCCGTTTGCCGACTGGAATCAGTCCACCGGAGTCCAAATTGGCTGTGATTTCTACAGGCAGCCCTGAGGGAGCATTACACTGCGATGGGGATATTTGAATTACCCCTCCCCACTTAACACTCTGGTGACTGGGAGCCTTTCAACCACAGACTTTTTGTAGACATCCTGACATCAAACCAGCGGGATGCTTTAGAAGTCCAGGCTGAATATGTGCCATTACCTTGCAGGAATGTCCTGCCATACATTTCTAAACGACAGTACTTGTAAATTAACTGTTCCCTCTGTTCCGGGCGTCTGAATGAAAATCCCAATATGCCTTACATGTTGGTACAATTAAAATAGAGGGACTTTAATTCATCAATTTTTATATAAAACTTTATAAAAATTGCGCTATATACTTTTTCATGATTTTACCCAACCAGCGTTCACAGCAAATCTTAGCACGCTTGGAGCTTCCTAGCCGAAGTTAGCAAAAAGCCGCTTGCTGTGCCACAGAAATACATTTAACACTTATAAATCACATTAGTCTCGCCACCTTATACCTGGTGGGAGACATATATACATATATATATATATATATATATATATATATATATATTGAAATTACAGTATTCATGCCCTTACTGGGTTGCAGCGCTGACAATCTACAATTCCCCAATATGGCTTAGGGACACCCAGCCGGGCATAAAACCTTTATTTACTGGCCTGGGTACCCCTTCACCGTCACAGGGGGTACTTGGGTTACCCCTCCCAACCTAACAGCTTAGTAGCTCTGAGCCTTTCAACTCCGGACCTCCACTGACATTGCGGCATCAAGCCAGCGGGATGCCTTAGAAGTCCGGAGCTGGATATCACTCAACTCATTCACAGTCATTTACTGACATGCATTTCTAAGTGGAGTACTATCATAAATTAAGTGTTTTCTCTGTCTCCGGTGTTTTGAATGAAAGTCCAAATGTGCCTAACATGTTGGAACAATTAAAATAGGGGGACTTTCATTCATCAATTTTTATAAAAAGTTATAAAAATTGAGTTATGTGGTTTTCCATGTTTCTCCCCGAAAGACGCTCACAGCAAGTTTCAGTGCTCGAGGAGCTTTCTAACAGAAGTTAGCCAAGAAGCCGCTCTCTACACTGCTATGCGCTGGACTTAGAAACATTTTCTTATTATACTTTTACCGGTAGAACATTTCTATCTTTTACACTTTAACTCAGAAAGTATGTTATGAAAAGTTCAGTCCGCGCTCTGGCTCTTTAAACTTGGAGTGTTGGTCCCTCTCAGTTCAGCTGCTTCTGTGTTTATGAGGTGCGCTTTTGTGTTTTTTCTTGTTTTGCTGATATCAGAAAGTATGTTACTCTCGCCCCCTTATACATGGGGGGAGATACACTGAACCCCACACTGGGTTCTGGGGGTTTGGGCTTATACCGGGGGACCTTTGCATGTGATTCATTCCCCTGCCCGGTCTTACTATTCTGGTCTTTGCTGAAGCAGGGAAATCTCCGCTGGTTGAGACTCCTGGAACAGTAAGACACAAATACATTTTTTTATCACAAATACAGTGTTCCTGCCATAATTGTGGTTGCATAGCTGACACTTCACAAGTCCCCAATATGGCTCAGGGGCACCCAACTGGGCATAATACCTTTATTATTGGCCTTGGTTTTCTCTCACCGTCACAAGGTGTTTCCAGATTTCTGATCTGGAGCAGTTTTAAGGCAGGAACTCTCCCGGACCATAAACGAAAAGAAAAAATATATAGTGTAATATAATTTAATTAAAAAAACAGAAACATGAGCAGTGAGCCCATTCAACTTACATGCTCCCACAAGAACACAGGCAATTTGACCACTCTGGGTCCAGTAGAAGTCTCGGTCGTGCCTCTCTGCAGTGGCTGTAGCTGGAAGCTGGAGGGTCTGTGTGATACTACTCCGGAACGGACAGCGGGTGACATCACAGCCAATTGGATCCCTCATCTTTGACTCCTCTGGTAACACAGTAATAACGCCAAGTAGCAGAGCAGACAAACAGCACAGTGCTCTCAAACATGAAAGGGACCACCCTACACGTTTCAATTGTTACTCCGATCTTCCTCAAGGGTGCATGCCTGAGGGGAGTTTTTGCGCTTTGGAGAGTTCTTGTAGACTTACAGGTAACCTTGGAACTTGGTCCAGTGACGCCCTGGCAGGTTTTCCCAGATGTTTTGCTCACAATAGCAAAGCAGTAGGCATTGAGGTGCCAGGGAAGCTAGCCTAGCTGAGGGCAAGTTCTGACGAATAATGTTACTTTTCCATGTTTATCCAGTGACGTAGAGTGAACAGAGTAAGCTTTTGCTGAAGCAGGTGCCCTGCACCTAGTTAAGGCAAGTTTTCAACCCCAGATCCCCAGTAAGTGTGATTTTGGCTGTATTTTGTATTTAATTGTGTGTACGTGGGTTTACCCGAATAAACCTCATTTTATTCCACCATCTTGTTTTGCCTAATGAATGATCCCAGAAAAATATAAATGTGTTAAAAGTCCTGGTCTCCCGTGACAATAACCATACGAGATGTTTAAATCTGTCAAGATTCACTTCTCTGCAGGTTTGAACGAACTTTTGAAAAGTTGGTGTAACCGGTATATATTTTGCTAGAATGTCTGGTCGAGCTACATGTCACAAACTTTAGAAAATTCACGACTGTATTTCACTTGTTCAAAGTCGTGAAATAGCAGCCAAGCGACTTTTTAAAATGTTTAGTAAATTAAAATTAAGCTAACAAGTAATGCCTATTAACTTTTTAGCGCAAAGCAAAGTTGTTGCAAACTTTTGGGTGAAGAATTTTATCCCGCAAACTAAAAAGGATAAAATTCGCCAGGTTCTCTTAGGCCTGTCAAAAATCCACCGATCTCAAGTAAATTGCCGCTGCCTGTTACTTGTGTGTGAAAAGAGCTGTTAATTACAACTAGTTACAGTATATCTGTTAAGAAAGGTGTAAGAGGTGAACAACTAGTTACACATTTGTTTGCCGCAAACCAATAATCAATTAAAGTATATCATGAATATGTGATTATTGTAATAAGTTCTGAGTACTATACCCAGACATGACCAGTTCACTGGGCCGGTGCGATCGGGCGGTCGCCTAGGGTGGCACATGTTGGGGTTAGAAGCAGAGCAGACTGGTTTCCTTTGCCTCTCCACTGCAACATGATCTGCTATTCAGGTAATTGGGAGAGGGTGCAAAAACGAAAAGGGGGGGGTGCAGAAACAGAGGCATGGGGGGAGGGAGAGGAGGGGGAGAGAAAGGAGAAGAGAGAAAGGAGAGGGAGTTGGGGAGAGAGGATTGTGTAGGGCAGGTCTAGCCGACATACAAAAGATTCCGGGCAAACATTTTTTTGGGGAGAGGAGCGCGTGGCTGAAGGTTTGCCTAGGGTGCCCAATACGCCTGCACCAGCCCTGCCAGTTCAGATATTATACAAGCAATACATATTTCTAGCAAATTGTTGTATGTGTCTACTGTAAAAGGAAGAAATGGGTACACACTGGTCACAGACACTTCAAACACTATCTTCCCAATATCCAAAATACAATGGTTCTTGCTGCTCAAATTTCTCCCTGCGAACATCGGGGTTAACTATAGAACAACGAACACACACAAAAAAGAGCACATGGAAAGACTGAATCAATAAAAAAATGGCTTTATCAGTAAAGTAACCCGCTGATTACATCTCACTGCCCGGTGATTATAGCTTGTTCCATCATGTCCTCGGTGTGGGGAGATTACTTCTATATGATTGACTATCTGTTTTGCAAATGTAAGTTTTTAACTTGTTTATTGAACAAATGAAGCATTTACATTTGATTTACTCAGTCTTCTCATGCACTCTATTTTGTGTGTTTGATGCGTCTAAATGCGCTTTATCAAAGATGGCAACGTGAAAAAACAGTATATTTGGATAACTGGCCGGGTATACTCGTGTGTATATACAGATACAGTATTATAAAGTGTGTGCTGGCATCTGTTATAGGATAAAAAAATAAAGAGAGTTGTTATAATACTTGTCAATATGTTACAGCTTAGGGAGAAAATAGAGAAACTACACATTTTCAGTCAATTATCAGGATGTCCCCCTCATAACAATTGGGAATTGGCAAGTTGATAACTAAATTGTAATGATATTCTATTCACCATTGACTTTAGCTAGAAATGTATGAGGGCATTAAAATCAGTTTATTCAACAGAAAAAAAAACACCCATTTCTTTTATGTACAAACTCCACCGGAAAACGACAAACATGCAGTAAAATAGTTTATAAGAAATGTTGCTTGGCTGTTATAACTTTATTGCCTGGCTGTGTAAGTTTATACAAATGTTTGATATTGCATTTACTGACTTTGTCAATTGCAAATACATGTGCGTGTGTGTGTATTACCCACAAATCAGTTCTCTCTCTGTATCTGTAACCCTACTCCTAATGTACTTTCTCCCTTTATCTCATCCTAGCCAAGTGATCAACCTGGGACTAATAATTAAAGATGGAATTTAGGGTAACCCTCCTGGTGCTGACATTGGGTGAGTATATATATTTTTATATTACTAAGGACCCCATGTCATTGTATTTAATCACTTCTCACCTATATTTATTCATGCTACAGTATACAAACACAGATCCTGTAATCCCATACAGCAATTACTGATATCCCTCTTTGTATCCTTGCTGGTGTACAACACATTACGCTATAATACGCAACCCAAACCACAAACATGAACCTCATTCCGGGAGTACCACTATAGCCCCACCCAATACTGCTCACAATTTTCAATTTGTCCCCAGTATCCAAAGACATTACAAAAGCACTCCTCAAATTAAAACTAAGCAGCCAATGTGGACCTGACTTACTGGAATCTAAGTTCCTAAGACTTGTGCCCAAGCCATTACCAAACTAGTTGCTTCCTGTTACGCCGGTGCTGCCCGCAGACCAGACCCGTCCCCTGAGCTGAAAGGGAAGTGGTAATACACGCACCTGCAGCAAAGGGTGCGTGTCCGGAGTGTGGTATAAAGCGTTGCCAGGCCAGGTGTAGTAAGGTAGACAATACTTGCCGGTACCGGTTGTAGAGATAGAGTGAAGAATGCCTTGCCGAAGTCAGGGAGTGGAGAGTGGAGATTGGTCGTAGTCCAAGCCGTGTTCAAGTGGTTACCAGAGTGAGCATTGTCCAAGGAGTGCCGAGATCGAGAGCCAGAGGGGGTAGTCATACGAGCTGCGTCAGAACCTGTGAAAACACTGAGAGAATCCAGAAGTGCTTCCATACAGAGACTATGTCGAGCAAAGACTGAGAGCAGAGAGGAGCTAGATAAAGCAGGAAGGTCCAATTAGGAACGGAGGCGGGACAGCAAGAGCTACAGGGAGACACTGCAGATTGGTGCAGGCATAACAGGCCAGGTGAGTCTTGTTGGTAACCTGAGTATGCCCGTGCAGAGTGCGGGGGCGGAGCCTGAGGTCCGGGGGACGGGAAGAAGAGTGTGCAGACTGAACGTGCTCCGTAACACGTGTACGCGCGTGAACCGAGCCAGTGGATGGTGCAGGTGTGCATGCAGGAGGGCGTGGGCACGACCGGCGCTGAGCAGAGGAATCGCCGAGGGGAGTGATCCCGCGACGGCGGCAGGGGCGGGGAGCCGTGGAGGCCGGTAAGGCAGGATTGTTTTGTGTGTCCAGGGGCTCCCTGCGGGGAGGGAGTGCTCTGTGTGGGGAGCACGGAGAACGCCGATTCCTGACAGTACCCCCCTCTTCAGGAACAGCCTCAGGACGGTCCAAGAACGGTTTCTCTGGAAACTTTTTCCTGAAGGACTTAAGAAGGGCCGGGGCATGAATGTCCTTTGAAGGTACCCAGGATCTCTCTTCAGGGCCAAAGCCCTTCCACTGCACTAAGAACTGGAGCTGACCCCTGGATAGGCGAGAATCCAAAAGAGAGTGAACTTCGTATTCTTCGTTATTTTGGACAGTAATGGGATCCGGTTTACGAGTCTGATCCGGAAAGAAGTGACTGGAGATAAATGGTTTTAAGAGGGACACATGAAAGACATTGGGAATCTTCATTCTGGGTGGTAGTTGGAGCCGGAATGCCACGGGATTGATTTGTTCACAAATAGGGAAGGGACCCAGGAACTTAGGTGCCAGTTTAGGAGATGGTACCTTGAGGTGGATATTCTTAGAGGAGAGCCATACCAAATCCCCTGGTTTGTAACTTGGCGCCGAACGACGACGACGATCGGCCTGTAGTTTCGAACTGCAGGAGGAGTTGAGAAGGGTAGACTGAATCCTGGACCATGCGGTTTGGAGGGAAGAAATGCGTTCATCTAGGGCTGGTACTCCAGAGGGGATGTTGGGGATAGGAAGACAGGGAGGGTTGAACCCATAATTTATAAAGGAGGGCGACTCCCGGGTGGACTCGTTTTCGGCAGAATTGACGGCATACTCTGCCCAAGAGAGGAGTTGAGCCCAATCATCCTGGAAATCGAATATGAAACATCTCAGGTACTTCTCCAGAGATTGATTGATTCTCTCCATTTGTCCATTGGACTGAGGATGATAGGCGGAAGAGAAAGAAGAAGAGATGCCCAATCTCTTCGTGAAGGCTCTCCAAAATTTGGATACGAACTGAGAACCTCTGTCAGAAACAATGGACGAAGGGATCCCATGAATCCGGAAAATCTGCTCCGTAAAGATATCAGCAAGGGCGGGGGAGGTGGGTAATCCATTAAGTGGAATGAAATGGGACATCTTCGAGAAACCTGTCCACGACCACCAAGATAGTGTTCATTCCTCTGGACCTGGGCAACTCCACGATGAAGTCCATCGAAATGTGAGACATGGGGCGGTCGGGAACTGGAAGGGGTAACAGAAAACCCTGAGGCTTTTTACGGAGAATCTTGCTTTGAGCGCATGTGGGGCAGGCGCGGGTAAACTCCAGAATATCTTGAGACATCCTTGGCCACCAGAAATTCCGACGAATGAGATCAGTAGTCTTCTTAAAACCTGGATGACCTGCAGATTTAGAGGAGTGACTCCAAGACAGGACCTCTGGAACAAATTTGGAAGGTAGAAGAGTTTGTTGTCGGGAACGACCAAGTCCTTGGGAATGCGTCTCTGGGAGTGCAAGATCTTGTCAAGATTCTTGAAAGAAGACGTGGCGAGAATCCTCTCTTGTGGAAGGATAGTCTCCAAAGATTCCTCTGGCCTCTCTTCAGAAGAATGTATTCGGGAGAGTGCGTCTGCCTTTACGTTCTTGGTCCCGGGGATATAGGAAAGGTGAAAATCGAATCGAGAAAAAAAAAGAGCCCAACGAGCCTGTCGTGGACCAAGACGTCGAGCGTTCTCTATGTAAAGAAGGTTCTTGTGGTCCGTGAGAATAGTAAACGGCTCTTTCGACCCTTCCAGCAGGTGTCTCCCCTCTTGAAGAGCCATCTTCACGGCCAGAAGTTCCCTGTTACCCACGTCGTAGTTCCTCTCGGCAGATGAGAATTTCTTGGAAAAATATGCACAGGGATGTAACTTATCTTGGGGCGTTGATCTCTGAGAAAGAACGGCACCAGCGCCGCAATCAGAAGCGTCGACCTCCAGGACGAAGGGAAGTTCAATGTTGGGATGACGGAGAATAGGTGCGGATATAAAGGCTTCCTTGAGTGTCTTGAAGGCGGAGATGGCCTCGGATGACCAAGCAGAAGTATCAGCTCCTTTTTTGGTGAGCGCAGTAAGGGGTGCCACAATGGTGGAAAAACTCTGTATAAACTTACGATAATAATTAGCAAACCCTAAAAAACGTTGTATGGCCTTGAGAGAGTTGGGTGTTGGCCATTCAGTGACTGCTTGAAGTTTACCGGAGTCAATCATAAACCCCTCATCGGAAATGATGTACCCCAGGAACGGTGTAGAGGTCTGATGAAAGGTGCACTTCTCCAGTTTGGCGTACAAGTGGTGTTCACAGAGACGGGAAAGGACGTAGGAGGTGTGGCATATATGGTCCTGGAGATCTTTGGAAAAAATCAGGATATCATCCAAGTATACAATAACAAAAATATTGAGTACCTTACGAAAGACGTCGTTGATGAAATCCTGGAAGACAGCGGGAGCATTACATAAGCCGAAAGGCATTACCAGATATTCGTAGTGTCCACTACGTGTGTTGAAGGCCGCCTTCCATTCATCCCCCTTCCTGATGCGCACCAGGTTATAGGCACCACGTAGATCCAACTTGGAAAAAATCTTGGCCCCCTGTAATTTATCGAACAGTTCGGTAATAAGGGGAAGGGGGTAATGATTTTTAATAGTTATGTGGTTCAAACCCCTGTAGTCGATGCAAGGCCTCAACGACCCATCCTTTTTGTTGACAAAGAAAAACCCAGCCCCTGCTGGGGAATTGGAGTGAGGAATAAAGCCTTTCTTGAGATTCTCCTGGATATATTCATCCATAGCGTGAGATTCTGGTAACGACAAGGGGTAGGTCTTGGACTTGGGTAGGGAGTAACCTGGAACTAGATCGATCGGACAATCGTAAGTCCTGTGTGGCGGCAAGAGGTCTGACTGTACCTTATTGAAAACGTCCCGGAATTGATGGTAAATGGAAGGTAGAATAACTTCGGGAACAGAGGTATTGGCCAGCAGTTGATGAGTCTCGCTTGACCTCGGCCTCCAAGAAATGGGAGCAGAGGAAGTCCAGTCAATGTGAGGATTGTTAAGCTGTAGCAAAGGAAGACCAAGGGTGATGGGTATCCCAGGAGCATGAATGGCATCGAGAACTAAGATCTCCTTGTGCAGATGTGAGGACAGGCGCAAGGGGGCTGTCACCAAGGAGATGTGGGCCGGGGTAAGAGGACGTCCATCGATACCGACGAGTGCGATGGGAACCTTCTTTCTCATGAGTGGTATGCGGTTTAACCTGGCGAATTCAAGATCCACGAAGTTTCCTCCAGCTCCTGAGTCAATGAAAGCGGCGGTAGAAGTCTGGAACTTATCGCCTGAAAGGGAGACTGGAAATGTAAGTTTCTTAGGGAGTTCACCTTTAAGGAGGGACGTGGAGACATTACACCCAGAGAGAGACCCTCTGTACTCACTGGGTGTTCCCGTTTCCCGGACGCAGTGGACACTCCCGAACCAGATGTTCCATGGATCCGTAGTAGAAACACAATCCCCCGGCGTGGCGGAACTGCCGTATCAGTGTACGGATGCATTGTACCTCCAATTGCATTGGCTCTGGCAACTCCAGTGCAGGACGAAGAGGTGTGGTAGCACTTGGGGGAGCAGGAGTGTTGCTGGGAGTACTGGAGAACGGAACTTGACAGTTATGGAAGCGAGTGCGCTGACGCACTGAGCGGCGTACCTGGATACGTTGATCCACTCCAACAGCCAAATCAATGAGGACCTCCAATTGATCCGGCCTGGATTGGCGAGAGAGTTCATCCTTGATGGGATCTGCCAGGCCTTGCCAGAATACGGAGACGAGAGCCTCTTGTCCCCAGTTAGTCTCGGCTGCTAGAGTCCGGAATTCCACAGCATACTGTGTCACCATTCGCCGTCCCTGAGTGATCTGGAGGAGAGAAACAGATGCCATCTCTAGACGAGCGGGAGAATCGAATACTCGTTGAAACTCGGCTTTAAATGCCAGGTAATCTTGGGTAAGGTCAGAACGTTGCTCCCAAACCGGGGAAGCCCAAGCCAGGGCGCTGCCAGTGAGGAGGTTATAAATGTAGGCTACCTTCTTGCGATCAGTATTGTAGAGATGGGGGGCCATTTCAAACTGCACCTCACACTGGTTTAGGAAACCCCTACAATCTTGCGGTTCACCTGGATAAGGCTTGGGGGGAGGAATCCTTACATCTGAGCTGCTAACTGCGCTTGCGGAGTGTGGGCTTACATCTGGCGAGGTCGCGGTCGGTACACGGTCTGTGAGTACTGCGACCTGGCGTGCAAGTGCCACAATTTGATCCACCATTGCCTGGTTTTGCTGAAGCAGATTGGAGAGAAACTGTTGAAGTTCGGTCTGGTCTGTGTCTTGTGGGCTCGACATAATGTTACGCCGGTGCTGCCCGCAGACCAGACCCGTCCCCTGAGCTGAAGGGGGAAGTGGTAATACACGCACCCGCAGCAAAGGGAGCGTATCCGGAGTGTGGTATAAAGCGTTGCCAGGCCAGGTGTAGTAAGGTAGACAATACTTGCCGGTACCGGTTGTAGAGATAGAGTGAAGAATGCCTTGCCGAAGTCAGGGAGTGGAGAGTGGAGATTGGTCGTAGTCCAAGCCGTGTTCAAGTGGTTACCAGAGTGAGCATTGTCCAAGGAGTGCCGAGATCGAGAGCCAGAGGGGGTAGTCATACGAGCTGCGTCAGAACCTGTGAAAACACTGAGAGAATCCAGAAGTGCTTCCATACAGAGACTATGTCGAGCAAAGACTGAGAGCAGAGAGGAGCTAGATAAAGCAGGAAGGTCCAATTAGGAACGGAGGCGGGACAGCAAGAGCTACAGGGAGACACTGCAGATTGGTGCAGGCATAACAGGCCAGGTGAGTCTTGTTGGTAACCTGAGTATGCCCGTGCAGAGTGCGGGGGCGGAGCCTGAGGTCCGGGGGATGGGAAGAAGAGTGTGCAGACTGAACGTGCTCCGTAACACGTGTACGCGCGTGAACCGAGCCAGTGGATGGTGCAGGTGTGCATGCAGGAGGGCGTGGGCACGACCGGCGCTGAGCAGAGGAATCGCCGAGGGGAGTGATCCCGCGACGGCGGCAGGGGCGGGGAGCCGTGGAGGCCGGTAAGGCAGGATTGTTTTGTGTGTCCAGGGGCTCCCTGCGGGGAGGGAGTGCTCTGTGTGGGGAGCACGGAGAACGCCGATTCCTGACAGTACCCCCCTCTTCAGGAACAGCCTCAGGACGGTCCAAGAACGGTTTCTCTGGAAACTTTTTCCTGAAGGACTTAAGAAGGGCCGGGGCATGAATGTCCTTTGAAGGTACCCAGGATCTCTCTTCAGGGCCAAAGCCCTTCCACTGCACTAAGAACTGGAGCTGACCCCTGGATAGGCGAGAATCCAAAAGAGAGTGAACTTCGTATTCTTCGTTATTTTGGACAGTAATGGGATCCGGTTTACGAGTCTGATCCGGAAAGAAGTGACTGGAGATAAATGGTTTTAAGAGGGACACATGAAAGACATTGGGAATCTTCATTCTGGGTGGTAGTTGGAGCCGGAATGCCACGGGATTGATTTGTTCACAAATAGGGAAGGGACCCAGGAACTTAGGTGCCAGTTTAGGAGATGGTACCTTGAGGTGGATATTCTTAGAGGAGAGCCATACCAAATCCCCTGGTTTGTAACTTGGCGCCGAACGACGACGACGATCGGCCTGTAGTTTCGAACTGCGGGAGGAGTTGAGAAGGGTAGACTGAATCCTGGACCATGCGGTTTGGAGGGAAGAAATGCGTTCATCTAGGGCTGGTACTCCAGAGGGGATGTTGGGGATAGGAAGACAGGGAGGGTTGAACCCATAATTTATAAAGGAGGGCGACTCCCGGGTGGACTCGTTTTCGGCAGAATTGACGGCATACTCTGCCCAAGAGAGGAGTTGAGCCCAATCATCCTGGAAATCGAATATGAAACATCTCAGGTACTTCTCCAGAGATTGATTGATTCTCTCCATTTGTCCATTGGACTGAGGATGATAGGCGGAAGAGAAAGAAGAAGAGATGCCCAATCTCTTCGTGAAGGCTCTCCAAAATTTGGATACGAACTGAGAACCTCTGTCAGAAACAATGGACGAAGGGATCCCATGAATCCGGAAAATCTGCTCCATAAAGATATCAGCAAGGGCGGGGGAGGTGGGTAATCCATTAAGTGGAATGAAATGGGACATCTTCGAGAAACCTGTCCACGACCACCAAGATAGTGTTCATTCCTCTGGACCTGGGCAACTCCACGATGAAGTCCATCGAAATGTGAGACATGGGGCGGTCGGGAACTGGAAGGGGTAACAGAAAACCCTGAGGCTTTTTACAGAGAGTCTTGCTTTGAGCGCATGTGGGGCAGGCGCGGGTAAACTCCAGAATATCTTGAGACATCCTTGGCCACCAGAAATTCCGACGAATGAGATCAGTAGTCTTCTTAAAACCTGGATGACCTGCAGATTTAGAGGAGTGACTCCAAGACAGGACCTCTGGAACAAATTTGGAAGGTAGAAGAGTTTGTTGTCGGGAACGACCAAGTCCTTGGGAATGCGTCTCTGGGAGTGCAAGATCTTGTCAAGATTCTTGAAAGAAGACGTGGCGAGAATCCTCTCTTGTGGAAGGATAGTCTCCAAAGATTCCTCTGGCCTCTCTTCAGAAGAATGTATTCGGGAGAGTGCGTCTGCCTTTACGTTCTTGGTCCCGGGGATATAGGAAAGGTGAAAATCGAATCGAGAAAAAAAAAGAGCCCAACGAGCCTGTCGTGGACCAAGACGTCGAGCGTTCTCTATGTAAAGAAGGTTCTTGTGGTCCGTGAGAATAGTAAACGGCTCTTTCGACCCTTCCAGCAGGTGTCTCCCCTCTTGAAGAGCCATCTTCACGGCCAGAAGTTCCCTGTTACCCACGTCGTAGTTCCTCTCGGCAGATGAGAATTTCTTGGAAAAATATGCACAGGGATGTAACTTATCTTGGGGCGTTGATCTCTGAGAAAGAACGGCACCAGCGCCGCAATCAGAAGCGTCGACCTCCAGGACGAAGGGAAGTTCAATGTTGGGATGACGGAGAATAGGTGCGGATATAAAGGCTTCCTTGAGTGTCTTGAAGGCGGAGATGGCCTCGGATGACCAAGCAGAAGTATCAGCTCCTTTTTTGGTGAGCGCAGTAAGGGGTGCCACAATGGTGGAAAAACTCTGTATAAACTTACGATAATAATTAGCGAACCCTAAAAAACGTTGTATGGCCTTGAGAGAGTTGGGTGTTGGCCATTCAGTGACTGCTTGAAGTTTACCGGAGTCAATCATAAACCCCTCATCGGAAATGATGTACCCCAGGAACGGTGTAGAGGTCTGATGAAAGGTGCACTTCTCCAGTTTGGCGTACAAGTGGTGTTCACAGAGACGGGAAAGGACGTAGGAGGTGTGGCATATATGGTCCTGGAGATCTTTGGAAAAAATCAGGATATCATCCAAGTATACAATAACAAAAATATTGAGTACCTTACGAAAGACGTCGTTGATGAAATCCTGGAAGACAGCGGGAGCATTACATAAGCCGAAAGGCATTACCAGATATTCGTAGTGTCCACTACGTGTGTTGAAGGCCGCCTTCCATTCATCCCCCTTCCTGATGCGCACCAGGTTATAGGCACCACGTAGATCCAACTTGGAAAAAATCTTGGCCCCCTGTAATTTATCGAACAGTTCGGTAATAAGGGGAAGGGGGTAATGATTTTTAATAGTTATGTGGTTCAAACCCCTGTAGTCGATGCAAGGCCTCAACGACCCATCCTTTTTGTTGACAAAGAAAAACCCAGCCCCTGCTGGGGAATTGGAGTGAGGAATAAAGCCTTTCTTGAGATTCTCCTGGATATATTCATCCATAGCGTGAGATTCTGGTAACGACAAGGGGTAGGTCTTGGACTTGGGTAGGGAGTAACCTGGAACTAGATCGATCGGACAATCGTAAGTCCTGTGTGGCGGCAAGAGGTCTGACTGTACCTTATTGAAAACGTCCCGGAATTGATGGTAAATGGAAGGTAGAATAACTTCGGGAACAGAGGTATTGGCCAGCAGTTGATGAGTCTCGCTTGACCTCGGCCTCCAAGAAATGGGAGCAGAGGAAGTCCAGTCAATGTGAGGATTGTTAAGCTGTAGCAAAGGAAGACCAAGGGTGATGGGTATCCCAGGAGCATGAATGGCATCGAGAACTAAGATCTCCTTGTGCAGATGTGAGGACAGGAGCAAGGGGGCTGTCACCAAGGAGATGTGGGCCGGGGTAAGAGGACGTCCATCGATACCGACGAGTGCGATGGGAACCTTCTTTCTCATGAGTGGTATGCGGTTTAACCTGGCGAATTCAAGATCCACGAAGTTTCCTCCAGCTCCTGAGTCAATGAAAGCGGCGGTAGAAGTCTGGAACTTATCGCCTGAAAGGGAGACTGGAAATGTAAGTTTCTTAGGGAGTTCACCTTTAAGGAGGGACGTGGAGACATTACACCCAGAGAGAGACCCTCTGTACTCACTGGGTGTTCCCGTTTCCCAGACGCAGTGGACACTCCCGAACCAGATGTTCCATGGATCCGTAGTAGAAACACAATCCCCCGGCGTGGCGGAACTGCCGTATCAGTGTACGGATGCATTGTACCTCCAATTGCATTGGCTCTGGCAACTCCAGTGCAGGACGAAGAGGTGTGGTAGCACTTGGGGGAGCAGGAGTGTTGCTGGGAGTACTGGAGAACGGAACTTGACAGTTATGGAAGCGAGTGCGCTGACGCACTGAGCGGCGTACCTGGATACGTTGATCCACTCCAACAGCCAAATCAATGAGGACCTCCAATTGATCCGGCCTGGATTGGCGAGAGAGTTCATCCTTGATGGGATCTGCCAGGCCTTGCCAGAATACGGAGACGAGAGCCTCTTGTCCCCAGTTAGTCTCGGCTGCTAGAGTCCGGAATTCCACAGCATACTGTGTCACCATTCGCCGTCCCTGAGTGATCTGGAGGAGAGAAACAGATGCCATCTCTAGACGAGCGGGAGAATCGAATACTCGTTGAAACTCGGCTTTAAATGCCAGGTAATCTTGGGTAAGGTCAGAACGTTGCTCCCAAACCGGGGAAGCCCAAGCCAGGGCGCTGCCAGTGAGGAGGTTATAAATGTAGGCTACCTTCTTGCGATCAGTATTGTAGAGATGGGGGGCCATTTCAAACTGCACCTCACACTGGTTTAGGAAACCCCTACAATCTTGCGGTTCACCTGGATAAGGCTTGGGGGGAGGAATCCTTACATCTGAGCTGCTAACTGCGCTTGCGGAGTGGGGGCTTACATCTGGCGAGGTCGCGGTCGGTACACGGTCTGTGAGTACTGCGACCTGGCGTGCAAGTGCCACAATTTGATCCACCATTGCCTGGTTTTGCTGAAGCAGATTGGAGAGAAACTGTTGAAGTTCGGTCTGGTCTGTGTCTTGTGGGCTCGACATAATGTTACGCCGGTGCTGCCCGCAGACCAGACCCGTCCCCTGAGCTGAGGTGGGAAGTGGTAATACACGCACCCGCAGCAAAGGGAGCGTATCCGGAGTGTGGTATAAAGCGTTGCCAGGCCAGGTGTAGTAAGGTAGACAATACTTGCCGGTACCGGTTGTAGAGATAGAGTGAAGAATGCCTTGCCGAAGTCAGGGAGTGGAGAGTGGAGATTGGTCGTAGTCCAAGCCGTGTTCAAGTGGTTACCAGAGTGAGCATTGTCCAAGGAGTGCCGAGATCGAGAGCCAGAGGGGGTAGTCATACGAGCTGCGTCAGAACCTGTGAAAACACTGAGAGAATCCAGAAGTGCTTCCATACAGAGACTATGTCGAGCAAAGACTGAGAGCAGAGAGGAGCTAGATAAAGCAGGAAGGTCCAATTAGGAACGGAGGCGGGACAGCAAGAGCTACAGGGAGACACTGCAGATTGGTGCAGGCATAACAGGCCAGGTGAGTCTTGTTGGTAACCTGAGTATGCCCATGCAGAGTGCGGGGGCGGAGCCTGAGGTCCGGGGGACAGGAAGAAGAGTGTGCAGACTGAGCGTGCTCCGTAACTCGTGTACGCGTGTAAACCGAGCCAGTGGATGGTGCAGGTGTGCGTGCAGGAGGGCGTGGGCGCGCCCGGCGTTGAGCAGAGGAATCGCCGAGGGGAGTGATCCCGCAACGGCGGCAGGGGCGGGGAGCCGTGGAGGCCGGTAAGGCAGGATTGTTTTGTGTGTCCAGGGGCTCCCTGCGGGGAGGGAGTGCTCTGTGTGGGGAGCGTGGAGAACGCCGATTCCTGACACTTCCATAGTCAACTCTATTCTGTCTGTCTGCAGGCATGGAAAAATGTGTTCACTCCCAATGAAAGCTGCAGTTCAGGCAATATCCTGCATATGGGTTTTTTTTTTAATAAATCAGTTCTGTAGTAAGAAAAAATACTTTTAGCATTTTCTGTTTTAAAAATCCAACTTTAAAAGACCAATTTTCTTGTATTCTATTTTAACAAGCATGCTTGTTCCTATAGCAACGATTTACATTCCCCATATTTAAAGATGTCGCCAAACTTTGCCGATCAATAGACGGGGAACGAATTGACCGGCATCTATGCAGTTCTTTAGGTAATTAGAGATTGCCCACATGAAACTATTGAAGTAAAAAAATAAATAAAAAAAAAAAAGACTGAACTACAGCTTGAAGCGATAACTATACCAAGACAAATTTCCCTAGCCAATTCCAATCTGGCTTTCGCTGGGGATGCTACCGGATGGTTAATATCTCAGGACTCAGGGGGTCCACGGTAACTACCCTACTAAAATTTGCAATGAAATCCAGTGTGAAATGGAACAGGGACAGCTCACTGGTACAATATTCCTAGATTTTGCAAAGGCTTTTGATACTGTTGATCATGTTATCTTGCTTAACAAACTCCAGTGCTTTGGAATAGGGAAGCATGCTTTAAACTGGTTTCATTCCTACCTATCAGGTAGATCTCAGCATGTGTCCACCTCAGGCTCTAACTACAATCCCTTGGATATCACCTGTGGTGTCCCGCAAGGCTCTGTCCTGGGGCCCCTACTCTTCTCAGTGTTCATCAATGGTCTTCCTACAGCTTGAAGGGAGCTTCAATACACATGTATGCAGATGACACAATCTTATATGCACACAGCCCTAGCCTCTCTGACCTAGAACACACACTTCAATCTGAACTTTTGAGACTTGCAAATTGGATTTCCCAAAACAAACTGTTTTTAAACACTGACAAGACTGTAACAATTGTATTTGGGAACAAGGCTACATTTTTAAAGCTTCCAATAACTGAGATCCAGATCAGAACCAACGGTAATAACCCCCTAACTCCTGTTACAAGTTTTAGATACTTGGGCATATGGTTTGACTCCCATTTAACATTTGGGATGCACATTGATGCCCTGGCATCCAAAACCTATGCCAAACTAGGTGTACTAGTTTTGAAAGAACTTATACTGGTGGTGGCTGTGAGAGTCTCCGGTAGGTTGTTCCAGTTTTGTGGGGCACGGCAAGAGATGGAGGAGTGGCCGGCTTCTTGGTTGAGCTTTGGCACAATGAACAGTCTTTTTAAGTCAGATCTCAGATGATAAGTGCTGCATGTGTTAGGGGTGAGGTAATAATCTGGAGGTAATGAGCTTCACTGCTCTTATTCTACTACCATTTGCTGTCCCACAGCAATTACTACAGCCACAGAAACCTTTAATCCCGCGATTAATACTGAATTATATACTCTGTTTAGACAGAGGAGTGTGCCTAATTATTTATTCTAATAACAGGTCCTGTAATGATTACAATGAGGAAAATGTGTAAAAACCCGTAACCCTTCCATTATCAGATGCGATTCCAACTCATTTACTTTTATTGATCCAACTAGCAGCAATGCGGATAGACGGTGTGCTACAATGTAATGCATTACTGGGCCCCATCACAGAAAAGAGATTAAAGCAGCATTCCAGCAGGGGGTCTCCAGAGCTGAACTGCATTCATTTCATCTCCTGGGACCCTTGATTCCAGAAATACAAACTCTGGAGACACTGTCGGTGCTGCATGATTGAGAGTTAAACCTCCACATTGTTTACCCTGCTGGGGATGCTTCCGGATGGTTAATATCTCAGGAATCAGGGGGTCTCCTGAGCTAAAATGAAAGCAGTTCAGCTCTGGAGACCCCAGCTTCCTACGTTGAAGATGAAAACAAAAACCCTTTGAGAAAAAACATCTTTAACTCATTGTTATTTTTTATTATTTTTGCAAATTGTTAGAGGGATAAAGCAAAACAGAAAGCTACACTAACCGACAAGGAACGCATCCAAAGTATATATAACTGACGTGATAATCTCCATCAGTGATTAAATCAGTGCCTCAGACAGATTGCTGCAGTACTACAATGTGATTACATACTGTATGGATCCCAATGTAATCTCTAGTTTAGATTCTGTATAAAAGGATTACGCTTAATCAAGGTTTGGGTCTAAACATTTTGTTTGTGCATTTATATTTTACATTGTATTCTTAATAATTGTATATTTTGTACTATATTTATGTCTTGAATACTTTATCCTTAGGCACCGCGGCACAGTACGTTCTGCTATTAATATAGATCCCATAGTTTATACGCCAGGTTTTCTCCAATCCATAGCTTGGCATAGTAAGTTTTTTATTTATAGAGATCATGGGTTCATGCGCCAGAGTTTTTACTTGTTTACATTCTGAATTGAAGTTGATCTGAACTGCGATTAAATATTAAAAGCATTACAGCTATTCCTGCAGATTGATACAATGTAATTTGAAATGTATATATGTTGTAGCTTAATACTATTAGTGTCACTTCACTGGGACTTCGCTGCATGTACCTGCCAGTCATTCCATGCCGACTGGCAATACTAAGACAATGAATTGTAACACTCCTATGTATAACAGAAAAGAGCCAATGATTGGTCTACCTTTATTAGTCAGGTAAGAACCTGTGACAGTGTTCTTTGCCTTTGGAGTTAAACTGTAGAGCAGGGTTTCAGCTAATTGGTAAATACTAATGCACTGTGCCACTCTTACAGATATACACTGTGCAGAACAATAGCTACTAAGCGCTTCAGGGCTAAAGGGGCCGCTGATTCAGCGCTTTTGTCAACCAGCATAGAAAAGGTTGCTTTATAGAGCGGTATTTCATGATAATAGTAATATATTTATAAATCTAATCTAAAGAGTGGGACGCAGGAACAAACGCACAAAGATTAATTGCAAACGTTTCTCCTGTTTTGCAGGTCTGCCATTCCTGCCGGTGAATGGACAAACAGCCCAACCACCAAGTAAGCATATACTGTATAGTGAATAAGTGTATTTACACCATACCGATGCTGCAAACACTAGCATTCATGTGTCAGTGTGTAACACCAAAATCTTCAAGCATGAGCGTTCGGCTGTCCTGCGATAATTTTAGTGCAGGGGCGGGGGGCGTGGCTATTAAAGGAGGGGCGTATCATTGGCTGGATCAGGGCTGTGTCTGTGTGTCTGCGTGTCTCTCCATTCTCTCCCTCCCCCTTTCCCTCCATCCCCCCCTCACTCTTCCCCCCTCCATTCTCTTCCTTATCCTCTCCCCTCCATTCTCTCCCTCCCTCAATTCTCTCCTTTCCCCCATCCCTCCTCTCCCCCTTCACCTTTCCCTCCTCTCTCCCCACTTCCCTCCTCTCTCTCCCCTATTCCCTCCTCTCTTCCCCCCTTCCCTCCTCTCTCTCCCCCTTTCCCCCCCTTCCCCTCTCTCCCCCCTTCCCTCATCTCTCCCCCCTTCCCTCCTGTCTCTCCCCTTCCCTCCTCTCTCCCCCTCTTCCCTGCTCTCTCCACCCCTTTCCTCCTCTCTCCACCCTTCTTTCCTTCCCCCATCCTTCCATTCTCTCCCCCGCGGCTCCCCTCTCCTCCCCTCTCTCTCCTGTCTCCCCCTTCTCTTCATTCTCTCCCCCACTGCACCCCTCTATTCCCACCCTGCTCCTCTTTCCCTATGCTCCTTTCTCCCCCCATTCCCTCTCCCCTTCCCCTCTCTCTCCCCCTGCCCCTCTCCCCCCTTCCCCTCTCCCCCTTCCCCTCTTTCTCTCCATTCTCTCCCCCCCTGCACCACTCTCCCCCCTTCTCTCCTTACTTGTAACCCTGCTCTGAGCTCGAAAGTCAAATTGAACTGTCTCCCCAGGCACCAAGCTTGGGAGTGCGTACGTGCCTAAGCACAAGCGCGCTCCCCGCGTGAGCAGATATGGGAAGATACAGATTGCAAGAAGTAAACTCGGCAAGCGCCGCACGCAAAGCGCACTCTGCACTTGTGTGGACGCAGCCTGAGATTATACAGAAAAACGCTGTGATGTCGCCCGTAGCGACACTGTGCAAGGCAAAAAACAAGTTTCATACATACGTGATACGTGTCTATACCAAATTCAGCTGTCTCCTCGCTTGCTACTGCAAAGTGGGAGACAGTTAATGCGTGTTCAAAATTTGTTGTTGCTCCGCGTGATGTCGCTACGGGCGACACCAAAGGCATTTTTCTGTATAATCGCAGCCTAAGGCAAGGAGGCTGCTTCACTGGGGGTTATGAATGATTGGTCCTGGGAAGATCTGTATGTGTTATCTATGTGATGTGTAACCTCTTCCCACAGAATGTCCACCTCACATGCATTTTGCGCAATGTGATACCAGTTGCCCACTGACCTGTCAGAATTACCAGTCCCCACCTACGTTCTGCACCTATAACTGCAATCCGCGATGTGCCTGTGATGAGGGATACATACTGTTATGGAAGGGATCCTCTACTTGTGTGACAAAGGACCAGTGTCCTGTCAGGAAAGGTAATACTACTTACTACTAATAGGAAAATGTAAACTGGGTCATACACAAGTATTTACATAAGTATTTCAGTCTAGACCCACAATAAGGTGACAGGTGGTACCTGTGACCCATTCAGTCTTTCTCATCTTATCTCTTCTTAAAATGAGGCCTGTATTATATTGCAAAGCAATACATCTTCATGGTTTATTCACTAAAGGGTGATAGCCTCAATGGCTCAAACAGAATTAGCCATGAAATAGAATTTTTGGACAGATTGGTGACTTTGTCTGTAGCGGGTGTACCCCTAGGATACTATAACAATGCTAGAGTCAGTTCTGGGTTTCAGTGGGCTGAGTTGGTGTGTGAGTTGTCTTTGTGCAGTCAGTTTTGGGAGAGGTTGCAGTGAAATAAGTTGTAAAGGGGTGTGGGGTTAAAATAGGCAGGTTAACAAGCATGGGATCAAAGTGTGGTCATATAAGCTCACCGTTTGTTGCCTTGAGTAAGAGTTTGCAGAAAGGATGCAGTCCCCAGTCACCTCTAGTCAAACTATAGTCTAACTATTATTGTCACTTAAAATGATCACTTTAAATGCATCACTCTTAAGATGCCAATGCAAGGGGGATATGTGTTATATAAATCTAAAGCAGTCAAATGACCCTCCCCCCGCCCCAATAAATCAGCTTGTTCCAGTTGGTCAATTAACAGCAAACAGTTAAGAGGGGGAAAACCCCCCCAAAAAAACAACAACTTTTGATATTCAAACATACCAAGAGAAATCAATAGTACAAGCCAGGAGTGTAATTCTTTAAAAACAGGACTTGCATATCAGGGACATACCAAGAGAAATCATTAGTACAAGCCAGGAGTGTAATTCTTTCAAAACAGGACTTGCATATCAGGGACATACCTGTGAAGAGAATGCAATTAGATCCATGTCATATCTGCTGAGGTTATTGGTCTTGCATGAAGAAAGTAAATATATAACTATAGTATAACTATTATTGTCACTTAAAATGATCACTTTAAATGCATCGCTCTTAAGATGCCAATGCTACCTGTCAAAGTTAATCTGTAATGGTATCGAATAGAGTACGCCCTGTCACCTTTGCCTCTGCTGAATAGGGAATATCCCTGGAATTGTTCTGATTCCTTTTCAAGCTTGCCCCCAGCAGATACACTGGAATATTTGTTTGATTTTACTCACTATGATCAATCTTCATATTGCTTTGTGATAAGGACAAAATGCTAATACAAAGCAAAATACCTTGATCCATTTGAGATAAGAGATGCACATTCTGAATTGAAGTTGCTCTGTACTGTGATAAAATGTAAAAAGCAAAAAAGCATTACAGCTACTGTATTTCTGCAGATTCATACAATGTAATTTGAAACGTATATACAGTACCTGTATAGTATGCTGTAGCTTAATTGTCACTGCACTGGGACTTAATTGCATGTAACTGCCAGTCATTCCATGCAGACTGGCAATATTAAGAGAATGAATTGTAACACTCATCCTATGTATAACAGAAAAGACCCAGTGATTGGCCTAGCTTTATCAGTCAGGTAAGAACCTGTGACAAAGTTCTTTGCTTTTGGAGTTAAACTGTAGAATACAGTACGTTTTCAGCTAATTGGTAAATACTAATGCACTGTGCCACTCTTACAGATATACACTGTGCAGAACAATAGCTACTAAGCGCTTCCGTGCTAACGGGGCCGCTGATTCAGCGCTTCTGAAAACCGGCATTGAAAAGGATTCTTCATAGAAGAAGAATATTTTCATAAATCGAATTCAAAGAGTGGGACATAGACACAAATGCACAAAGATCTACAACACTAATTGCAAACATTTCTCCTGTTTTGCAGGTCTGCCATTCCTGACGGTGAAAGGAAAAACAACCCAACCACCAAGTAAGCATATACTGTATAGTGAATAAGTGTATTTACACCATACCAAGGCTGCAAACACTAGAATTCATGTCTCAGTGTGTAACACCAAAATCTTCAAGCATGAGCGTTCGGCTGTCCTGCGATAATTTTAGTGCAGGGGTGGGGGGCGTGGCTATTAAAGGAGGGGTGTGTCATTGGCTGGATCGGGGCTGTATCTGTGTGTCTGCGTGTCTGTACTCTCGATTCTCTCCCTCCCCCTTTCCCTCCATCCTCCCCCTCCCATCTTCCCCCCTCCATTCTCTCCCTTACCCTCTCCCCTCCATTCTCTCCCTCACCCATTCTCTCCTTTCCCACCTTCCCTCCTCTCCCCCTTCTCCTTTCCCTCCTCTCTCCACAATTCCCTCCTCTCTCTCGCCGCTTCCCTCCTCTCTCTCCCCCCCTTCCCTCCATCCTCCCCCTCCCCTCTTCCCCTCTTCCCCCCTTCATTCTCTCCCTTACCCTCTCCCCTCCATTCTCTTCCTCCACCATTCTCTCCTTTCCCCCTTCCTTTCTCCCCCCACTTCCCCTCTCTCCCCCCTTCCCTCATCTCTCCCCCCTTCCCTCCTTTCTCTCCCCTTCCCTTCTCTGTCCCTCTTCCCTGCTCTCTCCATCCCTTCCCTCCTCTCTCCACCCTTCTCTCCTTCCCCCCTTCCTTCCATTCTCTCCCCCCGGCTCCCCTCTTCTCCCCTTTGCTCCCTATACCGGAACCAGGGTCACGAATGGTGTATGAATGACTCCAGTTAGCTTAACTCATGTCTCACCTCTTCCAAAGCACAAACAAGTCCTTTTCTCTTTCTTGATTTTATTGAGGGAAATCACAGGAAGGTGCTTGTAGATGTAATGTTGGGAGAGAGTGCTTCTCTGTCTGATGTGCAGTGTATCAATGATGAGACAGTGTAAAACAAAAAGGCCTTGCTGGGGTAAATAGCAGACAGTTAGTCACTCAGAGTCCAGGGTGAAAATGAAGTGAGGAGCAAGGGTCACACTAGATGGGAAGTGGGACTAATCTAACTGTCAGCAAGGACAGGGGAGAAAATGGGAAAGCCCATTACCTAGGAGGACTGGAGAGGCTGCAGTAGCAGTTCACTGATTACATGCCCAGAGGCAAGAAATGCAACATTGTTGCATATCACACAGGCACAGTATGTGTGTGCAGACTCCATGCAGCTGAAAATAAGAACTGACAGGCAGAAGCTGCAAAGGAGAGAGGGGGGTGAATCAGAAATGCAGTTCTTGTTCCATGATACTCCCCTCTCCTCCCCTTTGCTCCCCTCTCTCCCCATGTCTCCCCCTTCTCTTCATTCTCACCCCCACTGCACCCCCCTATTCCCACCCTGCTCCTCATTCCCCCTGTTTCTTACTCCCCCCATTCCCTCTCCCCCTTCCCCTCGCCCTCCTTCCCCTCTCCCCCTTCCCCTCTCTCCCCCCCTTCCCCTCCCCTTCCCCTCCCCCTCTTACCCCCCCTTCCCCTCCCCTCCCCCCTACCCCTCTCTCCCCCCCTTCTCACCTTCCACCCTTCTCTCCATTCTATCCCCCCCTTCCCCTCCTCCTTCTCTCCTTCCACCCTTCTCTCCATTCTCTCCCCCCCTTGCACCACTCTCCCCCCCTTCTCTCCTTACTTGTGACCCTGCTCTGAGCTCGAAAGTCAAATTGAACTGTCTCCCCAAGCACCAAGCTTGGGAGAACATACGTGCCTGAGCACGAGCGTGCGCTCGCCGCGTGAGTGGATACAGGAAGATACAGATTGCAAGAAATAAACTCGGCAAGCGCCGCACGCAAAGCGCACTCAGCACTTGTGTGGACGCAGCCTGAGATTATACAGAAAAACGCAGTGATGTCGCCCGTAGCGACACCGCGCGAGGCAAAAAACAAGTTTCATACATTCGTGATAAGTCTCTATAGCAAATTCAGTTGTCTCCTCGCTTGCTACTGCAAAGCGGGGAGACAGTTAATGCGTTTTCAAAATTTGTTTTTGCGCCGCGTGATGTCGCTACGGGCGACACCACAGGCGTTTTTCTGTATAATCGCAGCCTAAGGCAAGGAGGCTGATTCACTGAGGGGTTATTAATGATTGGTCCTGGGAAGATCTGTATGTGTTATCTATGTGATGTGTAACCTCTTCCCACAGAATGTCCACCTCACATGCATTTTGCGCAATGTGATACCAGTTGCCCACTGACCTGTCAGAATTACCAGTCCCCACCTACGTTCTGCACCTATAACTGCAATCCGCGATGTGCCTGTGATGAGGGATACATACTGTTATGGAAGGGATCCTCTACTTGTGTGACAAAGGACCAGTGTCCTGTCAGGAAAGGTAATACTGCTTACTACTAATAGGAAAATGTAAACTGGGTCATACACAAGTATTTACACAAGCATTTCAGTCTAGACCCACAATAAGGTGACAGGTGGCACCTGTGACCAATTCAGTCTTTCTCATCTAATCTCCTCTTAGACTCTGTCTGTAGCGGGTGTACCCCTAGGGTACTATAACTACGGGTGCTGCGATTACGTGTGAGGCTAACAAGAGGCCTGAGTCTCCGTCACTGGGAGCCTGAGGTATATACTTACACTCGTTGCAGCGCCTCCACTGATGAGGGATCCCAGCGTGGTGGGAGTGTGTCTTATCTTCCATTTATAAGTCTCACTTCCATGTGACTCTTTTAGTCCTGGCTTCTTTGATTAGGGGGAATTATTTAATTTCAGTTTAATCCGAGAATTATCAAATACCCCATAACCCTCTGCCTGTATTCTTCCTTGTTTTCAGATGTATCTGGCACATAAATAGGTACACAAACACACAAATGCTTATCGCTCTCCAACTATTCAATATAGAGTCTATTTTAACTCATGGTGCATAGGGTAAAAACTGATATGGATATGTAGCCAGGTCTCCCCAGCACTCCAGCACCCCCCTCACCTGACTGCCGATCGCGGGGGCCGCCGCGTCCAATGGCGGCTCCGTCCGGCGATGGCAGGGGAGAGGGCGGTCAGGTCCCGGCTCGGGGGTTGCCGGGGACGCGTGCGGCCGGTTGCCAAGGCCGCACGCGCGTCTCAGGGCTCCCGGCGCTCCCGGAGCCGGGCGAATAGGGCGCCGCCATGTTGCGCCGGGTCGCGCATGCGCAGTGAGTCCCCGGCGGCCCGAGATAGTCGCGCATGCGCAGAAGATCGCGCGAGGGCAGGGAACAGTTGCGTGAGGGCAGGGAAGCCGCAGGAGAGTCGCGCGAGAGTAGGGATAGATAGTGAGAGGTTGTGGCGGCCATTAGGGGTTAGTGTAGGTGCAGGAAAGGCGCGCATGCGGCCCCAATGTAAGTACAGCCTCCACGGGACTACAATTCCCATGAGGCTTAGGGCCAAGCACATCAGGTGCTTCATAGGAGCCAATAGGGCTGCAGGACTGCCAGGAAAGCAAGTGGATACATTTCGCGGGCAGAAGAGCACGTTAGTCAGTCAGAGGAAGGAGCAGACAAGGGAAGGAGGTAGGGTGCAGGAGAGAGGGACTCCCCTGTATTAGGCCAGCACCCCCTTGGTCCAAGATAGCTCAGCTCCCCAGTAAGGTGAGTGTTGCCAGGGGCAGCCCTCAGGTTAGGGACCCTGCCACTTACATTAGTGGGAGCTGGAAAAGGAAGTCTGCAGTTAAGAGAGTTGGAGTCAGGGAGCTGTAGGGAAGGAAGGGTGCGGGGAGCGAGTGCAGCTTCTGCCCCATATAGGTACCTACACTCCAGGTAGGCCCCAACTCCCCACTAGTTGGGTGGGTAACTGCTTAGGGAGGTCCTAGAGAGGGACGCGGCCCCTAGTTTGGAGTGCTGCCTTGTCAGAGTCACAGCGGGCAGTGCTGTGAGGTCTGACAGGCAGGCACCTTGTTGCGCAGCACGTTGGCTGCAGCCTCCAGTGAGCTACAGCTTGCTGTTGTAGGCGCTGGGACTAGTTAGAAAGTAGTGAGGCTTAAGGGACTTGGGTAGTTAGGAGAGTGGGACAGGTCATTACCCCCTACAGGCCATAGGAGTTCTCCAAGCCACTACAGGTTGCTGTACTACAGGGACAGGCCCTAGGTTAGGGTTCCTGTCACGTTAGTACCATTTAGATAGATAGGGACACAGCGGCTGCTGCTGTTCCTGTGGAAGCGGTTGGACCCACGTTGGGGTCCACAGAGACGATTCCAGAGTGGGACCGCCCTAGCGGTCCGCACGTGCAAGGAGTTCGGTTGGAGGATCAGACGGATTCATCACACGTCTGACCCTTTGAGAAGATTGTTGCTGACCCGAGCACCGGAGTGCTCGGCAGGTATTATACCATCATAAAACAGAAAAACAAGGCGCACAACGCACATAGTGTAATAGAGTATAAAACGTGACTTTATGGTTAAAAATAAATAAATCTGCGTACATCAAGGTAATAGTTACAAGCAGTTGGTTGTTTGGTTTACCACACCATGTGATGACCGGAGGTAGCACCCTTGGTAAATACCAGCAGGGGGTGTAACAGCAAGCGTCTCGTCTGTTTCTTACTTTACAGTTGCGGGGATCACAGCAGGGGATGTGTCAGCAAACGTCTCATCTGCTGTGGGCTCCAATGTTGTGTGAATGTCCTGTAGTAGGAGTCCCAGAGCACACGGCTCCAAGCGGCGTGTTGCTTCTTGCGGGGCTTCTTGCGGGGCGCCCGGCGATGACGTCACAAATCGCCCAACAGCTTCCGGCAACCTTCTCCTGGAACGCACAGCGTGCGTGTCAAGTTCCCAACCGATCGGAGTGTACAGCGCACATGCGTCAAGTGATTCAGCTTACTGACAGTGTCCAGAGACGCTACAAAATACTTTGGGGAAACGAGCAAAGACACCCTTCTTTCCAACGCGTTTCGTAACACTAGGTTACTTCTTCAGGGAGTGTAAGAAGTAACCTAGTGTTACGAAACGCGTTGGAAAGAAGGGTGTCTTTGCTCGTTTCCCCAAAGTATTTTGTAGCGTCTCTGGACACTGTCAGTAAGCTGAATCACTTGACGCATGTGCGCTGTACACTCCGATCGGTTGGGAACTTGACACGCACGCTGTGCGTTCCAGGAGAAGGTTGCCGGAAGCTGTTGGGCGATTTGTGACGTCATCGCCGGGCGCCCCGCAAGAAGCCCCGCAAGAAGCAACACGCCGCTTGGAGCCGTGTGCTCTGGGACTCCTACTACAGGACATTCACACAACATTGGAGCCCACAGCAGATGAGACGTTTGCTGACACATCCCCTGCTGTGATCCCCGCAACTGTAAAGTAAGAAACAGACGAGACGCTTGCTGTTACACCCCCTGCTGGTATTTACCAAGGGTGCTACCTCCGGTCATCACATGGTGTGGTAAACCAAACAACCAACTGCTTGTAACTATTACCTTGATGTACGCAGATTTATTTATTTTTAACCATAAAGTCACGTTTTATACTCTATTACACTATGTGCGTTGTGCGCCTTGTTTTTCTGTTTTTTGTATAGTTTCTGGGGTGTCGAGCCACCCCCAAGAGAGGCTGCAGACCCACGCCAAGTGTCACCCTCACACAAGGTTAACAATATTGTTTCCTAATCACGGTGCACAGGTCACTTTTTGTAAATTACTAGGTATTAGCTGCGCACTAACTTCTTTTGTCTTCACCATTATACCATCATATGTGCACCAACAGGCCTAGAGGTTCTTAGTGACTGCGCAGTCACCCATTGACTATCTCTGTAGGAGTACGGTACATTGGGTGGGGTTCTTGGGACACTGGGTGGGATCACCTAGTGTTGGGAATCGTCCTGCGAGACGTCACTGTTAGTGTCTCCTATTGAGAGGGACACAGGTTATTATTATTTGTTAGTAAAGTCCTTAGTTATATAATCACTGTGTGTGTGGTTTCTGAGTGGGTTCCTATGTTAGGGTCATTCTACACTTCCCTAGAATCCTACATAGGTGGAGGCGCTGAAAGAAGATACGTTCCAGAGGATTCACCCCAGGCTCTCACTAGCGGAGGCTCAGACCTCCTGTGAGCCTGCAGGTATACGCACCACACCGGTAACACCGCATGTTCTACTCACCCACACTATATATGCGATTGGGTGGGGTGGAATACCCGTTACATTTGGAGGCGCTGCTGAGAGACCACCTGGGGTGCCCTGTTCCAATTTTTTCCAAATTGTCCCGTCCCTATTTTTGTCACCATGTTTGTAAAGTCCGGACACGAGGTACTTGCCTGGGCTTTGAGGCAGTATATGGAACCTGGCCAGGTAGTGGCGGTAGGAGGCATTCCCGTTATTATACCCGCACTTAAGGTCCGGGAGTATATGTGTAAAATTCCTGGGTGGCCGTACTCATGTTTCTTAGATGAAGAACAAGATCCCACGTCCACATCGAAAACCATACTTTTTGTAGTGACCCACACTGCAGATATATGCCTGGCAGAGGCACCATCCGCATTGTTTATGCCCGGGGGCCCCTCAGAAGGGTACCCCTTAGTTTACGCAGACCAAGCAGGATGGCGTGTCCCGCCAAATCAGGAGAGCGCACGTGCTGCTGACTGCCAACCTGCACAGCAAGATGTTGCAACAATCTGTCCGGGTTTGGTGCGAAAATCAGAGCCCCTCCCCTGTGATGTGAGTGACTCAGCGCAGAGCCAAAACCACTCCCTTGTAGAAAGTGCCCTTCCTCCAGATTTCACCAGGGGGAGCAAGCACTGTGATCTTCAACCCTACGTTGATGCAGTAATAGACTCTTTGATCTCTGAGGATGAGATGATGCATGAGGATGAGGATGAGATAGACTGTCAGGGGATGCACCCTAATGTGTATGTGCCCTGGCGAGCGCCAGGAATAGATCTCCTTATGCTAATGTGCCCCTGTTTGCAAGAAGCCTATGTCGACGGAGCCGACATGTCCCAGTTACCGCTAAACTTCAAGATGACTGAGGTAGGCGGAGAACCGGGTGTACAATGCTTTAGCCCCACCTGTGACTGTTCTAGAGGCGCACTGGCGTGGGAGCCCAGATGTGATTGCTGCGGTGCAATTTTCTTGATGCCTATTGTACCCCAGCCTACAGAGCCAGCTAAGGAGCCAAGTGAACCCTTGGCGGAGAAGAGCGTGACCGCAGTGGAGGTACCGGAGCACGCCAGCTTCGTACCCACAACCACTGGCTGTATTACAGAAGAATCTGGTGACTACCTTGCGGAGGATTCGATCATGATATCTTCCGGGGAAAAGGTGGAAGTCCCATCGGTGGCGATGCGCCTACCGGCGAACCACCCCAGCGGTGATGCAGAGGATACAGAGTCTGCTGTGGGTCCGTGTACCCTGGAGGAGGTGTATCCCGATGTTGCGGACTCTGCTGTGGGCCCATGTGCCCTACAATGGTCAGTCCGACCTACTACAGAGGTACCATCGGTCCTAGGCTTGGGACCAGTACCTACAGACGACAAGAGTGAGTCGACTGCCCCAGGGGTGTCGGGGGTGAGCCTCCAGGTGACCGCGGAGCACGATGGCTCCTTAAGTCTGGTCACCAGGGCGAAGGGCTCCCCTCTGCATCGCGTCCTGGCGGAGGTGTCCTCATTAGAAGGTAGCTGTCCAGTGGTGCGAGTGGACCAGTGCCCACTGCCTATCGTGCCAGAAGAAGAGAAACCCATCGCAAGCCAGCCGAGTGGTAAGGAACCACCTTGCTCCCCACAGGCTCCGATGGAGGTGGCCGGGAAGAAGGTCAGAGTTACGGCTCCTGAGCGTAGTGTGAGCCCGTGCGCTCCGACCCAAATGGTCCCAGGACTGGGATCCCACGCTCCCGAGTTTCCAACGAGTAAGTGGACTGCCCCAGAAGTGCCGGGGCAGGTCCCAAGACAGCCGAGGTGGGAACTGACAGCGTCTCCGAGGACCTGTTGGCCACCGTGAATCACTGCAGTGGTAAGGTATCTACCCTTTACCCCCTGCCAGGTGAAACAGAGACTTTGAGGAAAGAGACATGGCCCATTGCTCGCTTCCCAGTGGAAGCCTCGCCAGTATGTAGGGACAAAGACTGTGTAAAGAGGGATTTAGCGAAAGTTGCCTCCTTTGCACCCAAGAAGAAGCGGCCCATCCGCCAAGTAGTGGACCATGGGAAAGGTTCTGGACGCCTGGCCTGCTGCTTCCAGGCCGTGGATGACCAGGTAAAGACCGGTTTGAAGGACACTGTGCTATTCCTTCCACCAGGGGGAGGAAGTAGCACTGAACCAGTGACTGTCACCCCAGAGTGTGCTCTTCAAGAGAATTTTCTGGGGGAGGCTCACGTACGCAAAAGTGAGGTACCCCCACATGATAAGTTAGGGGCACCCCACAAATGGTTTCAGCAAGCAGCTCAGCTGGCCTCGGGTAATAGTGGGTGTGATATGCCATGTAATTTTTCATTGTGTGAAAATGTGCCATGTTTTGAGGATGTTGCAGCCGATCTGTTAAGTGTACGGGGTATGCCATGCCATTTTTCAGTGTGTGAAATTGTGCCATGTTATGTCGTTCCCCAAGCGAGGGCGTTGGGTTTTTCACCAGGGGGAGAGTGTAGCCATGTCTCCCCAGCACTCCAGCACCCCCCTCACTTGACTGCCGATCGCGGGGGCCGCCGCGTCCAATGGCGGCTCCGTCCGGCGATGGCAGGGGAGAGGGCGGTCAGGTCCCGGCTCGGGGGTTGCCGGGGACGCGTGCGGCCAGTTGCCAAGGCCGCACGCGCGTCTCAGGGCTCCCGGCGCTCCCGGAGCCGGGCGAATAGGGCGCCGCCATGTTGCGCCGGGTCGCGCATGCGCAGTGAGTCCCCGGCGGCCCGAGATAGTCGCGCATGCGCAGAAGATCGCGCGAGGGCAGGGAACAGTTGCGTGAGGGCAGGGAAGCCGCAGGAGAGTCGCGCGAGAGTAGGGATAGATAGTGAGAGGTTGTGGCGGCCATTAGGGGTTAGTGTAGGTGCAGGAAAGGCGCGCATGCGGCCCCAATGTAAGTACAGCCTCCACGGGACTACAATTCCCATGAGGCTTAGGGCCAAGCACATCAGGTGCTTCATAGGAGCCAATAGGGCTGCAGGACTGCCAGGAACGCAAGTGGATACATTTCGCGGGCAGAAGAGCACGTTAGTCAGTCAGAGGAAGGAGCAGACAAGGGAAGGAGGTAGGGTGCAGGAGAGAGGGACTCCCCTGTATTAGGCCAGCACCCCCTTGGTCCAAGATAGCTCAGCTCCCCAGTAAGGTGAGTGTTGCCAGGGGCAGCCCTCAGGTTAGGGACCCTGCCACTTACATTAGTGGGAGCTGGAAAAGGAAGTCTGCAGTTAAGAGAGTTGGAGTCAGGGAGCTGTAAGGAAGGAAGGGTGCGGGGAGCGAGTGCAGCTTCTGCCCCATATAGGTACCTACACTCCAGGTAGGACCCAACTCCCCACTAGTTGGGTGGGTAACTGCTTAGGGAGGTCCTAGAGAGGGACGCGGCCCCTAGTTTGGAGTGCTGCCTTGTCAGAGTCACAGCGGGCAGTGCTGTGAGGTCTGACAGGCAGGCACCTTGTTGCGCAGCACGTTGGCTGCAGCCTCCAGTGAGCTACAGCTTGCTGTTGTAGGCGCTGGGACTAGTTAGAAAGTAGTGAGGCTGAAGGGACTTGGGTAGTTAGGAGAGTGGGACAGGTCATTACCCCCTACCAGCCATAGGAGTTCTCCAAGCCACTACAGGTTGCTGTACTACAGGGACAGGCCCTAGGTTAGGGTTCCTGTCACGTTAGTACCATTTAGATAGATAGGGACACAGCGGCTGCTGCTGTTCCTGTGGAAGCGGTTGGACCCACGTTGGGGTCCACAGAGACGATTCCAGAGTGGGACCGCCCTAGCGGTCCGCACGTGCAAGGAGTTCGGTTGGAGGATCAGACGGATTCATCACACGTCTGACCCTTTGAGAAGATTGTTGCTGACCCGAGCACCGGAGTGCTCGGCAGGTATTATACCATCATATGTGCACCAACAGGCCTACAGGTTCTTAGTGACTGCGCAGTCACCCATTGACTATCTCTGTAGGAGTACGGTACATTGGGTGGGGTTCTTGGGACACTGGGTGGGATCACCTAGTGTTGGGGAATCGTCCTGCGAGACGTCACTGTTAGTGTCTCCTAGTGAGAGGGACACAGGTTATTATTATTTGTTAGTAAAGTCATTAGTTATATAATCACTGTGTGTGTGGTTTCTGAGTGGGTTCCTATGTTAGGGTCATTCTACACTTCCCTAGAATCCTACATAGGTGGAGGCGCTGAAAGAAGATACGTTCCAGAGGATTCACCCCAGGCTCTCACTAGCGGAGGCTCAGACCTCCTGTGAGCCTGCAGGTATACGCACCACACCGGTAACACCGCATGTTCTACTCACCCACACTATATATGCGATTGGGTGGGGTGGAATACCCGTTACAGATACATAAATCCAAAGGGGGGGGTTGAAGCCCCCAGTGGAGCAAGAAACCCAGGGCTGCACTCACGAGAGAATGGTAGGAGGGACCACACAATGTGTCTCAGGCCAATAGCCCTGTGCTGCGCAACGCAAAACAAAAAAGGTTTATTTATATACAAGGGAAAGGAACATCAGGGGGTGTGGGGTAAGTGGGGAGAGAGAAGTGCGTTAAAACATAAGGTGGGTGGTGACCTGGGCCGAGCAAGGTCCCATATATCAGGTATACTAAAAGTATATATGGATTCCCAGTATATATGAGGGTACTAGCTGATATGAGACTTAAATGGCCAGAACGAGCAGGGTGTATACTTATAGCAGCTAAGGTAATATGGGTAAACCTAGCACTAGTGATGTATATCATGGCTGCTAGTGTCCCAAGCTGACATAAGAGAGACACCTAGTGGATGCCCATACATCTGTACTCCAAACTTGCCACTATTATAAATCGGGCGCATATAAATACACAATAAATCCCCTACAATGGGGAACCGTAGGTATAAATAGCCTCCCGCAAAAGTGCTGTGTACTCCAACCTTAACACTGTTGTAGATCGGGCACATATAAATACACAATCCCCTGTAGTGGGAAACCGTGCGTATGAACAGCCTCCCGCAAAAGTGCTGTGTAGTGCTGTATCACTTCACACAAGGCTGTATAACCGGCATGAAAGGTGTATAAGTCATTAGTACAAGCCAGGAGTGTAATTCTTTCAAAACAGGACTTGCATATCAGGGACATACCTGTGAAGAGAATGCAATTAGATCCATGTCATATCTGCTGAGGTTATTGGTCTTGCATGAAGAAAGTAAATATATAACTATAGTCTAACTATTATTGTCACTTAAAATGATCACTTTAAATGCATCGCTCTTAAGATGCCAATGCTACCTGTCAATGTTAATCTGTAATGATATCGAATAGAGTACCCCCTCTGTCACCTTTGCCTCTGCTGAATAGGGAATATCCCTGGAATTGTTCTGATTCCTTTTCAAGCTTGCCCCCAGCAGATACACTGGAATATTTGGTTGATTTTACTCACTATGACCAATCTTCATATTGCTTTGTGATAAGGACAAAGTGCTAGTACAGTACGTTTTCAGCTAATTGGTAAATACTAATGCACTGTGCCACTCCTACAGATATACACTGTGCAGAACAATAGCTACTAAACGCTTCCGTGCTAACGGGGTCGCTGATTCAATGCTTCTGAAAACCAGCATTGAAAAGGATTCTTCACAGAAGAAGAAAATTTTCATAAATCGAATTCAAAGAGTGGGACATAGACACAAATGCACAAAGATTTACAACACTAAATGCAAACATTTCTCCTGTTTTGCAGGTCTGCCATTCCTGACGGTGAAAGGAAAAACAACCCAACCACCAAGTAAGCATATACTGTATAGTGAATAAGTGTATTTACACCATACCAATGCTGCAAACACTAGAATTCATGTCTCAGTGTGTAACACCAAAATCTTCAAGCATGAGCGTTCGGCTGTCCTGCAATAATTTTAGTGCAGGAGTGGGGGGGCGTGGCTATTAAAGGAGGGGCGTGTCAATGGCTGGATCACGGCTTTGTCTGTGTGTCTGCATGTCTGTGTCTCTCCATTCTCTCCCTCCCCCTTTCCCTCCATCCTCCCCCTCCCTCTTCCCCCTCCATTCTCTCCCTTACCCTCTCCCCTCCATTCTCTCCCTCCCTCCATTCTCTCCTTTCCCCCCTTCCCCTTTCCCTCCTCTCACCCCACTTCCCTCCTCTATCTCCCCCCCTTCCCTCCTCTCTCTCCCCCCCTTCCCTCCTCTCTCTCCCCCTTTTCCCCCTTTCCTTCTTCCCCCACTTCCCCTCTTCCTTCTTCCCCCACTTCCCCCCCTACCCTCATCTCTCCCCCCTTCCCTCCTTTCTCTCCCCTTCCCTCCTCTCTCCCGTTCTTCCCTGCTCTCTCCACCCCTTCCCTCCTCTCTCCACCCTTCTTTCCTTCCCCCCATCCTTCCATTCTCTCCCCCGTGGCTCCCCTCTCCTCCCCTCTCTCTCCTGTCTCCCCTTCTCTTCATTCTCTCCCCTACTGCACCCCTCTATTCCCACCCTGCTCCTCTTTCCCCCTGCTCCTTTCTCCCCCCATTCCCTCTCCCCCTTCCCCTCTCTCTCCCCCTGCCCCTCTCCCCGTTCCCCTCCCCCCTTCCCCTCTTTCTCTCCTTCTCTCCATTCTCTCCCCCCCCTGCACCACTCCCCCCCCTTCTCTCCTTACTTGTAACCCTGCTCTGAGCTCGAAAGTCAAATTGAACTGTCTCCCCAAGCACCAAGCTTGGGAGTGCGTTTGTGCCTAAGCACAAGCGCGCTCCCCGCGTGAGTGGATACGGGAAGATACAGATTGCAAGAAGTAAACTCGGCAAGCGCCGCACGCAAAGCGCACTCAGCACTTGTGTGGACGCAGCCTGAGATTATACAGAAAAACGCTGTGGTGTCGCCCGTAGCGACACTGTGCGAGGCAAAAAACAAGTTTCATACATACGTGATAAGTGTCTATACCAAATTCAGCTGTCTCCTCGCTTGCTACTGCAAAGCGGGGAGACAGTTAATGCATTTTCAAAATTTGTTGTTGCTCCGCGTGATGTCGCTACGGGCGACACCAAAGGCATTTTTCTGTATAATCGCAGCATAAGGCAAGGAGACTGCTTCACTGGGGGTTATGAATGATTGGTCCTGGGAAGATCTGTATGTGTTATCTATGTGATGTGTAACCTCTTCCCACAGAATGTCCACCTCACATGCATTTTGCGCAATGTGATACCAGTTGCCCACTGACCTGTCAGAATTACCAGTCCCCACCTACGTTCTGCACCTATAACTGCAATCCGCGATGTGCCTGTGATGAGGGATTCATACTGTTATGGAAGGGATCCTCTACTTGTGTGACAAAGGACCAGTGTCCTGTCTGGAAAGGTAATACTACTTACTACTAATAGGAAAATGTAAACTGGGTCATACACAAGTATTTACCCAAGTATTTCAGCCTAGACCCACAATAAGGTGACAGGTGGTACCTGTGACCCATTCAGTCTTTCTCATCTTATCGCCTCTTAAAATGAGGCTTGTATTACATTGCAAAGCAATACATCTTCATGGTTTATTCACTAAAGGGTGATAGCCTCAATGGCTAAAACATAATTAGCCATGAAATAGAATTTTTGGACAGATTGGTGATCTGTCTGTAGCGGGTGTACCCCTAGGGTACTATAACTAAGGGTGCTGCGGTTACCTGTGAGGCTAATGTGAGGGGAGCTTTGTGACAGGCTATTAATAATACACACCAAAATATATATAACTGGGTTGAACTGGGACGAGACTTAGATATGATAAAATATAATTTATTCCTTGATAAAGGTGAACACACAAGATATACAAATAACAGAAAAAATATAGACACTTAAAGATTATGACAAGAAAGCCATCAGGATACAGGATGGGCCATTTCTTCCATATTTCACTTGACATCACAGCAAGACAGGCAGATCATGAAGACACATGAAGGACCTCTGGCATGAAGGACAATAGCCATAGGCTGAGCCTGGTTCTTATAGAATTATTTCCCATTGAACACAACCTAAACCCAGCCCCTCTCATAAATCAGCGGTGAAGTTGACAGTTTTCCTCAGAGTAAAACTCCTCCCACAAAAGGACGTTTAAAAACTGTTTTTCCCTATCTAGATAACTTCATAACTTCAGTTCAGTAATACCTACCGGCACGCGAGACATATTAATACATTCCGTCACGCATGACGCTCCCAACGAGACTAAATATTACAGTGTAATATTAAAATTAAGAGAGATATTAATATCTGCTTCTTCGAACCGGCTAAACCTCAGGTGTCTGTATTCGTTAGTTGGGGCTTGGTCCCACGAATACACATATGTAACTCTTAGCATGTTGAGCCGAGGACATCTCATAATATTCTTATATTTAATAAGGTCACTCATTCTGATCTCTCCTTGGGTAACAGCACCCCTGGCCCCAATCAAATCTCTTTGAAGCAGATTTTGGCTTCCATTGAAGTGTGAAGTATCACACTTAAAAAACATTCAGTTTCTTGGTTCCTGCCTCCAACATAAACAATTAGGGCAGTTACCTTTTGGTCACTGGTGCTATGTTTCACACCCAATGCCCCAGACCTCCTGAATCAGAGGCGTTTGTAAGTGTGAGTTACAACGCTCACAACCCACTCCAGCTTCCTAACCATTTGGTCGCTCTCCTGACCATTTGCATTTAGTAGGCAGGCATCTTTGAGGGTAATTTAAACAAAGGGCTAGAATCACTGTTTTAACATTAACCCATTCCCTCCTGCAGCAACCCTAGTGTATGTATGGGTGCAAACACTAGGATAACACAATACAGTTACACAGGGGAATAAGCATTTGGATATTGAAGCGAGGTAAAAACACATTACTGGACCTCAGTCCAGTTAACCCCTTGCTTCCCAGGTGAGGGTAGAGGGGGGCCAATTGGGGTGTAACCCCTTTAATCCCGGGTCAAATCCTCCCCATCGTCACAGCTAACAAGAGGCCTGAGTCTCCGTCACTGGGAGCCTGAGGTATATACTTACACTCGTTGCAGCGCCTCCACTGATAGTGATCCCAGTGTGGTGTGAGTGTGTCTTATCTTCCATTTATAAGTCTCTCTTCCATGTGACTCTTTTAGTCCTGGCTTCTTTGATTAGGGGGAATTATTTAATTTCAGTTTAATCCGAGAATTATCAAATACCCCATAACACTCTCCCTGTATTCTTCCTTGTTTTCAGATGTATCTGGCACATATATAGGTACCCCAGGTAATAGTATTACTGGAAGCCTTAAGAGGGAAGCTAATTATCTGATATTTGCAACACACATATCTTCCCACATTTTATATAATTACAAACAAATATTTCTGCCCATTACAAACTTATTCCGGCCATTACTATGGGTTGTGTCAGACATGAATTATCTTACATAAAGTTATTTATTTATTTATTTATAAAATATTTTACCAGGAAGTAATACATTGTGAGTTACCTGTCGTTTTCAAGTATGTCCTGGGCACAGAGTTTGGACAAATAATACATGGTTACAAATACAGTTACATAAATGAACAGGGTATACATTATATACAAGATATTGCATGCACAGTTAAATAAATTATATATTATGAGCAAATTAAACAGTTACAGACAGATTAAAATGTGAGACAGCCTTAGATTTGAAAGAACTTAAACTGGTGGTGGATGTGAGAGTCTCTGGTAGGTTGTTCCATCTTTGGGGTGCACGGTAAGAGAAGGAGGAACGGCCGGATACTTTGTTGAGCCTTGGGACCATGAACAGTCTTTTGGCGTCTGATCTCAGGTGATAAGTGCTGCATGTGGTAGGGGCGAGGAGCTTGTTCAGATTGCTGGGTAGCTTGCCCATAAAGAATTTAAAGGCAAGACAGGAAAGGTGAACTTTGCGCCTAGACTCTAGTGATGACCAATCTAGTTATTTGAGCATTTTGCAGTGATGTGTGTTGTAGTTGCATTGGAGAACAAAATGACAAAGTGAATTGTAGAGGGTGTCAAGTTTGCCAAGGTGGGTTTGTTGTGCCGTGCCATATACTATGTCTCCATAGTCAATAATTGGCATTAGCATCTGCTGTGCGATATGCTTTCTGACCAGGCGACTTAGGGAGGATTTGTTCCTGTAAAGTACCCCTAGTTTGGCATAGGTCTTGGTTGTCAGGGTATCAATGTGCATTCTGAATATTAAATGAGAGTCATGCCATAAGCCCAGGTATTTAAAACTAGTGACAGGGGTTAGGGTGGTGTTAGCATTGGTTCTAATCTGAAGCTCAGTCGCTGGAAGCTTTAAAAATGTAGTCTTGGTCCCAAATACCATTGTTACAGTCTTGTCAGTGTTTAAAAACAGTTTGTTTTGGGAGATCCGGTTTTCGAGTCTCAAAAAGTCAGACTGAAGTATGTGTTGAAGGTCAGAGAGGCTATGGCTGTGTGCATATAGGATTGTGTCATCTGCATACATGTGTATTGAGGCTTCCTTACAAGCTGTGGGAAGATCATTAATGAACACTGAGAAGAGTAGGGGCCCCAGAACAGAGTCTTGCGAGACACCAAAGGTGATATCCAGGGGGTTGGAGTTAGAGCCTGAGATGGACACATGTTGGGATCTTCCTGATAGGTAGGAATGAAACCAGTTTATAGCATGCTTACCTATTCCAAAGCTCTGGAGTTTGTGAAGCAGGAGAGCATGATCAACTGTATCAAAAGTCTTTGCAAAATCTAGGAATACTGCACCAGTGAGTTGTCCCCGTTCAATTCCACACTGGATTCCATTGCAAACTTTTAGCAGGGTAGTTACTGTAGAGTGTTTGGGGCGAAAGCCAGATTGGAATTGGCTAGGGAAATTTGTCTTGGTATAGTAATCGCTTTATTGGGAGTGGACACATTTTTCCATGACTTTGGTTAGAATTGGGAGAAGTGAGATTGGTCTGTAGTTTGAGACAGTGTTTTTGTCCCCACTTTTGAAGATTGGGACAACTCTGGCAGTTTTCCAGGTCTTAGGGATATGGCCTGCAGACAGGATAGAGTTGACTATGGAAGCAATTAATATCCCCCTTAGTGATATTACTTGGTTGTTGATGGTTAGGAGGCTGGAATATGTTGTTGATAACCTTCCAGAAGTTAGCTGGGTTTGATGTATTTTGGGAGAGATTGTCAGAGTAATATTGTGCTTTTGCGTGCCTTGTTTGCCTTGTGCACATGTTCCGCAGGCATCTGTAGTGATTGAGTTCCTTGGTAGTGCCAGTTACTTTGTAGCTTTTTCACAAGGTATCCCTGAGCTGGTAGAGTGCAATAAGGTCAGATGTAACCCATGGAAGATGGGCCCCCTTTACCCTTATTTTGCGTAGTGGAGCATGGGTATCGCAGAGTTTTAAGAACTCGGATTGGAAATAGTCGAGCGCAGAATCAGGGTCGGGAATTAAATCCATTCTGTGTCATGGTCAGTTGGTAAGGTCATCCATAAACTGTTGTGGGTTAACGTTTTTAAATGTTCTGGTGAGGAAAACTTTAGGGCTTGAATGGGGCTGTGGCAGGACGGCCTGTAGCCGAGGTCAGGGAACAGTCCACACGTGTAGTTTCAGGATAAATGAAAACGTTCAGTGGCTTTATTTCTCCACAGCAACATAACATGCGGGTACACTGTCCCTTTAAGCAAATAAATCCTGCTCCACGTTGGGAGAAAACTGACTAACACAGCAGTCCTAGCTAGCAAGCTGGCTGGCTAAACCATACCCAAACCGTAAGAGTCTTTTTAAGCAGTCATGCAAACAAATGAAAGAAATTTTACTTTGGCTGCAGTAAGTAGTGTGTTGTATCCTTCTGGCTAGCAGCACATCTATCCAAGTGCTCTCCTCTGACACAGGCAGCTACTGCTGGTAACAAGATCCTTATCTACCTTGCTGGCTCTCAGGTGTCAGCTTACATCTTGATTAGCTAGCTTCCACCTGAGTTAACCCTTATGAGTGCTGGATGAAGCACTCAGACATATGTTTCCCAGGCATAACTGATAGGGGTTGACTTCACCCTGTCACATACCTCCCCTGTTTGTGTGTGGCTTGTGTCCCACACGGCTGAAGCCCGACCCTCCACTCCTTCTCTTGACAAAAAATCAGCATTTCCATGGTCTTTTCCAGGTCTATGCTGAATATCAAAAGAGAAGGGTTGGAGGGCCATATACCACCTGGTCAACCTTGGATTTGTGTCCTTCATGGTGTTTAACCACTTCAAGGACGCATGGTCAGTGACCAGGGTGAAGTGTACTCCTGCGACATAATGTCTCAAGGCCTCAATTGCCCATTTTACAGCGAGGCACTCCTTCTCAATAACGGAATACCTCACTTCCCTTGGGAACAGCTTCCGGCTGATGAACAGTATGGGGTGTTCAACACCATCAAATTGCTGAGACAGCACTGCTCCCAGTCCTACCTCTGAGGCATCCGTCTGGATGGTGAAGGGCTCTTTAAAATCTGGGCTTTGAAGAGCTGGGCCCTCTGACAGGCACTTTTTTAGCATGTCAAAGGCGTCTTGGCACTCCCAAGACCATTTAACCTGGGTCGGGGCACTCTTTTTTGTCAGATCTGTTAGGGTGCAGATATTTCTGAAAAATTGGGGATAAACCGCCGGTAATACCCTGCTAACCCCAAAAGGGAGCAGACCTGTGTCTTTGTCTGTGGGGTGGGGACTTCCTTTATGGCGGCCACCTTGCTAGCTAGTGGCCTTACTATCCCTCCCCCAACGGCATAGCCCAAGTACTTTGTAGTGGATTTACCCAGGGCACATTTTTTTGGATTTGCAGTGAGCCCTGCTTCTCTTAAGGACGTTAGGACTGCCCTTAACCTTTTTATATGAGACTGCCAGTGTCTGCTATAGATGACAATGTCATCCAAGTAGGCCGCGGCATACACTGGCGACACACTTTATTCGAGCTTGGCTAGTCCCACGAATTCGGGTATACCCGGGTGTATTGAGGTTTGTGACTGTTTTCTGCCCAAGTGCATTGAGTTATTTTCCAAGCAGGGATTGAAGCATTTTATTCCCGCTGGCTGCAATACTGCACAGTATATATATATATACTGCATTACAATTCATGAATTTTTGCCATCTGGTAGACACGCGAAGCATTGCAGCCTATTAAATCCTAATCATTATCATTTAACAGATCAGCCACCCATCAGCCAGGCATGAACCCAGGCTGGGAAGGCAAACGCAACGGGGCTTGTCAGAGGTGAGGAGCGGCGCATTCCAGGTATCTGCCAGGTACATACCGGGTATTTGCTCAAATAAAGTGTGTCGGTGCAGTATGTCCTATGGGATCGTAGTACCTTGTCCATTAACCTTTGGAATGTGGCTGGAGCCCCATGTAACCCAAATGGCATAGTGACGAATTGGTATAACCCGAGAGGGGTGGCGAAGGCAGTTTTGCATTTGGATTCTTCCGCTAGAGGTATCTGCCAATATCCTTTCGTGAGATCTAGGGTAGAGATATACAGGCATACCCCGCTTTAACATACGCAATGGGACCGGAGCATGTATTTAAAGTGAAAATGTACTTAAAGTGAAGCACTACTTTTTTTCCACTTTACGATGCATGTACTGTACTGCAATCATCATATACGTGCATAACTGATGTAAATAATGCATTTGTAACCAAAAGAAATACAGTAGGCTTTATAGAAAGAAAATCTTTAATGTCAGCTGATTTTTTTCTTACTAGTGCTGGCAGATGCAAAATGGATGAACGGAAAATTATGTAAAAATTATGTCAATTACCCCACTCACTCAACCCCCCCCCACAAAATACATACCAAAAACCCCCACCCCTCTAAATACATGTAACCCCACCCCGCAATACATAATAAAAATACCCGCTCCCGTCAATACATTTTAAAAAGACCCTCACCGCCTCAATACATTTTTTAAAAGACCCCCACCGCCTTAATACATTTTAAAAGAGCCCCACCGCCTCAATACATTTTTAAAAGATCCCCCCCTCCATACAAAAATCGGGCTCCACGGGTAAAATCATCACATCTCCTCCAACACCCCTCATATCACCACCCTGCGTCTCCCATATATCACCCCCCCTGCATGTCCCTCACATCATCCCCCCCCTGCATGTCCCTCACATCATCCCCCCCTGCATGTCCCTCACATCATCCCCCCCTGCATGTCCCTCACATCATCCCCCCCTGCATGTCCCTCACATCATCCCCTCCGCATGTCCCTCACATCATCCCCCCCCTGCATGTCCCTCACATCATCACCCCTCTGCATGTCACTCACATCATCACCCCCCCTGCATGTCCCTCACATCATCCCCCCCGCATGTCACTCACATCATCCCCCCCCTGCATGTCCCTCACATCATCCCCCCCGCATGTCACTCACCACCCCCCCGCATGTCCTTCACATCCCCCCCTGCATGTCCCTCACATCACCCCTCCCTGCATGTCCCTCACACCACCCCCCTGCATGTCCTTCACATCACCCCCTCCCCTGCATGTCCTTCACATCACCCCCCTGCATGTCCTTCACATCACCCCCCCTGCATATCCTTCACATCACCCCCCCCTGCATGTCCTTCACATCACCCCCCCCTGCATGTCCTTCACATCACCCCCCCTGCATGTCCTTCACATCACCCCCCCTGCATGTCCTTCACATCACCCCCCCCCTGCATGTCCTTCACATCACCCCCCCCCTGCATGTCCTTCACATCACCCCCCCTGCATGTCCTTCACATCACCCCCCCCTGCATGTCCTTCACATCACCCCCCTCCCCTGCATGTCCTTCACATCACCCCCCTCCCTGCATGTCCCTCACATCACCCCCCCTGCATGTCCTTCACATCACCCCCCTCCCCTGCATGTCCTTCACATCACCCCCCTGCATGTCCCTCACATTACCCCCCCCTGCATGTCCTTCACATCCCACCCCCTGCATGTCCTTCACATCACCCCCCCTTGCATGTCCCTCACATCATCCCCCCCCTGCATGTCCCTCACATCATCCCCCCCTGCATGTCCTTCACATCATCCCCCCTGCATGTCCTTCACATCACCCCCCCTGCATGTCCTTCACATCACCCCCCCTGCATGTCCTTCACATCACCCCCCCCTGCATGTCCTTCACATCACCCCCCCTGCATGTCTTTCACATCACCCCCCCCCTGCATGTCCTTCACATCACCCCCCTCCCCTGCATGTCCTTCACATCACCCCCCTCCCCTGCATGTCCTTCACATCACCCCCCTCCCCTGCATGTCCTTCACATCACCCCCCATGTCCCTCACATCAACCCCCCCATGTCCTTCACATCAACCCCCCCATGTCCCTACTCCCTTTCTTCCCCTACCTGAAGCAGCGTGCAGGTTGTGGGCGGCAGAAGCACGGCAGTAAGCGGAGGCTCTGAGCGGGCTCGGGGGGGGGGGGGGTGATCGGAAGAGCCAGGCTGGGGGGGGGTGATCGGAAGAGCCAGGCTGGGTGGGGGGTGATCGGAAGAGCCAGGGGGGGGTTGGGGGTGATCGGAAGAGCCATGGGGGGTGGGGTGTAATCGAAAAAGCCAGGCAGGTGGGCGGGTGATCGGAAGAGCCAGGGAGGTGGGGGGGGATCGGAAGGGCCACGGGGGGTGGGGGGGTGATCGGAATAGCCAGGGGGGGTGGGGGGTGATCGGAAGAGCCAGGGGAGGTGGGGGGTGATCGGAAGAGCCGGGGGAGGTGGGGGGTGTTCGGAAGAGCCGGGGAAAGGAAGAGCCAGGGGGAAGCTGGGGAACTGAAGAGCTAGGGAAGCCGGGTAAAGGAAGCGCCGGGGAGAGGAAGAGAGGGCACACCGCCGCAGCATGCGCACGCTGCCCCCTGGTGTCCATACTCGCGAAGCATGTGTACGTACACAGGGGGTAAGGTGCAATTAAAAAAAAATGTACGTACTTGTGAGTGTACGTAAAACGGGTGTACTTAAAATGGGGTATGCCTGTACTCTGCTTTCCCAAGCGAGTCAAGCAATTCATCCACCCTAGGCATTGGATATGCATCAAATCTGGATACAGCATTTACCTTTCACAGATCCACGCAAAACCTCACCTTCCCATCTGGTTTATGGACCAACACGATAGGGCTACACCATTCGCTGTGGGACTCCTCGATCACGCCCAATTCCAACATGTCTATTATCTCCCTCTCTACCAGGTCTTTTCGGCCCTCTGGCAATCTATAGGGACGGGACCGTACTTTTACGCCAGGTTCTGTCTCAATCCTATGGGACACTAAATCAGTCTGCCCTGGCAGCTCCGAAAAAACATCTGGGAACTGGTCACATAATTCTAGTAGGTCTGACCTTTGTTCCGTTGTTAACTGCCCTCCCATGGGAACCTGATGGTCATTGTACGTACTACCCTTTGGAAGCTGCGGACCCAAATCCGTCTCTCCTTCCCGAGGGTGGATGAACAGCGATCTCATCGTTTTCCAGGGTTTCAGGAGGTTCACGTGGTAGATTTGTTTACCCTTCCTGGACCCTGGTTGAGAGATCTCCTAATTCACCTCCCCGTTGCGGCGGAGAACTTGGAAAGGACCCTGCCACTTCGCAAGGAGTTTACTCTCTGATGTCGGTAGTAGTAGCATCAGGTTGGAAGACCCTCAAGCGAGCATTTTGGTTGTACTGCCTCTCTTGACGTTCTTGGGCAGATTTGAGGTTTTCCTTAGCAAACCGACCTATCATGTCTAGGCAGTTTCTAAGGTCTATGACATACTGAAGGGTATTCTTGGAGGGGGAAGGCTCCTCCTCCCAGGATTCCTTCAGTAGGTCGAGAATACCCCGAGGTTGGCGTCCATATAGGAGCTCAAACGGGGAGAAGCCTGTGGATGATTGGGGAACTTCTCGTACTGCAAACAACAGGAAAGAGAGAAGTTCATCCCAAGCTCGCTTTTCAGTGTCCACAAACGTCCTAAGCATGGTTTTTAAAGTACGGTTAAACCTCTCTACCAATCCATCAGTCTGAGGATGGTACACTGAGGTCCGGTCGGATTTTACCTCCAATAACTTTAGGACATCCTGCATTAACTTTGCCATGAAATTTGTTCCCTGGTCAGTTAAGATTACTTGGGGAAGTCCTACCCTAGAGAACAGTTCTAACAGCCTGTGAGCAACCTGTTTAGCAGTGGCTGATCTCAGAGGGAAGGCCTCAGGATATCTGGTGGCATAATCTACCACAACGAGTATAAATTTATGTCCCTTCGCAGAGGGTTCTAAAGGTCCGACCAGATCTACCCCAATTCTCTCGAATGGGATGGCTACCAAGGGCAGAGGAACCAAGGGAGCCGGCTTCTGTCCTTTTTGGCTAGTTAACTGGCATCCAGGACATGTCTTACATAGTTTCATGATGTCACCATGTATGCCTGGCCAGTAAAACCGGGACGAGATGCGGTCCGTGGTTTTATCTCTGCCCAAATGACCACCCCATGGGAGAGTATGGGCTAGGGTGAACACCGTTTTAATCAACCCTTTAGGGACTAGCATCTGTCGAAAGACCTCCCCTGTTTGTGTAACCTTATTCACATGATATAGAATGTCATTCAACAGTTCAAAATGTGGAAACACTTTTACACCCTGTTCATCCATTATCTTGTTGTTGACCTGTACCACCATCTCATATTGTCTAGCCAGAGCTGGGTCCTCCCTCTGCCTCTGACGGAAGTCAGGAAGATCCAGGTCTGGCAAAATTCCCGTATCTATCTGTTCCCCACCCTGGTCATCCCCGGCCATGATCTGCAGTCCTTTGGGCTGACTAATGTTACCAAGAGTCCCAGCCTTTCTTAACCAGTCCTCTTTTTCCGCACATCTCTGTTTACGTGTCTTTGGGACATGGTGTCTATGGGGAAAAATCTCTGGGGAAAAAGGGAACAAGTCTCCGGGCTTCTCCGGTACCGGAGAAGTAGGCTCCGTAGGTGTAGGGGCCAACAATGTTTCGAGCTAGGGCCAGTCTCGGCCAAGTAGAACAGGAGCAGGTAGCCAGGGAGAAACTCCCACTAGTAGGCTAGCCTCTTGATCCTGGATACGCAGTAGAACGTTCGCCGTCGGGTATCTCTTTGTATCCCCATGGATACACTCGATAGTCCAAGGAGAGTCATAAGATAGTCTATTGCTTGGAATTAGGCCCTCTAGGATCAGGGTTTTTCCAGCCCGAGTCCAGCATGGCGTTTACTTTTGTCCCCTCCAGAGATGCTGGGACTAACCACGGATTGTGGTCCAATCGGAGACAAGCTGTGGCAGTGGTTCTGCCATATGAACAGTCCATCTCATCATCTCCTGAATCCGCAACCTCGGTCGTCAGCGGAAGCTCTCGACGGGGCTCGGTGTTTGGACCTCTCCGCTGTTGGATGGAGTCCTCCCTTCTGGTTGGTGGGGTTATCCTCTCCACCGGGTGGGTGACAGGAGTCCAGGTTCTCGGGGAATACTGTGGGTGGCGGCCTCCCTTGAGTGATCCAGTGGCCTCGGACCCAGGATGGGCGTCTCTGAGGGAGTTTGCACCACGAACCCTCCGAGATGGGAAAGGGTCTTCCGATCGAGTTGACTGGATCTCCCAAGCTGGCGGGTTGCAGACCCCTCGATTGTCTGCTCTCCTGCCTCTAGCATCACCGGAAGCAACTGGTGTTTGCACCGGCCGTTCCCAGCTATCCTGTTGGGTGTCGTCACCCAGGAAGTTTTCCACCAAGCGGACCGCTGAATTCAGGGAAAATGCAGCGTGTCTGTTCAAGGATCTCTGCCTTGTCATGTTTTTCCGGTTGTATCCACCTGGTACACTGGCGACACGTTTAATTTGAGTAGGGCTAGTACCGCAAGCCGGGACATGTCCCGGCTTGCTAGCCCACTCCCTCGGCGTTCCGCGCGTCACCGACGCGCGGTCACGCGTCATCGGGAGGGAGCCCTGGTGTCCCGCGATGTGGGGGATGGCGGCAGTGGGTTCCGGGGGACCCGGCGGACCCGGCGAGCGGAGGGAGAAAGCCCCGATCGGAGGGCGCTCCTCTGCGGCTTCGGCGCGCGCCCGGCACCCTCTGGCGCGCGCCAGGTTACTGCTGCGGCCGAGACCAGGCAAATGCTCGAATAAACTCGGCCGCAGCAGTACCTAAGTCTACTAAGTGGTGGGCTACGACCCGGGGTCTGTCTCTGTTTGTATATTTGACTGTCCGGAACCGCTGTCGGTAGGCCTCTGGAGTGAGGCCTAGGCGATCCAGAATAGCAGTCTTTAGTTGCTGATAGTCCATGGCCTCGTCGGCTGGAAGAGCCTGGTAGGCTGCCTGAGCTTCCCCTATGAGGAGTGGAGCCAGAGTCGTAACCCAGAGATCAACTGTCCAGCCATGGGCCGTGGCTACCCTTTCAAAAGTGAGGAGAAATGCCTCTGGGTCTTCGTTTGGCTTCATTTTATGCAGCATCACCGGTGGGTTATTTGGAATCCCTGGTCTGCCTGGGGTTGGGCCTTCGGCCAGCAATTGGAGTAGCTTTTTCTCTCGCTGGGCCTGTCGCTCATCTTGCTGGGCCTGTCGCTCATCTTGCTGGGCTTGTCGCTCATCTTGCTGGGCCTGTTGCTCAGCTTGTTTCTCTGCTAACTGGAGCTGTTGCTCAAGGAACTGAGAAAAAATTGTCTCCATTTTTTTTTTCTCGTCTGTGTGTGTGTGTGGCCCTTCAGATACAGGGCCCGTCCAACATCCCACTTCTGACACCACCTATGGCAGGACGGCCTGTAGCCGAGGTCAGGGAACAGTCCACACGTGTAGTTTCAGGATAAATGAAAACGTTCAGTGGCTTTATTTCTCCACAGCAACATAACATGCGGGTACACTGTCCCTTTAAGCAAATAAATCCTGCTCCACGTTGGGAGAAAACTGACTAACACAGCAGTCCTAGCTAGCAGGCTGGCTGGCTAAACCATACCCAAACCGTAAGAGTCTTTTTAAGCAGTCATGCAAACAAATGAAAGAAATCTTACTTTGGCTGCAGTAAGTAGTGTATTGTATCCTTCTGGCTAGCAGCACATCTATCCATGTGCTCTCCACTGACACAGGCAGCTACTGCTGGTAACAAGATCCTTATCTACCTTGCTGGCTCTCAGGTATCAGCTTACATCATGATTAGCTAGCTTCCACCTGAGTTAACCCTTATGAGTGCTGGATGAAGCACTCAGACATATGTTTCCCAGGCATAACTGATAGGGGTTGACTTCACCCTGTCACAGGGGCGTTTTAATTTTCCTTACACAGTACACTATTGCATGGTCACTGAAAATGTCAGGAAGGATGCCAGAGGATTGGATTCTGCTGGGGTTTAAGGAGAGAATCCAATCTAGCAAGGAATTGTTATGCGATTCCAGGTTTGTCCGTGTGGGTTGGGAAATGAGTTGTGAAAGGTTAAGTGGCTTGAGTTGTATCAGGATTTTATGGTTTTTAGGGTCAAGCCAGTTGAAGTTGAAATCCCCAAGAACTAGCAGCTCACTCTTCTCGTTCAGAGAGGAAATGGAGCCAAGAAACTGGGTGATATCAGCCAGGGATTATAGAGGGTCTTTAGGGGGGCGGTAGATGCCAGCGAGCAAGATGGGCTTAGAAAAGGGGAGGCAGATTTTGCCAACTAGAATTTCAAAAGAGGGTGGGCTTGGGGGGCAATTTAACAGTGTAAATTGTAATGTGTCTACAATATAAAATAGCACCCCTCCTCCTCTCTTGGACCTATCTCTCCTAAAAATGGAGTATCCGTGAATGGCGATATTTGCATCAGGGGTTTTAAGGGTTAGCCATGTTTCTGTAAGAACGATGGCTTTGGGTTTATGCATAAGGCACCATGCCCTTAGTTTGTCCAGTTTGGGCAGCAGGCTCCGGATATTTATATGGGTGAGAGATAGCCCTTTTTGGAATTTAAAGGTGGAATTTTCAGGGGCATGGGACAGATTTGAAATGGGAGGACCTGGGTTAGGTTCAATATCACCTGCTAAAGAGAGTAAAAGTATGAGCAGAAATTTGGGTAGTTGTTTGCAAGGTGTAAATTTGTGTTGTTTGCCATTAGAGTGAGCAGTGGTTGGTGTGCTGGTTTTTAGAGTTCTCCACCAACATTCCGTAGATAGTGAAAGGCTTTTGAGTAGTCCAGGGTGTATGGTGATGTTGGGTGTGGGCCAGGATGGAGGAGTTTGTAGTGGGTAGAGGGAGTATCATCTTCATGAGGCCAGGAGAAAGAAAAAAGTAAAGATACATAGCAGGTTCATGATGCCAGAGGTAGGCAGTGCTGCATGGAGCTGTTGTGAGCAAAGTGAGTGTGTGCAGACTAAACAGCAGGGGTGTGCCTGTTCCTTGTCAAATGTTTTGCTGCATTGCAATGCTAGAGTCAGTTCTGGGTTTCAGTGGGCTGAGTTGGTGTGTGAGTTGTTTTTGTGCAGTTAGTTTTGGGAGAGGTTGCAGTGAAATAAGTTGTAAAGGTGTGTGGGGTTAAAATAGGCAGGTTAACAAGCATGGGATCAAAGTGTGGTCATATAAGCTCACCGTTTGTTGCCTTGAGTAAGAGTTTGCAGAAAGGATGCAGTCCCCAGTCACCTCTAGTCAAACTATAGTCTAACTATTATTGTCACTTAAAATGATCACTTTAAATGCATCACTCTTAAGATGCCAATGCAAGGGGGATGACTCCTCCCCCCCTGCCCCAATAAATCAGCTTGTTCCAGTTGGTCAATTAACAGCAAACAGTTAAGAGGGGGAAAAAAACCAAAAAAAACACCTTTTGATATTCAAACATACCAAGAGAAATCAATAGTACAAGCCAGGAGTGTAATTTTTTCAAAACAGGACTTGCATATCAGGGACATACCAAGAGAAATCATTAGTACAAGCTAGGAGTGTAATTCTTTCAAAACAGGACTTGCATATCAGGGACATACCTGTGACGAGAATGCAATTAGATCCATGTCATATCTGCTGAGGTTATTGGTCTTGCATGAAGAAAGTAAATATATAACTATAGTCAACTATTATTGTCACTTAAAATTATCACTTTAAATGCATCGCTCTTAAGATGCCAATGCTACCTGTCAAAGTTAATCTGTAATGATATCGAATAGAGTACCCCCTCTGTCACCTTTGCCTCTGCTGAATAGGGAATATCCCTGGAATTGTTCTGATTCCTTTTCAAGCTTGCCCCCAGCAGATACACTAGAATATTTGTTTGATTTTACTCACTATGACCAATCTTCATATTGCTTTGTGATAAGGACAAAGTGCTAATACAAAGCAAAATACCTTGATCCATTTGAGATAAGTGATGCACATTCTGAATTGAAGTTGCTCTGAACTGAGATAAAATGTAAAAAGCATTACAGCTACTGTATTTCTGCAGATTGATACAATGTAATTTGAAACGTATATACAGTACCTGTATGGTATGCTGTAGCTTAATTGTCACTGCACTGGGACTTAACTGCATGTAACTGCCAGTCATTCCATGCAGACTGGCAATATTAAGAGAATGAATTGTAACACTCCTCCTACGTATAACAGAAAAGACCCAGTGATTGGCCTAGCTTTATCAGTCAGGTAAGAACCTGTGACAAAGTTCTTTGCTTTTGGAGTTAAACTGTAGAGTACAGTACGTTTTCAGTTAATTGGTAAATACTAATGCACTGTGCCACTCCTACAGATATACACTGTGCAGAACAATAGCTACTAAGCGCTTCCGTGCTAACGGGGTCGCTGATTCAATGCTTCTGAAAACCAGCATTGAAAAGGATTCTTCATAGAAGAAGAATATTTTCATAAATCGAATACAAAGAGTGGGACATAGACACAAATGCACAAAGATTTAGAACACTAATTGCAAACATTTCTCCTGTTTTGCAGGTCTGCCATTCCTGACGGTGAAAGGAAAAACAAACCAACCACCAAGTAAGCATATTCTGTATAGTGAATAAGTGTATTTACACCATACCAATGCTGCAAACACTAGAATTCATGTGTCAGTGTGTAACACCAAAATCTTCAAGCATGAGCGTTCGGCTGTCCTGCAATAATTTTAGTGCAGGAGTGGGGGGCGTGGCTATTAAAGGAGGGGCGTGTAATTGGCTGGATCGGGGCTGTATCTGTGTGTCTGCGTGTCTGTGTCTCTCCATTCTCTCCCTCCCCCTTTCCCTCCATCCTCCCCCTCCCATCTTCCACCCTCCATTCTCTCCCTTACCCTCTCCCCTCCATTCTCTCCTTTCCCACCTTCCCTCCTCTTCCCTTTCTCCTTTCCCTCCTCTCTCCACACTTCCCTCCTCCCTCTCGCCGCTTCCCTCCTCTCTCTCCCCCCCTTCCCTCCATCCTCCCACTCCCCTCTTCCCCCCTCCCCTCTTCCCCCCTCCATTCTCTCCCTTACCCTCTCCCCTCCTTTCTCTTCCTCCCCCATTCTCTCCTTTCCCCCCTTCCCTCCTCTCCCTTCCTCCCCCCACTTCCCCTTTCTCCCCCCTTACCTCCTTTCTCTCCCCTTCCCTCCTCTATTCCTCTTCCCTGCTCTCTCCACCCCTTCCCTCCTCTCTCCACCCTTCTCTCCTTCCCCCCTTCCTTCCATTCTCTCCCCCCCGGCTCCCCTCTCCTCCCCTTTGCTCCCTATACCGGAACCAGGGTCACGAATGGTGTATGAATGATTCCAGTTAGCTTAACTCATGTCTCACCTCTTCCAAAGCACAAACAAGTCCTTTTCTCTTTCTTGATTTTATTGAAGGAAATCACAGGGAGATGGGTGCTTGTAGATGTAATGTTGGGAGAGAGTGCTTCTCTGTCTGATGTGCAGTGTATCAATGATGAGACAGTGTAAAACAAAAAGGCCTTGCTGGGGTAAATAGCAGGCAGTTACTCACTCAGAAGAAAAAAACGAATGGCGCACAGCCAGGGAGCCAGGTGTGGAGTAAAACGCTTTCCTTTATTGGTGCATGGTGAGAGACAAGTGTAGCCCCTTGGGGGACAAAGACAGGAACCTCCTACGCGTTTCGGACCCATGGGTCCTTTATCAAGGAGTATGGGATATGCTGGAGTAAGGCACCTTAAATACCTGGTTCATAATGGGCAAATTGAGAAAATCTGTGAAAAATTACACCGCAGGGCTAGTGCGCATGCGGGTGACGTCACCCTAGGCGCCGCACCATCAACCCGGTGAATTGTGGGTATGAACCGCCCCTAGTCGCCGTCCGCGCATGCCCAGACTGAGGCATGAGGCAAAACATAACTCATCTAGTCTCTGCCTCTACTCCTGCCCATAGTGACGTCACTGCGGGTGTCTGATAGGTCGATGCACATCGCTGCACCACCAATGAATATGCTGAGCAGACGATGGAGCACCAATCACACAGAGCTTACACCAAGGGCCAGAATAGTATACAGGGAACTAACATTGACAAGAACAAAGACCATATTCTGTTTAATACACACAATGAGAGAAAACTGATAAAAAGGCAAATTCTTAAATACTCTTGTTGTGAATAGTATACCTTCTCGCTGCAGATCCCACATGTGAAAAGACATACAATGTGAAACACATAGACAAAATATACAAAACCACATCAACATTATGCATTATGCATTATGCAACATCTCTCTTAAAATATGCGTACAAAAAAATATATTAAAAACAAAATGTACAATCATAAAGACCTTTTATGTTATGTCTTCTTTTCAATATCTCCAAGGGTGAGGAGAATCAACTGTATTATTCCATTGTAAATATACACTTTTACGTTATAACATCTAATTTACAAATCAATAATTTTTTAATTTAATCATCATAATTGATATGACTTGGGACAACTATAATTCTAGTTAGTGGCAACTGCCGCATAAGTTGTAAATCATGAGGGGCTTCCAATAGTTTATCTGAGTCTGATGCAAAATTGGTAATAGCAATAACTCCAAAGAATATTTCATACAGAAAAAACAGTGTTATAATCGGATAGCAATGATGATTTTATGTCATTGCTACTAAAATATTGTTTTGTTATTTTTTCCAATTATTTGTGCAAAAAATGGCACAGGTTCCATTCTACATTTAGACCGCAGGGTGTTCTGGTCTGAAGCATGAATATCCAGTAGGCCTCCCTACGGTCCAAAAGATTAAGTAAGTCACCCCCTCTTTCTTTCGAAAAGATTTTTTCAATTCCCTGAACTTTTAACCCATTGATATTACCTTTGGGACATTGCGTAAAATGTTTAGAGACTGGGTGAGATGTATCCCCTTTCTTAATTAATCTGATATGTTCGAGTATCCTGTTTTTAAGGGGTCTGATGGTCCTCCCTACGTAGTTAATTCCACATCCACATGTCAGTAAGTAAATCACATATTGGGTGTCACAATTTATGAAAGACTTAATCAGAAAATCATGATTAGATCTACAACCCCTAAAATGTTGTGAGGGAATCATAAATTGACAAATCTTACATCCTCCACATCTATATGAGCCCTTGGTTACAAATTTTCTAGTAGATGGGGGGGAGGACGCCACATAGCTTGGTGACACATAGGTTGCAATAGTTTTCGCTTTGCGATAAACGAAACGAGGGCCCTTCTTAACACAGTCCTTTAAGCTCCTATCCATTTGGAGGATGTTCCAATGCTTACGGATAATATTCTGAACTTTATTACTACATCTATTATATTGCGTAATCATAAGTGGAACATCCTCTTTCATGAAGTCAGTACCTTTATTATTGTTATTCTTGCTAGATGTTACTGAATCCTTAGGTGGATCCCCCTGTTTGTTCTTAAACAGATCCTCCCTATTGGTCAATGCAACTTCTTGACGAATATTAGTTAGACGCTCCATGTTGTAGCCCCTCTGATGGAAACGATGGCACAATTCCTCAGACTGACGAGAAAAGGCCTCCTCTGTAGAACAATTTCTCCTCAGCCTGAGGAACTGACCCTTGGGGATACCTCTAATGACAGCAGGTGGATGACAGCTGTCAGCTCTTAATAGCATATTCCTTGCGTTAGGTTTTCTAAATGTCTCCGTTTGAATTTGGCCTTTAATGTCAATAAACAATCGGAGGTCCAGATAGTCAATGTGTTGTGTGTTGAAATTGTGAGTGAAAGCTAAATTTAAATGATTAGAATTAATATAGTGAAAAAAATTGTGCAAAGTGTCTAAATCCCCTTCCCAAATCATAATCAGGTCATCAATAAACCTTCTGTAAAATGTGATATATTTCCGAAAAGGGTTAGTGCTCGAGAAAATAAACAGTGATTCCCACCACCCCATAAACAAATTCACATACACCGGTGCAAAACTCGTGCCCATTGCCGTACCCCGTTGTTGTAAGTAAAATATGTGATCAAATAAAAAATAATTGTGCGTCAATAAAAACTTTATGGCATCCAAAATAAATGCTGTATGGAATTGATTACTGTCATATGCTATTAAGCATATTAATAGCATATATGCTATTAAGAGCTGACAGCTGTCATCTACCTGCTGTCATTAGAGGTATCCCCAAGGGTCAGTTCCTCAGGCTGAGGAGAAATTGTTCTACAGAGGAGGCCTTTTCTCGTCAGTCTGAGGAATTGTGCCATCGTTTCCATCTGAGGGGCTACAACATGGAGCGTCTAACTAATATTCGTCAAGAAGATGCATTGACCAATAGGGAGGATCTGTTTAAGAACAAACAGGGGGATCCACCTAAGGATTCAGTAACATCTAGCAAGAATAACAATAATAAAGGTACTGACTTCATGAAAGAGGATGTTCCACTTATGATTACGCAAAATAATAGATGTAGTAATAAAGTTCAGAATATTATCCGTAAGCATTGGAACATCCTCCAAATGGATGGGAGCTTAAAGGACTGTGTTAAGAAGGGCCCTCGTTTCGTTTATCGCAAAGCGAAAACTATTGCAACCTATGTGTCACCAAGCTATGTGGCGTCCTCCCCCCCATCTACTAGAAAATTTGTAACCAAGGGCTCATATAGATGTGGAGGATGTAAGATTTGTCAATTTATGATTCCCTCACAACATTTTAGGGGTTGTAGATCTAATCATGATTTTCTGATTAAGTCTTTCATAAATTGTGACACCCAATATGTGATTTACTTACTGACATGTGGATGTGGAATTAACTACGTAGGGAGGACCATCAGACCCCTTAAAAACAGGATACTCGAACATATCAGATTAATTAAGAAAGGGGATACATCTCACCCAGTCTCTAAACATTTTACTCAATGTCCCAAAGGTAATATCAATGGGTTAAAAGTTCAGGGAATTGAAAAAATCTTTTCGAAAGAAAGAGGGGGTGACTTACTCAATCTTTTGGACCGTAGGGAGGCCTACTGGATATTCATGCTTCAGACCAGAACAACCTGCGGTCTAAATGTAGAATGGAACCTGTGCCATTTTTTGCACAAATAATTGGAAAAAATAATTTAGTAGCAATGACACAAAATCATAAATTGCTATCCTATTATAACACTGTTTTTTCTGTATGAAATATTCTTTGGAGTTATTGCTATTACCAATTTTGCATCAGACTCAGATAAACTATTGGAAGCCCCTCATGATTTACAACTTATGCGGCAGTTGCCACTAACTAGAATTATAGTTGTCCCAAGTCATATCAATTACTGTATGATGATTACATTCAAAAATGATTGATTTGTAAATTAGATGTTATAACGTAAAAGTGTATATTTACAATAGAATAATACAGTTGATTCTCCTCACCCTTGGAGATATTGAAAAGAAGACATAACATAAAAGGTCTTTATGATTGTACATTTTGTTTTTAATATATTTTTTTGTACGCATATTTTAAGAGAGATGTTACATAATGCATAATGCATAATGTTGATGTGGTTTTGTATATTTTGTCTATGTGTTTCACATTGTATGTCTTTTCACATGTGGGATCTGCAGCGAGAAGGTATACCATTCACAACAAGAGTATTTAAGAATTTGCCTTTTTATCAGTTTGCTCTCGTTGTGTGTTTTAAACAGAATATGGTCTTTGTTTTTGTCAATTTTAGTTCCCTGTATACTATTCTGGCCCTTGGTGTAAGCCCACGGGACTCTGTGTGATTGGTGCTCCATCGTCTGCTCAGCATATTCATTGGTGGTGCAGCGATGTGCATCGACCTATCAGACACCCGCAGTGACGTCACTATGGGCAGGAGTAGAGGCAGAGACTAGATGAGTTATGTTTTGCCTCATGCCTCAGTCTGGGCATGCGCGGACGGCGACTAGGGGCGGTTCATACCCACAATCCACCGGGTTGATGGTGCGGCGCCTCGGGTGACGTCACGCGCATGCGCCCTTGGCCTGCGGTGTAATTTTTCACAGATTTTCTCAATTTGCCTATTATGAACCAGGTATTTAAGGTGCCTTACTCCAGCATATCCCATACTCCTTGATAAAGGACCCGTGGGTCCGAAACGCGTAGGAGGTTCCTGTCTTTGTCCCCCAAGGGGCTACACTTGTCTCTCACCATGCACCAATAAAGGAAAGCGTTTTACTCCACACCTGGCTCCCTGGCTGTGCGCCATTCGTTTTTTTCTTCTGGCTGTACCTGGATTCTGGATCCTTCATGGCTGTCACGCCTGCAAATCACCCCTGGAGATGACGTGAGTGGGCTTCATTGGTATTAGACTCTTAAAGTTAAGTATTGACTGCTGTCATTTTGTCACTTACAAGTCTAGATTTACCTGCCCACTCCCACTGGTATCTCCAGGGTTAATGTTTCATTGTTTATTGAATTGGATGAAATTATCCTGGGTTTGAGCACCCTAACCCTTTCACCTAGTTAGTCACTCAGAGTCCAGGGTGAAAAGGAAGTGAGGAGCAAGGGTCACACTAGATGGAAAGTGGGACTATACGAACTGTCAGCAAGGACAGGGGAGAAAATGGGAAAGCCCATTACCTAGGAGGACTGGAGAGGCTGCAGTAGCAGTTCACTGATTACATGCCCAGAGGCAAGAAATGCAACATTGTTGCATATCACACAGGCACAGTATGTATGTGCAGACTCCATGCAGCTGAAAATAAGAACTGACAGGCAGAAGCTGCAAAGGAGAGAGGGGGGTGAATCAGAAATGCAGTTCTTGTTCCATGACACTCCCCGTCTGGTATCTGGAGATACCACTATATAATTTGAATATGTGGAACATATGTGCAATGCATAACAAAAATAACATCACATTCTCAAACAATGCAAGAGTCCATGTCCACATAGCGATGTGACACCGGCCGGTATCACTGGTATCAAGGTCCCTTGGCCAAGGTTCTTTGGCAAAGGATGCAGGGTGGATGCACAGCTCCAGGTTTGCTGGTTGCACCAAAATGTCTTTGTGTAAAAGTCTCTGGAACTGTTTCCTTTTTGCCTTGTGAGAGAACAGTCTTTTTGTCTCGGTAGTTTTACCCACAGAGTGCACCCCCTTGTAGGTATGCCAGTCGTAGTAGCCTGTCGCTCTATCACCTGGCCTTTGGCAGGAGGAGATGGCTTTTGGCTCCTTACGGAAGCGGAACAACACTCCTGGAAGACTGGTTGTCGAGTCTAGTCCAGTAAAGAGGGCGTCGTTCAGGGAGACTCCCTGGAGCTGAGCGCTGGGGCTGAACACTATCCGGATTTGATTGGGTTCCTGAGGGTGGTAGGCCCCAGTTGATTGGTGGAGGTACCGGCATTCTTCACCTTCCTTCATTAGAGTTGCTGGCTTTGCGTGGCCGGTAAGGAATATCTTCTGGATGAAGGCCACAAAGTTGTTTTTGGTCTCTGGTTCCCTTTGTAGGTCGCAGAGGTGCAAAGTGAACCTAGAGATGGCATGTTCTCCATTGTTTGGGAAGCGCCTTCTTGGTGAATGGAATGGTAGTGGGTTCGCCCAACTGCCAGGTCATTTTCTGACGAACTGCTTGACCGTTGACATCAGGAATTCTCCATCTCCCATCAATGGTGTTTATTGTCATCGTCCTTTGTGGTCTGGAATGCTGTGCACCCTAAGTCATTGGTGCATTCCTCTTGCAAGAGAATGTTTCCACGTATTTTGGTGATACGCCTTTGTATCTCTTTGTTGACTGCCCTCAGGAGGTTGTTCTCTCCTTGGACATGACGAAAAACAGTCTCTTTTGCCCTAGTAAATCCCTTTATGAGATGTCTCTGAGATTGTCTTTTTTTAGACGTGTGAGTGGAAAGTCTTTTTGACACTGTGGCTTCACCTGTAGGGCGCAATCTTTTGCGGTTATGCCAGCCGTGACAGCTGGCTGCTTTATCACTGGATACTCTGTGGAGAGGAATGACTGTACGTCCTAGCCGTGCCATTGCTCGCGAAAGATCGTCCGATTGTTTATTGTCTTTTGGATGACTCCTTTGTCGGTCACCTTTGGGAGGTTACTTTCTTCCTTCAGTGGAGTCGACTCGTCATCCTTGGTTATCTGAACCGCTAAGCATCCTAGGCCATTGTCACATCCCCCCGATGCAAGGATGTTTTTGTTGACCACAGGGCTATGACCTTGTCTTTCCTCTTCACTTGGCCCTTCGGTCACTTGGAGATGGCCAAGACATGGTTCAGAGAGAGATGTGTGTCCACATTCTGTTACTATCGTTCTGCGGGCGTCAACATAGTCTTGCCCGTGCTCTTTGTCGGTGAACGCGTTGCCCACTGTCACCCATCCTAGCTCAACTCTTTGGGCGTATGGCGCGTTGTGGGGTCCTTTATGCTGTTTACGGACTTTATGTACCCTCATGATGTCCCTGCCGAGCAGCAGCAAGATCTTTGCGCCTTGTTCTACCGGTAGGATGTAGTTGGCTATTCCCTTGAGGTGCGGGTAATGGCGTGCCATGTCTGGTGTGGGAATCTCGTCCCTGTTTGTGGCCATGTGGCTGTACTCGATGAGTGTGGGAAGGGGCATGTTCACTTTGCCGTCTATTGAGCATATGGTATAACCATTCACTCTTCTCCCTGTGGTCTCCATTTGCCCTGCGCACGTTCTGAGAGTGTAAGGTGAAGCATCGTCTTGTATGTTAAACATGTCGAAGAACTCTGACCTGACCAGCGATCGGTTGCTCTGGTCGTCGAGGATTGCGTACATCCTAATAGCCTTCTCAGGTTGTCCCTGGGGGTGCACTGCGACAAGGCATATTTTGGAACAGGACATTTTGTCACCTTCTTTTCCGCAAACCTCAGTGCGCTGAGATGTGACGGATGTTGACTCTCCTTCTTCTTTCTCCCCGCCATGCTCCGCTACGGAGGATGGGTTGTTGAGTTGGTGGAGTGTCAGCGCCTCTGGGTGTAACGATGTCACGTGCTTGTCACTTTCGCACACTGTGCATTTGATCTCTTCTTTACAGTCTCTGGCTAGGTGAGTCGTGGAACCGCAGCACCTGAAGCAAACTCTGAATTCTCCAAGCAACCTCTTGCGTTCCTCTAGGGACTTCATCCTTAACCCAAAGCACTTGTTGAGTGGGTGTGGCTTCTTGTGTATGGGACATTCCCTGTTTGGGTCCCTTGGTTCCTTGCCTCTGGCGACCGACTGATCGGGAGTAGTTTGGGTCGTGGGAGGCACGTCCGTCCTGCGGACCGAGATGGGTGTTTGGGTGTTACCATATCTCGTCACTGGTCTCTCGTTCCTCATTCTACTTGCACTCTATGTGGTTTGCGCATCCAAGATGAAACTGGGATCGTTCCTTGTCCTTGCCGCTTCGCGGATGAAGCTCAAGAAGAATGAGAATGGGGAGTAGATGACTTGCTTCTCCCTTTTGTATTTGGAACCTTGTGAAATCCACCTTTCTTGGAGGTTGAAGGGTAGCTTCTCCAGGATGGGTCTCACTCCACGAGCTGAGTCTAGGACGTTGAGACCTATTAAGGAATGGTCTTTCCTTGCGAACTCCAGTTCTTGCAGCAGGTCCCCGAGCTCTCGTAACTTCGAGTAGTCTTTAGTTGTGATCTTGGGGAAGCTGTCGATTCTTTTGAATAGCGAATCCTCGGCTGCTTCGGGGCTACTGTAGGACTCTTCTAGCCTTTCCCACACTAGGTCAAGACCTACTTGGGGTTGGTGTGCGTTGGCCGCCCGAAGTCTCTTTGCGTGCTCCCTGGATTCGTTCCCCAGGAACTTAAATAGCAAGTTGAGCTCTTCCCTTGCTGAGAAGTCCAAGCTGTTGATTGCGTCTTTGAACGTGAACTTCCACGTCCGGTAGTTCTCAGGGCATTCGTCGAAGCTGATGAGTCCTGCTTGCACCAGGTCACGCCGGATCATGTACTTGGCTATGTCTGTCAGGCCTGAGGCATCGGCGTGTTTGTCCCGTTCCGAGGTAGTTGCTGGGAGGGTCCGTGCGGTCGCCTCTTCCTTGGCGTGGACGCGTGGTGACTGCTGGTCAGTGTGGGGGGGCTGTATTCTCCCGTGTGGGTGTACCTGGATTGCGAGCCAGTTGTGGTGCATCCGTGTGCGTGCTGGCGTGTGGATCACTGTTGCAGCTGTAGCTGTCCCAGGCAGCATGTACCATTGAAGGAACAGCGTCTTCTCCTCGTGGACCTAGCAAGTCTTCGGTGTCTGTGGAGTCACTCCCTCTGTGTTGAGATGGTGCGCTGGTATTTACACTGAAGAGGCTCCTTACGTAGTCTTCAGTGCATTGGTCTGGATCCTCTGAGGCTATCCGTCTGTATGGTTGCTCCCCGCCGTCCTGTTGCGCGGCTGCTTCTAGGACTTCAGCTTGGGCTATGGCGGCGGCGGCTTCCTTCACTTGATTAAGTGCCTCTAGTTCCGCATCAAATTTGGCTTTCCTACGTGCAGTGGCTGCGGCAGTAGCGGCCGTGGCAGCGGTAGCAGTGGCGGCGTTAGCGGCAGCAGTGGCGGCGGCAGTGGCGGCAGAGGCTGTCAGTTCCTCCTCTTCTATGCGCGCTCTACCTGCTCTTATGGCTGCCTCTCTGCGACTATATTCGGCCCTGGCACGTGCGGCCTCTGCGGTGGCTCGCGCCTTGGTAGCGTTTGTGCTTGCGCTGGACGCATTAGATTGCGCTGATCTTGCTGACCTTGATGAGTGCCTGGATGTGCTGGAGCGCTGCGATGCGGTCTCCAGCAAAAGGTCCTTTCTCCTACTCTCAGCCTCCGTGATAGTGGTACGCACGCGGCTGTCTCGTGTCAGGTCAATGTTACTCTGTAAGTCTCTTTCTTGCAGGCTTTCGCTGGTGTTGGCCCTGGTCAGGTAAGTAATGTATGCCTCTGACAGCTCTTGATAATGCGAGTGATCAGCCCTTAATTGCGTTATTGCCTGCACGAGCTGTTGCGCATAGTTGCCAACACTAGTAACATTGCGTATTCCCAGTGTGGTTGTTTCCCAGGCCAACTCTAATTTAGCGCGGTGCGCTTCAATGTCAGTCTCGTATTTTTCACGGGCCTTTTGTGTCAGTGTGACTGTCCGTTTGGGCCTTGCCTCTGCCTGCGCCTGTTGCAGTTGTGCAGCGGTCTCTGTGTCTGAGTGATCGCTCTCCTGCGTGATGTCTGGTGAGGCTCTGAGTTCTGCCATGCTGTAGGTGTGTGTAGGCCTTTAGCCAGTGCGTGTGGCGTGCGGTCTTTTACCTGTGTCAGCGATGGGCGTCTGTCTCAGATGATGCCAAGCAGTGTCCTGCAGCGTGCAGCGTACGGGTAGCTGTACTCACAGGTGTCCGGTGGCTCTGACCCATGCCCTGGTGGGTGTCCGGTAGCGTGGCCCTTGATGGCGCTTGCCGTGGGGACATGCGCAGGGGTAGGCGAGATGGTGGCTCCTCACTATGGGGTGTGCAGGGGGTGAACTCAGACAGAGAAAGGCAATTAGGTTTGTGTGTAAGGTGCACTGTCAGTCTGCAAAGCTGCTGCCTTGTGTGCAGGGTTGGTGCTGGCTGTGTCCAGTGTAAATCTGCTTGCTTATCTGTAAGGTTGCAGGCTGTGTGCAGTTTGCTGTATAAAGCTTGCTGCCCTGTCTGGCAGAGTAAAGCTGCTGCTTGTCCTGGGGTGCAGAGACTATTCTGTATAGCATAAGTCTTGTAGTAGTAGCTCCTGTGTGATTCCCTAACACACGGTCTTTGTTTTACTATACCAGAACCAGGGTCACGAATGGTGTATGAATGATTCCAGTTAGCTTAACTCATGTCTCACCTCTTCCAAAGCACAAACAAGTCCTTTTCTCTTTCTTGATTTTATTGAGGGAAATCACAGGGAGATGGGTGCTGGTAAATGTAATGTTGGGAGAGAGTGCTTCTCTGTCTGATGTGCAGTGTATCAATGATGAGACAGTGTAAAACAAAAAGGCCTTGCTGGGGTAAATAGCAGGCAGTTACTCCCTCAGAGTCCAGGGTGAAAAGGAAGTGAGGAGCAAGGGTCACACTAGATGGGAAGTGGGACTATACTAACTGTCAGCAAGGACAGGGGAGAAAATGGGAAAGCCCATTACCTAGGAGGACTGGAGAGGCTGCAGTAGCAGTTCACTGATTACATGCCCAGAGGCAAGAAATGCAACATTGTTGCATATCACACAGGCACAGTATGTGTGTGCAGACTCCATGCAGCTGAAAATAAGAACTGACAGGCAGAAGCTGCAAAGGAGAGAGGGGGGTGAATCAGAAATGCAGTTCTTGTTCCATGACACTCCCCGTCTGGTATCAGGAGATACCACTATATAATTTGAATATGTGGAACATATGTGCAATGCATAACAAAAATAACATCACATTCTCAAACAATGCAAGAGTCCATGTCCACATAGCGATGTGACACCGGCCGGTATCACTGGTATCAAGGTCCCTTGGCCAAGGTTCTTTGGCAAAGGATGCAGGGTGGATGCACAGCTCCAGGTTTGCTGGTTGCACCACAATGTCTTTGTGTAAAAGTCTCTGGCACTGTTTCCTTTTAGCCTTGTGAGAGAACAGTCTTTTTGTCTCTGTATTTTTACCCACAGAGTGCACCCCCTTGTAGGTATGCCAGTCGTAGTAGCCTGTCGCTCTATCACCTGGCCTTTGGCAGGAGGAGATGGCTTTTGGCTCCTTACGGAAGCGGAACAACACTCCTGGAAGACTGGTTGTCGAGTCTAGTCCAGTAAAGAGGGCGTCATTCAGGGAGACTCCCTGGAGCTGAGCGCTGGGGCTGAACACTATCCGGATTTGATTGGGTTCCTGAGGGTGGTAGGCCCCAGTTGATTGGTGGAGGTACCGGCATTCTTCACCTTCCTTCATTAGAGTTGCTGGCTTTGCGTGGCCGGTAAGGAATATCTTCTGGATGAAGGCCACAAAGTTGTTTTTGGTCTCTGGTTCCCTTTGTAGGTCGCAGAGGTGCAAAGTGAACCTAGAGATGGCATGTTCTCCATTGTTTGGGAAGCGCCTTCTTGGTGAATGGAATGGTAGTGGGTTCGCCCAACTGCCAGGTCATTTTCTGACGAACTCCTTGACCGTTGACATCAGGAATTCTCCATCTCCCGTCAATGGTGTTTATTGTCATCGTCCTTTGTGGTCTGGAACGCTGTGCACCCTAAGTCATTGGTGCATTCCTCTTGCAAGAGAACGTTTCCACGTATTTTGGTGATACGCCTTTGTATCTCTTTGTTGACTGCCCTCAGGAGGTTGTTCTCTCCTTGGACATGACGAAAAACAGTCTCTTTTGCCCTAGTAAATCCCTTTATGAGATGTCTCTGAGATTGTCTTTTTTTAGACGTGTGAGTGGACAGTCTTTTTGACACTGTGGCTTCACCTGTAGGGCGCAATCTTTTGCGGTTATGCCAGCCGTGACAGCTGGCTGCTTTATCACTGGATACTCTGTGGAGAGGAATGACTGTACGTCCTAGCCGTGCCATTGCTCGCGAGAAGATCGTCCGATTGTTTATTGTCTTTTGGATGACCGCTTTGTCGGTCACCTTTGGGAGGTTACTTTCTTCCTTCAGTGGAGTCGACTTGTCATCCTTGGTTATCTGAACTGCTAAGCATCCTAGGCCATTGTCACTTCCCCCCGATGCAAGGATGTTTTTGTTGACCACAGGGCTATGAACTTGTCTTTCCTCTTCACTTGGCCCTTCGGTCACTTGGAGATGGCCAAGACATGGTTCAGAGAGAGATGTGTGTCCACATTCTGTTACTATCGTTCTGCGGGCATCAACATAGTCTTGCCCGTGCTCTTTGTCGGTGAACGAGTTGCCCACTGTCACCCATCCTAGGTCAAGTCTTTGGGCGTATGGCGCGTTGTGGGGTCCGTTATGCTGTTTACGGACTTTATGTACCCTCATGATGTCCCTGCGGAGCAGCAGCAAGATCTTTGCGCCTTGTTCTACCGGCAGGATGTACACTGGCGACACACTTTATTCGAGCTCGGCTAGTCCCACGAATTCGGGTATACTCGGGTGTATTGAGGTTTGTGACTGTTTTCTGCCCGAGTGCATTGCGTTATTTTCCAGGCAGGGATTGAAGCATTTTATTCCCGCTGGCTGCAATACTGCACAGTATATATATATATATATATATATATATATATATATATATATATATATATATATATACTGCATTACAATTCATGAATTTATGCCATCTGGTAGACACGCGAAGCATTGCAGCCTATTAAATCCTAATCATTATCATTTAACAGATCAGCCGCCCGTCAGCCAGGCATGAACCGTGGCTGGGAAGGCAAACGCAACGGGGCTTGTCTGAGGTGAGGAGCGGCGCATTCCAGGTATCTGCCAGGTACATACTGGGTATTTGCTCGAATAAAGTGTGTCGCAGCAGTAGTTGGCTATTCCCTTGAGGTGCGGGTAATGGTGTGCCATGTCTGGTGTGGGAATCTCGTCCCTGTTTCTGGCCATGTGGCTGCACTCGATGAGTGTGGGAAGGGGCATGTTCACTTTGCCATCTATTGAGCATATGGTGTAGCCATTCACTCCTCTCCCTGTGGTCTCCATTCGCCCTGCGCACGTTCTGAGAGTGTAAGGAGAAGCACCGTCTTGTATGTTAAACATGTCGAAGAACTCTGACCTGACCAGCGATCGGTTGCTCTGGTCGTCGAGGATTGCGTACATCCTAATAGCCTTCTCAGGTTGTCCCTGGGGGTGCACTGCGACAAGGCATATTTTGGAACAGGACATTTTGTCACCTTCTTTTCTGCAAACCTCAGTGCGCTGAGTTGTGACGGATGTTGACTCTCCTTCTTCTTTCTCCCCGCCATGCTCCGCTATGGAGGATGGGTTGTTGAGTTGGTGGAGTGTCAGCGCCTCTGGGTGTAACGATGTCACGTGCTTGTCACTTTCGCACACTGTGCATTTGATCTCTTCTTTACAGTCCCTGGCTAGGTGAGTCGTGGAACCGCAGCACCTGAAGCAAACTCTGAATTCTCCAAGCAACCTCTTGCGTTCCTCTAGGGACTTCATCCTTAACCCAAAGCACTTGTTGAGTGGTTGTGGCTTCTTGTGTATGGGACATTCCCTGTTTGGGTCCCTTGGTTCCTTGCCTCCGGCGACCGACTGATCGGGAGTAGTTTGGGTCGTGGGAGGCACGTCCGTCCTGCGGACCGAGATGGGTGTTTGGGTGTTACCATATCTCGTCACTGGTCTCTCGTTCCTCAGGCTACTTGCACTGTATGTGGTTTGCGCATCCAAGATGAAACTGGGATCATTCCTTGTCCTTGCCGCTTCGCAGATGAAGCTCAAGAAGAATGAGAATGGGGGTAGATGACTTGATTCTCCCTTTTGTATTTGGAACCTTGTGAAATCTACCTTTCTTGGAGGTTGAAGGGTAGCTTCTCCAGGATGGGTCTCACTCCACGAGCTGAGTCTAGGACATTGAGACCTATTAAGGAATGGTCTTTCCTTGCGAACTCCAGTTCTTGCAGCAGGTCCCCGAGCTCTCGTAACTTCGAGTAGTCTTTAGTTGTGATCTTGGGGAAGCTGTCGATTCTTTTGAATAGCGAATCCTCGACTGCTTCGGGGCTACCGTAGGACTCTTCTAGCCTTTCCCACACTAGGTCAAGACCTACTTGGGGTTGGTGCGCTTTGGCCGCCCGAAGTCTCTTTGCGTGCTCCCTGGATTCGTTCCCCAGGAACTTGAATAGCAGGTTGAGCTCTTCCCTTGCTGAGAAGTCCAAGCTGTTGATTGCGTCTTTGAACATGAACTTCCACGTCCGGTAGTTCTCAGGGCGTTTGTCGAAGCTGATGAGTCCTGCTTGCACCAGGTCACGCCGGATCATGTACTTGGCTATGTCTATCAGGCCTGAGGCATCGGCGTGTTTGTCCCGTTCTGAGGTAGTTGCTGGGAGGGTCCGTGCGGTCGCCTCTTCCTTGGCGTGGACGCGTGGTGACTGCTGGTCAGTGTGGGGGGCTGTATTCTCCCGTGTGGGTGTACCTGGATTGCGAGCCTGTTGTGGTGAATCCATGTGCGTGCTGGCGTGTGGATCACTGTTGCGGCTGTAGCTGTCCCAGGCAGCATGTACCATTGAAGGAACAGCGTCTTCTCCTCTTGGACCTAGAAAGTCTTCGGTGTCTGTGGAGTCACTCCTTCTGTGTTGAGATGGTGCGCTGGTATTTACACTGAAGAGGCTCCTTACATAGTCTTCAGTGCATTGGGCTGGATCCTCTGAGGCTATCCATCTGTACGGTTGCTCCCCGCCGTCCGGTTGCGCGGCTGCTTCTAGGACTTCAGCTTGGGCTATGGTGGCGGCGGCTTCCTTCACTTGATTAAGTGCCTCTAGTTCCGCATCAAATTTGGCTTTCCTACGCGCAGTGGCTGTGGCAGTAGCGGCCGTGGCGGCGGTAGCAGTGGCGGCGTTAGCTGCAGCAGTGGCGGCGGCAGTGGCGGCAGAGGCTGTCTGTTCCTCCTCTTCTATGCGCGCTCTACCTGCTCTTATGGCTGCCTCTCTGCGACTATATTCGGCCCTGGCACGTGCGGCCTCTGCGGTGGCTCGCGCCTTGGTAGCGTTTGTGCTTGCGCTGGACGCATTAGATTGCGCTGATCTTGCTGACCTTGATGAGTGCCTGGATGTGCTTGAGCGCTGTGATGCGGTCTCCAGCAAAAGGTCCTTTCTCCTACTCTCAGCCTCCGTGATAGTGGTACGCACGCGGCTGTCTCGTGTCAGGTCAATGTTACTCTGTAAGTCTCTTTCTTGTAGGCTTTCGCTGGTGTTGGCCCTGGTCAGGTAAGTAATGTATGCCTCTGACAGCTCTTGATAACGCGAGTGATCAGTCCTTAATTGCGTTATTGCCTGCACGAGCTGTTTCGCATAGTTGCCAACACTAGTAACATTGCGTATTCCCAGTGTGGTTGTTTCCCAGGCCAACTCTAATTTAGCGCGGTGCGCTTCAATGTCAGTCTCATATTTTTCACGGGCCTTTTGTGTCAGTGTGACTGTCTGTTTGGGCCTTGCCTCTGCCTGCGCCTGTTGCAGTTGCGCAGCGGTCTCTGTGTCTGAGTGATCGCTCTCCTGCGTGATGTCTGGTGAGGCTCTGAGTTCTGCCATGCTGTAAATGTGTGTAGGCCTTTAGCCAGTGCGTGTGGCGTGCGGTCTTTTACCTGTGTCAGCGATGGGCGTCTGTCTCAGATGATGCCGAGCGGTGTCCTGCAGCATGCAGCGTAGGGGTAGCTGTACTCACAGGTGTCCGGTGGCTCTAACCCATGCCCTGGTGGGTGTCCGGTAGCGTGGCCCTTGATGGCGCTTGCCGTGGGGACATGCGCAGGGGTAGGCGAGATGGTGGCTCCTCACTATGGGGGCTGTGCAGGGGTTGAACTCAGACAGAGAAAGGCAATTAGGTTTGGGTGTAAGGTGCACTGTCAGTCTGCAAAGCTGCTGCCTTGGGTGCAGGGTTGGTCCTGGCTGTGTCCAGTGTAAATCTGCTTGCTTATCTGTAAGGTTGCAGGCTGTGTGCAGTTTGCTGTATAAAGCTTGCTGCCCTGTCTGGCAGAGTAAAGCTGCTGCTTGTCCTGGGGTGCAGAGACTATTCTGTATAGCATAAGTCTTGTAGTAGTAGCTCCTGTGTGATTCCCTAACACACGGTCTTTGTTTTACTATACCGGAACCAGGGTCACGAATGGTGTATGAATGATTCCAGTTAGCTTAACTCATGTCTCACCTCTTCCAAAGCACAAACAAGTCCTTTGCTCTTTCTTGATTTTATTGATGTAAATCACAGGGAGATGGGTGCTTGTAGATGTAATGTTGGGAGAGAGTTCTTCTCTGTCTGATGTGCAGTGTATCAATGATGAGACAGTGTAAAACAAAAAGGCCTTTCTGGGGTAAATAGTAAGCAGTTACTCACTCAGAGTCCAGGGTGAAAAGGAAGTGAGGAGCAAGGGTCACACTAGATGGGAAGTGGGACTATACTAACTGTCAGCAAGGACAGGGGAGAAAATGGGAAAGCCCATTACCTAGGAGGACTGGAGAGGCTGCAGTAGCAGTTCACTAATTACATGCCCAGAGGCAAGAAATGCAACATTGTTGCATATCACACAGGCACAGTATGTGTGTGCAGACTCCATGCAGCTGAAAATAAGAACTGACAGGCAGAAGCTGCAAAGGAGAGAGGGGGGCGAATCAGAAATGCAGTTCTTGTTCCATGATACTCCCCTCTCCTTCCCTTTGCTCCCCTCTCTCCCCATGTCTCCCCCCTTCTCTTCATTCTCACACCCACTGCACCCCCCTATTCCCACCCTGCTCCTCTTTCCCCTGCTTCTTTCTCCCCCCATTCCCTCTCCCCCTTCCCCTCGCCCCACTTCCCCTCTCCCCCTTCCCCTCTCTCCCCCCCTTCCCCTCCTCTTCCCCCTCCCCCTCTCTCCCCCTTCCCCTCCCCTCCCCCCCTACCCCTCTCTCCCCCCCTTCTCTCCTTCCACCCTTCTCTCCATTCTCTCCCCCCCTTGCACCACTCTCCCCCCCTTCTCTCCACTCTTGTGACCCTGCTCTGAGCTCGAAAGTCAAATTGAACTGTCTCCCCAAGCACCAAGCTTGGGAGAACGTACGTGCCTGAGCACGAGCGCGCTCGCCGCGTGAGTGGATACAGGAAGATACAGATTGCAAGAAGTAAACTCGGCAAGCGCCGCACGCAAAGCGCACTCAGCACTTGTGTGGACACAGCCTGAGATTATACAGAAAAATGCTGTGGTGTTGCCCGTAGCGACACTGTTCGAGGCATAAAACAAGTTTCATACATACGTGATAAGTCTCTATAGCAAATTCAGCTGTCTCCCCGCTTGCTACTGCTAATGCGTTTTCAAAATTTGTTTTTGCGTCGCGTGATGTCGCTACAGGCGACACCACAGGCGTTTTTCTGTATAATCGCAGCCTAAGGCAAGGAGGCTGATTCACTGAGGGGTTATGAATGAGTGGTCCTGGGAAGATCTGTATGTGTTATCTATGTGATGTGTAACCTCTTCCCACATAATGTCCACCTAACATGCATTTTGATACATGCGATACCAGTTGCCCACTGACCTGTCAGAATTACCAGTCCCCACCTACGTTCTGCACCTATAACTGCAATCCGCGATGTGCCTGTGATGAGGGATACATACTGTTATGGAAGGGATCCTCTACTTGTGTGACAAAGGACCAGTGTCCTGTCAGGAAAGGTAATACTGCTTACTACTAATAGGAAAATGTAAACTGGGTCATACACAAGTATTTACACAAGGCGACTGGTGGTACCTGTGACCCATTCAGTCTTTCTCATCTTATCTCCTCTTAAAATGAGGCCTGTATTGCATTGCAAATCAATACATCTTCATGGTTTATTCACTAAAGGGTGATAGCCTCAATGGCTCAAACATAATTAGCCATGAAATAGAATTTTTGAACAGATTGGTGACTCTGTCTGTAGCGGGTGTACCCCTAGGGTACTATAACTACGGGTGCTGCGGTTACCTGTGAGGCTAACAAGAGGCCTGAGTCTCTGTCACTGGGAGCCTGAGGTATATACTTACACTCGTTGCAGCGCCTCCACTGATGAGGGATCCCAGCGTGGTGGGAGTGTGTCTTATCTTCCATTTATAAGTCTCTCTTCCATGTGACTCTTTTAGTCCTGGCTTCTTTGATTAGGAGGAATTATTTCATTTCAGTTTAATCCGAGAATTATCAAATACCCCAGGAAGTAATACATTGTGAGTTACCTGTTGTTTTCAAGTATGTCCTGGGCACAGAGTTAGGACAAATAATACATGGTTTCAAATACAGTTACAGTACATAAATGAACAGGGTATACATTATATACAAGACATTGCATGCACAGTTAATGAAAATATATATTATGGGCGAATGATACAGTTACAGGCAGATTAAAATGTGAGAAAGCCTTAGATTTGAAAGAATTTAAACTGGTGGTGGATGTGAGAGTCTCTGGTAGGTTGTTCCAGTTTTGGGGTGCACGGTAAGAGAAGGAGGAACGGCCGGATACTTTGTTGAGCCTTGGGACCATGAACAGTCTTTTGAAGTCTGATCTTAGGTGATAAGTGCTGCATGTGGTAGGGGTGATGAGCTTGTTCAGATAGCTGGGTAGCTTGCCCCTAAAAAGAATTTAAAGGCAAGACAGGAAAGGTGAACTTTGCGCCTAGACTCTAGTGATGACCAATCTAGTTCTTTGAGCATTTTGCAGTGATGTGTGTTGTAGTTGCATTGGAGAACAAAATTACAAATTGAATTGTAGAGGGTGTCAATTTTGCCAAGGTGGGTTTGAGGTGCCGTGCCATATACTATGTCTCCATAGTCAATAATTGGCATTAGCATCTGCTGTGCGATACGCTTTTTGACCAGGAGACTTAGGAAGGATTTGTTCCTGTAAAGTACCCCTAGTTTGGCATAGGTCTTGGTTGTCAGGGTATCAATGTGCATTCTGAATGTTAAGTGGGAGTCAAACCATAAGCCCAGGTATTTAAAACTAGTGACAGGGGTTAGGGTGGTGTTAGCGTTGGTTCTAATATGGAGCTCAGTCGCTGGAAACTTTAAAAACTAAGTCTTGGTCCCAAATACCATTGTTACAGTCTTGTCAGTAATTAAAAACAGTTTGTTTTGGGAGATCCAGTTTTCGAGTCTCAAAAAGTCAGACTGAAGTATGTGTTGAAGGTCAGAGAGGCTATGGCTGTGTGCATATAGGATTGTGTCATCTGCATACATGTGTATTGAGGCTTCCTTACAAGCTGTGGGAAGATCATTAATGAACACTGAGAAGAGTAGGGGCCCCAGAACAGAGCCTTGCGAGATACCAAAGGTGATATCCAGGGGGTTGGAGTTAGAGCCTGAGATGGACACATGTTGGGATCTTCCTGATAGGTAGGAATGAAACCAGTTTAAAGCATTCTTACCTATTCCAAAGCTCTGGAGTTTGTTAAGCAGGATAGCATGACCAACTGTATCAAAAGCCTTTGCAAAATCTAGGAATACTGCACCAGTGAGTTGTCCCCGTTCCATTCCACACTGGATTTCATTGCAAACTTTTAGCAGGGTAGTTACTGTACAGTGTTTGGGGCGAAAGCCAGATTGGAATTGGCTAGGGAAATTTGTCTTAGTATAGTAATCGCTTAATTGGGAGTGGACACATTTTTCCATGACTTTGGATAGAATTGGGAGAAGTGAGATTGGTCTGTAGTTTGAGACAGTGTTGTGTCCCCACTTTTGAAGATTGGGACAACTCTTGCAGTTTTCCAGGTCCTAGGGATATGGCCTGCAGACAGGATAGAGTTGACTATGAAAGCAATTGATATCCCCCTTAGTGATATTACTTGGTTGTTGATGGTTAGGAGGCTGGAATATGTTGTTGATAACCTTCCAGAAGTTAGCTGGGTTTGATGTATTTTGGTGGAGATTGTCAGAGTAATATTGTGCTTTTGCGTGCCTTGTTTGCCTTGTGCACATGTTCCGCATGCATCTGTAGTGATTGAGTTCCTTGGTAGTGCCAGTTACTTTGTAGCTTTTTCACAAGGTATCCCTGAGCTGGTAGAGTGCAATAAGGTCAGATGTAACCCATCGAAGATGGGCCCCCCTTACCCTTATTTTGCGTAGTGGAGCATGGGTATCGCAGAGTTTTAAGAACTCGGATTGGTAACAGTTGAGCGCAGAATCAGGGTCGGGAATTAAATCGATTCTGTGCCATGGTTGGTAAGGTCATCCAGAAACTGTTGTGGGTTAAAGTTTTTAAATGTTCTTGTGAGGAAAACTTTAGGGCTTGAATGGGGCGTTTTCATTTTCCTTACACAGTACACTATTGCATTGTCACTGAAAATGTCAGGAAGGATGCCAGAGGATTGGATTTTGCTGGGGTTTTAGGAGAGAATCCAGTCTAGCAAGGAATGGTTATGCGATTTCAGGTTTGTCCGTGTGGGTTGGGAAATGAGTTGTGAAAGGTTAAGTGGCTTGAGTTGTATCAGGATTTTATGGTTTTTAGGGTCAAGCCAGTTGAAGTTGAAATCCCCAAGAACTAGCAGCTCACTCTTCTCGTTCAGAGAGGAAATGGAGCCAAGAAACTGGGTGATATCAGCCAGGGATTGTAAAGGGGCTTTAGGGGGGCGGTAGATGCCAGCGAGCAAGATGGGCTTAGAAAAGGGGAGGCAGATTTTGCCAACTAGAATTTCAAAAGATGGTGGGCTTGGGGGGGCAATTTAACAGTGTAAATTGTAATGTGTCTACAATATAAAATAGCACCCCTCCTCCTCTCTTGGACCTATCTCTCCTAAAAATGGAGTATCCGTGAATGGCGATATTTGCATCAGGGGTTTTAGGGGTTAGCCATGTTTCTGTAACAACGATGGCTTTGGGTTTATGCATAAGGCACCATGCCCTTAGTTTGTCCAGTTTGGGCAGCAGGCTCTGGATATTTATATGGGTGAGAGATAGCCCTTTTTGGAATTTAAAGGTGGAATTTTCAGGGGCATGGGACAGATTTGAAATGGGAGGACCTGGGTTAGGTTCAATATCACCTGCTAAAGAGAGTAATAGTATGAGCAGAAATTTGGATAGTTGTTTACAAGGTGTAAATTTGTGTTAATTGCCATTAGAGTGAGCAGTGGTTGGTGTGCTGGTTTTTAGAGTTCTCCACCAACATTCCGTAGATAGTGAAAGGCTTTTGAGTAGTCCAGGGTGTATGGTGATGTTGGGTGTGGGCCAGGATGGAGGAGTTTGTAGTGGATAGAGGGAGTATCATCTCCATGAGGCCAGGAGAAAGAAAAAAGTAAAGATACATAGCAGGTTCATGATGCCAGAGGTAGGCAGTGCTGCATGGAGCTGTTGTGAGCAAAGTGAGTGTGTGCAGACTAAACAGCAGGGGTGTGCCTGTTCCTTGTCAAATGTTTTGCTGCATTGCAATGCTAGAGTCAGTTCTGGGTTTCAGTGGGCCGAGTTGGTGTGTGAGTTGTTTTTGTGCAGTCAGTTTTGGGAGAGGTTGCAGTGAAATAAGTTGTAAAGGGGTGTGGGGTTAAAATAGGCAGGTTAACAAGCATGGGATCAAAGTGTGGTCATATAAGCTCACCGTTTGTTGCCTTGAGTAAGAGTTTGCAGAAAGGATGCAGTCCCCAGTCACCTCTAGTCAAACTATAGTCTAACTATTATTGTCACTTAAAATGATCACTTTAAATGCATCACTCTTAAGATGCCAATGCAAGGGGGATATGTGTTATATACATCTAAAGCAATCACATGACCCTCCCCACGCCCCAATAAATCAGCTTATTCCAGTTGGACAATTAACCGCAAACAGTTAAGAGGGGGAAACCCGCCCCCCCCAAAAAAAACAAACAAAAAAAACCAACTTTTGATATTCAAACATACCAAGAGAAATCAATAGTACAAGCCAGGAGTGTAATTCTTTCAAAACAGGACTTGCATATCAGGGACATACCAAGATAAATCATTAGTACAAACCAGGAGTGTAATTCTTTCAAAAGAGGACTTGCATATCAGGGACATACCTGTGACGAGAATGCAATTAGATCCATGTCATATCTGCTGAGGTTATTGGTCTTGCATGAAGAAAGTAAATATATAACTATAGTCTAACTATTATTGTCACTTAAAATGATCACTTTAAATGCATCGCTCTTAAGATGCCAATGCTACCTGTCAAAGTTAATCTGTAATGGTATCGAATAGAGTACGCCCTGTCACCTTTGCCTCTGCTGAATAGGGAATATCCCTGGAATTGTTCTGATTCCTTTTCAAGCTTGCCCCCAGCAGATACACTGGAATATTTGTTTGATTTTACTCACTATGATCAATCTTCATATTGCTTTGTGATAAGGACAAAATGCTAATACAAAGCAAAATACCTTGATCCATTTGAGATAAGAGATGCACATTCTGAATTGAAGTTGCTCTGAACTGAGATAAAATGTAAAAAGCATTACAGCTACTGTATTTCTGCAGATTGATACAATGTAATTTGAAACGTATATACAGTACCTGTATGGTATGTTGTAGCTTAATAGTCACTGCACTGGGACTTACTGTAACTGCCAGTCATTCCATGCAGACTGGCAATATTAAGAGAATGAATTGTAACACTCCTCCTACGTATAACAGAAAAGACCCAGTGATTGGCCTAGCTTTATCAGTCAGGTAAGAACCTGTGATAATGTTCTTTGCTTTTGGAGTTAAACTGTAGAGTACAGTACGTTTTCAGCTAATTGGTAAATACTAATGCACTGTGCCACTCTTACAGATATACACTGTGCAGAACAATAGCTACTAAACGCTTCCGTGCTAACGGGGCCGCTGATTCAGCGCTTCTGAAAACCAGCATTGAAAAGGATTCTTCATAGAATAGAAGAATATTTTCATAAATCGAATTCAAAGAGTGGGACATAGACACAAATGCACAAAGATCTACAACACTAATTGCAAACATTTCTCCTGTTTTGCAGGTCTGCCATTCCTGGCGGTGAAAGGAAAAACAACCCAACCACCAAGTAAGCATATACTGTATAGTGAATAAGTGTATTTACACCATACCGATGCTGCAAACACTAGAATTCATGTGTCAGTGTGTAATCACCAAAATCGTCAAGCATGAGCGTTCGGCTGTCCTGCAATAATTTTAGTGCAGGAGTGGGGGGCGTTGCTATTAAAGGAGGGGCGTGTCATTGGCTGGATCGGGGCTGTATCTGTGTGTCTGCATGTCTGTGTCTCTCCATTCTCTCCCTCCCCCTTTCCCTCCATCCTCCCCCTCCCATCTTCCCCCCTCCAGTCTCTCCCTTATCCTCTCCCCTCCATTCTCTCCCTCCCCTATTCTCTCCTTTCCCACCTTCCCTCTTCTCTCCCTTCTCCTTTCCCTCCTCTCTCCCCACTTCCCTCCTCTCTCTCGCCGCTTCCCTCCTCTCTCTCCCCACTTCCCTCCATCCTCCCCCTCCCCTCTTCCCCCCTCCCCTCTTCCCCCCTCCATTCTCTCCCTTACCCTCTCCCCTCCATTCTCTCCCTCCCCCATTCTCTCCTTTCCCCCCTTCCCTCCTCTCCCCCTTCTCCTTTCCCTCCTCTCCCCACTTCCCTCTTCTTTCACCCCGCTTCCCTCCTCTCTCTCCCCCCCTTCCCTCCTCTCTCTCTCCCCCTTTCCCTCTCTCCCCCTTCCCTTCTCCCCCTACTTCCCCTCTCTCCCCCTTCCCTCATCTCTACCCCCTTCCCTCCTTTCTCTCCCCTTCCCTCCTCTGTCCCCATCTTCCCTGCTCTCTCCACCCCTTCCCTCCTCTCTCCACCCTTCTCTCCTTCCCCCCTTCCTTCCATTCTCTCCCCCCGGCTCCCCTCTCCTCCCCTTTGCTCCCCTCTCTCCCCATGTCTCCCCTTCTCTTCATTCTCTCCCCCACTGCACCCCCCTATTCCCACCATGCTCTTCTTTCCCCCTGCTTCTTTCTCCCCCCATTCCCTCTCCCCCTTCCCCTCGCCCTCCTTCCCCTCTCCCCCCTTCCCCTCCCCTTCCCCTCCCCCTCTCTCTCCCCCTTCCCCTCGACCCCCTTCCCCTCTCCCCCTTCCCCTCCCCCTCTCTCCCCCCCTTCTCCTCCCCTCCCCCCCTACCCCTCTCTCCCCCCCTTCTCTCCTTCCACCCTTCTCTCCATTCTCTCCCCCCCTGCACCACTCTCCCCCCCTTCTCTCCTTACTTGTTACCCTGCTCTGAGCTCGAAAGTCAAATTGAACTGTCTCCCCAAGCACCAAGCTTGGGAGAACGTACGTGCCTTAGCACGAGCGCGCGCTCGCCGCGTGAGTGGATACAGGACGATACAGATTGCAAGAAGTAAACTCGGGAAGCGCCGCACACAAAGCGCACTCAACACTTGTGTGGACGCGGCCTGAGATTATACAGAAAAATGCTGTGGTGTCGCCCGTAGCGACACCGCGCGAGGCAAAAAACAAGTTTCATACACATACATGTGGTGTTGCCCGTAGCGGCAAGGAGGCTGATTCACTGAGGGGTTATGAATGATTGGTCCTGGGAAGATCTGTATGTGTTATCTATGTGATGTGTAACCTCTTCCCACAGAATGTCCACCTCACATGCATTTTGCGCAATGTGATACCAGTTGCCCACTGACCTGTCAGAATTACCAGTCCCCACCTACGTTCTGCACCTATAACTGCAATCCGCGATGTGCCTGTGATGAGGGATACATACTGTTATGGAAGGGATCCTCTACTTGTGTGACAAAGGACCAGTGTCCTGTCAGCAAAGGTAATACTACGTACTACTAATAGGAAAATGTAAACTGGGTCATACACAAGTATTTACACAAGTATTTCAGTCTAGACCCATAATAATGTGACAGGTGGTACTTGTGACCCATTCAGTCTTTCTCATCTTATCTCCTCTTAAAATGAGGCCTGTATTACATTGCAAAGCAATACATCTTCATGGTTTATTCACTAAAGGGTGATAGCCTCAATGGCTCAAACATAATTAGCCATGAAATAGAATTTTTGGACAGATTGGTGATTCTGTCTGTAGCGGGTGTACCCCTAGGGTACTATTAATAACGGGTGCTGCGGTTACCTGTGAGGCTAACAAGAGGCCTGAACCTCCGTCACTGGGAGCCTGAGGTATATACTTACACTCGTTGCAGCGCCTCCACTGATGAGGGATCCCAGCGTGGTGGGAGTGTCAAAAAAAGAACAAGGCGCACAACGCACATAGTGAAATACAGTATAAAATGTATGCTTTACTAAGGAAGAATAAGTTCTGCGTACATCAAAAAGTATAAAATCAGACAGTGGATAAGTGTCTGATGATCGCTGGTCTGCTGTTCTTCCCTTTACACCGGGTGATGAGCGACGACTTCAGCCGTCCTTGTGTGTGGTAACCCCACTTATCTACTGTCTGATTTTATACTTTTTGATGTACGCAGAACTTATTCTTCCTTAGTAAAGCATACTTTTTATACTGTATTTCACTATGTGCGTTGTGCGCCTTGTTCTTTTTTTGTTTCTCTAGTTCTGGGGGTGTCAAGCCACCTCTTAAGAAAGGCTGCAGACGCACTATCAGTGTCCTATAAGGTCAATTTATTTGTTTATTGCACTCTATATTCACTATTGTGTTTTATACCACTTATATACCACATATTAGCTGCGCACTTTTTTCTTTTGTTGTTTCACTGTGGTGGGAGTGTGTCTTATCTTCCTTTTATTCCTGGATTCTTTAATTAGGGGGAATTATTTCATTTCAGTTTAATCCGAGAAGTATCAAATACCCCATAACCCTCTCCCTGTATTCTTCCTCGTTTTCAGATGTATCTGGCACATGCATAGGTACCCCAAGTAATAGTATTACTGGAAGCCTTAAGAAAGAAGCTAATTATCTGATATTTGCAACACACATATCTTACAGAAAAAGAGGTAGCTGCCGCTCTCCAATTGTACAGGTATATTAACGTATGTAAAAAATAGGGTGCATACAGTACGGGAATGGGGTATACTTGAATACGGGGAAAGGTCACAGGTGTGGCCTAAAAGAATCCTATTTTGCACTCTCTATTAACAGATGTTAGGCTAGGAAAGATTCAATCCCTGGGGTAACCCCCATCCGCCTACAACAATGTATTAAAACAAGTTTATTAAACATTTATGCAACACTTATACAAACTTATGGACAACCACTATGTGGCTAAAAAACAAAGAAAACAGCGGGATACGGCTAATCAACATGGATAATACATAAGTAGAAACCTTGTGGCACGTATAGTGTTAAGACAGTCCTAATCAGACAACCTGTAACACAAGTCTACTTTCACTTACAAACGAGCGGATAGGTCGACATGGGTAAGTCCCGCCTTCGGCCGGTCTGCATAAATAGAACGGGAGATCCCACTAGTAACCACTCCCACAACCCTGACGAAGCGCTAGAAGCGTGAAACGTACGTCGGTACGCAATTACGTCATTTCTGTGACGTCATCAGGAGGCGCAGGAGCGTGGACGCATGAGCAGTATGAGATGATCGATCTGGAAATAGCTCTGAGAGAACAGGTCGTATGCCTCTATGCAGTTACACAGCAGAAGCTGAGCACTTGATCTGGAATTGAGGCTAAGAGCTGATACTAAATATAGGACATAGAACGCACTTTTGAGCATCATCCGGTCCGCTCATATGCGATAGTAGTGTCACCAGGTTATGGGTGACGCTTCTTTGCGGATGAGCGTATGCACGTGGGTTATCCGCCTTAACAAGCGAGAGGTTACATATACAGTGTGTATAAGTTGTCATCATTAGCACATAGTGCACCTTGTATTACTGATCGTGACTGCAAACCTGCTACCCTGTATATATGCCATAGTGACGTCACCAGACTGCTAATATTTCACATCTGTTGACGACTGTGTACAGCTAGCTTTTGTTACAACTTACAAACGTAACTGAGTACAGTATGATACATACGTACTAAGAGTGTACACATAAGAGGAATATCCTCCATCCCTCACTTAGATACACAAGTGTTATCAGTCTCTTATTGCTCTGGTAATTATACCATTAGTACTTAGCCGTATCCCGCTGTTTTCTTTGTTTTTTAGCCACATAGTGGTTGTCCATAAGTTTGTAAAAGTGTTGCATAAATGTTTAATAAACTTGTTTTAATACATTGATGTAGGCGTGTGGGGGTTACCCCAGGGATTGAATCTTTCCTAGCCTAACATCTGTAAATAGAGAGTGCAAAATAGGATTCTTTTAGGCCACACCTGTGACCTTTCCCCGTATTCAAACACACATATCTTCCCACATTTTATATAATTACAAACGAATATTTCTGCCCATTATAAACTTATACCGGCCATTACTATGGGTTGTGTCAGACATGAATTATCTTACATAAAGTTAATCTGTAATGATAGAGCAGGTAACTTCTTTTACTCGACCCAGGGAGATTCATCATGCAGCTGCTATATGCTTCTGTCTCAGATATGATAGTTACGAGCCCAGAGGAGCAAAGATTCAATGCACACAAGGTGGTTGAGTTCTCATTTCTGTTTTAAAATGCTCACAGAGGAATCTTTTATACCAAAGGCAAGGACAATACATCGTGTGTCAATTTCATACATCTGTTACAAAATGAGTTCCCATGTATAGATCATACATCTAAAATGACATATACCATCTGGCCTAAATTGGTGGAAATAGGGATAAAAGGTCAATAACTACTAATGGGGTCAGAAACAAGACTAGTGGTCTTGTTTCTTATAATCTTATTTCTTATGTAATAGATATACTGGGACAGCTGGTCCAAAGCTGAAATACTTTTACCATTTGGTCTCTGAGAGAACAAAGCTCGACTATTTTAACCCATTCAGACCCGGAAAAGAACATAGCTGACAGATACAGTTTTTAACCTTACAGCCCTCCTTTTGTTCTGGAAGAACAATCCAATCGACCAGTCCCATTTATTCTTCTGCACACCACTCAGGAGAGGAAAAACTCCAAGGGAGAAACCTCCAAGAGACCATGGGAATGCAGAACCCTATCTCTTTTAGGTATCTCGTTTGATAATCAGAGATGAATATATGGGTGGTTGGCGAGTACCAAGACTATTGGTATTTCTCGCTCTCATTGTGGGAGACATATACATAATGGTTGAACTAGAAGCAGAAGCAGCCTTTTTTTGGCAAAAATAGAGCTGATTATACATCTAGTCATTTGGATTAACATATACACACAAAGTAATAAACTTGCGATTGCCATGATTCCATAAAGAATTTTCATTCCCAATGCACCTAGCCAATTTCCAAGGCCAAAGATCCAATCAAACTCTTTTGGTTCCTCTCGCATGCTAGATTGAATTTCTGCTAGAGTGTCTATATCATGGTGTATGCTTTTTGATTGGGTGTCAATATAAGCACAGCATTCTTTACCACTAATTTACAAACCCCTCCTTGTGCTGACAACAGATTATCTAGTGACATACAATTTTGCAATACTGTTGCTCTAATTTGTTGCTATTTGCTACTGAGCCTTAAAATAGCGTCTTTAGTATCGTAAAAAATGGCATCTATATTGACTACAGGCAGTCCTCAGCTATCCAACACAATGCGTTACTCAAAATGGCGTTGTAAAGCGAAACGTTGTAAAGCGAAACATGTTTTCCCATAGGGACACTGTTTAAAGGAAAGGATCTGTTCCTGAAGGCATTTTTAACACTAAAATACACCAAATATTTTATGCAGGCAATAAGATATGCAGCACACACATAAATTATATAGTGTATATACTGTATTATATATGTAATATAACATAATAAATAATATATTATATAGTATAATATCATATTATATAGTATAATATTATATATATACGCTCTTACGACGCTTTGCAACGTTGTTTATGTGAATGTATATATATATACACATACACAACATTGCAAAGCGTCGTAAGAGCGTTGGATAAGCCATTTTGGCGTTGTAAAAATGAATATAGGTATGCATTGCAAAGCGTTGGATAAGCCATTCGTTGTAAAGCGAAGCGTTGTAAAACGAGGACTAAGAAATCTCATTTTGCATATAAATCATACATTCCTAAAAGGGTATTAGACATAATATATAATATATAATATATGTATATAACATATTATACAAATAACATACTGTAACATGGGAAGAAGTGCATAAGACATAAAAGTACAGTAACATTTAGGAAAAGGAGTCCCTGCTTTGAAGAGCTTACAATCTAATTGGCAGGAAGAAAGTACAGAGACAGTAGGAGGGCATTCTGCTAAGTGCGTCTCTTCTTTCCTTAATAATACTGTTGCTATTTCTTTATTATTTGTGATATTAGCAGTAAATTAGTATTTTATAGATATATATATACACAGTATATAATATACAGTAAATATACAGTATATAATGTTAATAATGTAAAATTGTTTAAAAAAAAAACCAAACCCTCAAATACACACATCTATACTATATATATTCGGTTGCAGTCAACAGCAGCAGATTTTGCACTTTGGATCTTCCGATTCCATATTTTCATACTTGGGTGCTGTTTTTTGCCCCAATATAGGACTAGTTATACAGCAGAGAAACTGATAAATGATTCTTCATGGATATGAATGAGGCCTGTGTGCCACATTCTGTCTCCTCTGCTTACCATCACCTTAAATCTAGAGGATACTGAGTTTTACTCCAACATATTGGAGTCTAATCCATCACTGAGGGGTTATGAATGATTGGTCCTGGGAAGATCTGTATGTGTTATTTATGTGATGTGTAACCTCTTCCCACAGTATGTCCACCTCACATGCATTTTGATACATGTGATACCAGTTGCCCAATAACCTGTCAGAATTACCGTTTCCCACCTATGGTCTGCCCTTTGAACTGCAATCCGCGATGTGCCTGTGATGAGGGATACATACTGTCATGGAAGGGATCCTCTACTTGTGTGAAAAAGGACCAGTGTCCTATCAACAAAGGTAATACTACTTACTACTAATAGGAAAATGTAAACTGGGTCATACACAAATATTTATACAAGTATTTCAGTCTAGACCCACACTAAGGTGACAGGTTGTACCTGTGACCCATTCAGTCTTTCTCATCTTATCTCCTTCTCTTCAAGTGAGGCCTGCATTACATTGCAAAGCAATACATCTTCATGGTTTATTCACTAAAGGGTGATAGCCTCAATGGCTCAAACATAATTAGCCATGAAATAGAATTGTTGTTCAAAATCAAAACTGGTTTACAGTCTTTTGTTAAAGGTGAAAGAAAGAATCTCCTATCACCTTTAATTAAAAAAAAAATTGTCTTTAAATAATTTCTACTAGAGATTTTTTAATCTGTCCCAGTTCTGGTCACAACATTGTGTGTTTTTGTTTTTTATTTAGCAGTTTTGCAAGGTGTATTTCTAAGCTTTACAAGGCTAAAGAAAAAACAATCAGCTTTATAAGAGGGAGAGAGTTATTTCCAGTGCCTCTCCCCACGTGTTGTATATATATGGGGACTCTCTTTTGCATCCGAAAACGGATTTGGCCGGTTTCAATCCGCGTGGGTTCATCAAAAACTGGCATTGGATAAAATCCTTGGATGGATTTGTAGAATACAATCTGTGGATTTAGCGATACATTGGCGTCTTTTCAGTGTATTGGTAATATTAATTAAAAAAAATCAACAAAACGCGAAACGCCCTTTTTGCCATTTATCCGCGGAAATCTGCGGACCAAAGGAACCGGACGATCCGCTGCTGATCCAAATTCACCAAAACAATTCGCCCATCTCTACTCATTGCATTCATTGTCATTAAATGTATGTACATGTTTATCTATATAGTGCCATTAATATATACAGGTAAACCCCGTTATAGCGCGACCCGTTATAACGCGAAATCGGTTATAACGCAGTTTTCACGTGGCTCCTGTTTTTTTTTGGGGGGTGGGCATAAATTGGGACAAAACTTCCCCCCCCCTTCTCACAGTATCCCCCCCTGCTCACAGCCCCCCCTTGCTCAAAGTACACCCCAGCTCACAAAGTATCCCCCCAGCTTACAATACCCCCCCCCTCTCTCACAGTATCCCCCCCTGCTCACAGCCCCCCCTTGCTCAAAGCACACACACCAGCTCACAAAATACCCCCCCTGCTCAAACAGTAACCCACCTCCCTACTCACTGTAATCCCCTTCTCAAATCCACTTCTTCTCGCCGGCTTCATACAGTTCCTTTGCGTCCTGCTTAGCGAGTGAATCGTCCACACTGCTCCCCTGGTCTCCCCGGCAGTTGACAAAGACACCAGAGAGCGTGAAGCCAGAATCTCGATCAGACACCCTTCACGTGCGCGTGCCCCGTGCGCATGCGCAGTGTGTGCGGCTCGTGAGATGTGGATGTGGGTTGCCTGTCTCTCCCTGAAGGGACTTGCCCCCCACGATCCAGCAAGCATCCTCTGCTGAACTCCATACCAGGACCATGGCAAAGGCCCTTATCGCCTCTCGCAGCTCTGCAGCTGGCAGTTCTCACGCCAAGGGCTAGTATACAGACCCCTGTCAGCACGCACTGTTCCATCAGATTTGGCCAGCTTGAATTGCTCTTATTCACAAAATGAGACCAGCAGGTGTGGCCATGTTTGCAGTCCGTCCTCTCGAGCTATTTGTGTAGCACAATGCCTTAAGCTTTGTGTGGTTGCCGCTGCCCCACCGGCTCTGGGAATGCTGGGAGAGTTCTCAGCTTTCCCTCCGGCTGACGCGGTAGCACTTAAGCGGCGGCCATTTTTTTTACATTTATTTTTTGCGGCGGCCATTTTGTTTTTTCGCGACCCCGTAACTAATGCGGTGGTCTCGGGTGGACCCCGAGGACCACGTTATAACGGGGTTTACCTGTATAGCACTTCACAGTATTAATACAAGTGACACTCATATAAATAACATATTATACAAATAACAGAACATGGGAAGAAGTGCATAAGACATAAAAGTACAGTAACATTTAGCAAAAGGAGTCCCTGCTTTGAAGAGCTTACAATCTAATTGGCAGGAAGAAAGTACAGAGACAGTAGGAAGGCGTGATATTAGCAGTAAATAAGTATTATATATATTTTTATTTATTTATTGCTGTGGATGTTTTTTTTTACCCACCATAACTTAACTAAGTATATATATATATCACATGCTCACATACCGTTTATATACAGTATATAATGTTAATAATGTAAAACCCTCAAATAAACACATCTATATATATATTCGGTATGATTTACTAATATTCACAACACAGCCCGTTTAATAATCTGCCTTGTGTTCTCACTACATTCATTATCATTAAATGTCAGCTGTTATGTTCACATGTACCAGTGTGCACGTGTGAGAAAGGGGTTCCAAACAGCCAATCTCCCAGTTGTCTGGGGGAAGTTTGCCCCAGCAGATAGAATAATACCTGGTGGGGTATCTGTAAGCTGTTACTTGTCATGTTAATGTTAAGGAAAGCCATGCTGTTATTATTACCACCCAAGTCATGGACATTCCATGGTGAAACCACAAGAAACGGAACTAAAATTGCTCTCTTAAAAAAATAATATTAACTCCTTGGTTGCTGTACGGCCCACTCACTTTAATCCTTGCACGGCTATATCGTGATATCTACAAATACATGTGATTGCGTGTACTTGTCTATTTGTAAAATTGATACCTCTGCACTATTTACAGCAGAACATGCCTTGGCCTGTAGGTGCTAACGCTAAACCCCCTCTAAGTAAATAGCTCACTATGATGGAATACCACAGGGTGTATTTACTAAAGACTGGCAAAGCCAGGGCAGAAAACACCATATTTATTACAGAAAAGGAATACTATTAACAGCATTGTTTCCTTTGATAAATCCAGTGTAATATTTGTGGTAACAGCCGGGATAATTGAGTAAATAACCCCCTACATTGCTGGAGAGGTCTGTAACATATTTTGGCCCATGTTGCTAAGTGGTGCTATTCCATAATATACCTTCAAATTATTTACTAAAGTTTCTCAGGTTCAAAACTGGGAGAAAATCTGTGCAAAATAATTATTTATCACTGGAAAAACTATCATTACTTTCAGTGGGATTCATTTTCCTTGATAAGTATGGCTCTGTTTCCATTGTCTTTGCCCTATTTTTGCAGCTGGGAGACTTTAGTACATAGACCCTCTTCTGTTGAAGGAAGAAACTTACCTTCCAATCAATTGAATGGACCAATAGGGTGTCTTGTGGAACAAGAGGGGACAGTCCCTTATGGAATCGCACAGCTTAGTAACTACAGTAGAGCCCTTACTGTACTACAGGCCCCTGGAGGGCATGGGAAGACTTTCCGATAGATAAATTCTCTGTATCGTGTTAACAATGAGTGAATTTATAGTGTGTCTAACATTTCCTTGTTATTAACACCTAACAACATGCACTATGACACGTGTGGGACCGCTTGCCCTTTGACTTGTTATAATTACAGACAACCCCTAATTTGTACCAAAGACTGCAAAACTGGATGCTTCTGTAATGACGGATTTGTTCAGCTTAGTAACGGTTCCTCTATTTGTGTGGAAAAGAACCTGTGTCCTGTTTGCAAAGGTAATATACAAATACTGCTGCAGGTTTGTATTATTTAGATGGTATCATGGTCCTAAAAGTTCATAAGAAGGGATTTATAGGTGAACATATTATAGGTGTTGATGCGGAGCAGGGTCCATGCAGCCTTTCAAGATTACAAAGTGACACACGTTACTCTGTATATGTTGTGCATGTATGGTGTCAGGATGTAGTGTCAGGGCTCAATTCCACTGTGCTGGTATTCACCATACAGTATGTAAGAGCTCAGTGCACAAATAGTGTTTAGACATGTAGCCATGTCCCCCTTGCCCACCCCCCCCCTTACCTCCGATGCAGGTGCTGGGAAGGGGGAGACTGTGACGGTTGTGTGGGCGGTGTGTTCAGGGCGGTGTTTGCAAGGAGAGGTAGCTCCGTCGCTCTGAGGGCCGCCATGACAAATAGGGCACGCATGCACAGAAGGGTCCCGGCATTGATCAGGAGCTCGCGCATGTGCAAGTGCTACACATTTGCGGTGGCCATTAGATACAAGCTCTGCATGGGAACTACAAGCCCCATAGTGCTTTGGGGCATAGGGTAAAAGGCACAGGTCAGCCAATTGAGGATACATGTTGCGCGCTTGGAGCCACGTTAGTCAGTTGGAGCCAGAACAGAGAAGGGGAAGGTAGGGTCTGAGTGTCAGTGCCACTCAGACTAGGCCAGAGAATCCCCTAAGTCCCAGATAGGCCCCAATCACGTGTAGCTTGTGGCTGCTTCAGGGAAGGCCCTTAGATAGGGACACTTCCCCATTTTACTGTAGTGTCAGGGACACAGTGAAGACGCCGCGCAGTGATTGTGGTCTGGGACCAGACCACCGCAGTGTTATCAAAGACTCTTAAAGGTGAAACCCATCTATCGGAGTCCACCCAACGCAGAGGCTGACGCCATCGCAGAGGCCCATGTCAGTGGATCGGGCGGATCCTTGTTGCTAAGTCGACCGCACCAAGTACTGGAGTACTTGGCAGGTACCTCAACAAAGTGCAACAACAGTTCACGGGAAAGCGCTACTCCCTACACTTTTGGGTGGGCTGGACATTGGGAAAGGGACATCAGAGTATTGGTGCCTACCACCCGATGTACTTTTGGACACTCACTGGTGGTTCTGGGCGGGGTGTTCACTATACTGTGTGGTGGTGTTATCTTATATGTGCTGTCAATAAAGGTTGTTATTATATACCGTGTGTGTTTACTATTGGTTCCTATGATGGGCTCCTCCCACTACGCTGGGATCCCTCGCAGGTGGAGGCACTGAACCGTGACGATAATTATACCACCCCAGGCTCCCCGTGGTGGAGGCTTGGGCCCTCTGTGAGCCAACAGGTAATGGCAGCACCGGTTGTCTCTCTAGTTATTGGGAAGAGAGCTACATTTGGAGGCGCTGCTGACATGTTAGACCTGGGGTGCCCAACCTAAGCCTAAAAGCAATCTGACCAAATTAGGGACCATGTCTCTATCGTCACCCCAGAGCGTCCACGAGTGGGCCCTATGACGCCACACATCGCCTCGCCACGTGGTCACCATTAGTCAAGTCCCAGTATCCCTGCCCCTGCCCAGCTTGCAAAGCGCACTGAGACAGATACCAGGGTTCACAAAAGAACGTATTGTGGATGCTAAATGGGAAACAGATGTCCAGTGGTATATGCTCCTTGTTGATTGTTGCTGTAATATTCCAGTGGACAATGACCACAGTTCCTGCAGCTTCCTGAAGCCCCACCCGGTGGAAGTCCACTTATCTACCCTAGACTGAGCACAAGAACAGAGGCCGCTAGAGCTGCCCCAAGAGTAGAGGAGCATTAGGCGGCCACAGTCATCTCTTCCCCAGTAAGCCCTAGCTGGAATGAAGCTGGCAGCCGCCGGTCCAGACAAAGCCACTACAGTACCCATGGTCCAGGGGAAGCTCAAAGACTTGTGGAGGCCTTACAACAACTGACGGAGAAAACAGGTCAGTTGGCCCAAGTCCAACCCTACCGCAAGTTAAAAGCGTTCTTTGGGGTGCGGCCCACTCCACTAGGAGAAGAGGCATTCGAGGAATGGCATGACCTAGCGGTGCAAGCACTTCCCGAATGGACGTACATGGACACAGTCAAGAAACAGAGACTCATTGAGTGCCAAAGTCCTCCTGCCACCAACATGGTACGGTTTTACCGCGATTGTCTCCTGGAAGCCAATGTTCAAGCTCTACTCCTGGCTCTACTCAAAGCGTATAGTGTCCCAGGCGACAACATCTCTCTAATTGCTTGGTTCCATGGCCTTACCCGAACAGAAGGGGATGATGTGTCGGACTTCTTTCGATGGCTTCAGTTGGCCCTATGGACCCTAGTGAAGAAGAAGATTGTCCAAAAGTTCGAGGCCAACAAGGACCCATCAATTCCTTCTCAGAGTGTTGCCCATGCACCCAGTCATCATCCGAATCAGCTGTGTCCTTTCCCTGGAGCATCCTCTCCCATTTGAGGAACTTATGGATAGAGTGGAAGCTCAAGAGACCCTCTTGTGGGTGCATCTTCCCAGAACATCTCATGACTCTGCCAAAGGAGAGAGACACGCATCTTCCTCCAAAGGAGACAACCATGTAGGGAACAAAAGAGGTGTCTGTCCCAAAGCTCAAGGAGGCGGAAGACGCTGAAGATGACCCTCCTCCCAAAGCACATGCGATGAGTGTTGCAAAATATCAGCACAAGATGGATATGGAAACCTGTTCAATCATACCAAAGGATTGGCCGAGATTCCACCAGGGGAGTGAGGATCATGTATGCAGTGTGCTGCTATCCCAGCCAAGACGAGGCCGATCATCTCTTCGCTCTAGAGTACACCAGAGGAAGATGCCAACCACAGCTACAAGCTTGTGCCCAAAGTACGAGAATGGAAGGCCTCACTACCGAGGAAGATCAAGGTGTTTATCCAAAACATCTCTCCTTATATTCATCGGCTTTGCTGGACACCAGGTCCCAAGTGGCCATTGTGTATCGCCCTTTCTATGATCAAAATCTTAAACACCTGCCCTTGCAGTCAGCGGACAAGAGGAAGTTGTGGGGACTCAGCAATGAGGGCTACTCCAGCGACGGTGTGGTGACGGTTTGGCTGTAAATACCACAGCTGAACACTGGTGAACTGGCCCAGACCCGAAAACGTAATGGAGCTCCGCTCCGTCTTAGGATTCTGCAGTTACTGTCGTTGCTTTGTGGAGGGATATTCAAGCAAAGCAATGGTCCTCAACAACCTTCTCAAGATTTATCCCGAAGATACAGGGTGGAAAGCCACCTTTGCGCGACTGCCGTTCGACAAGTGGACGGTCGCCTGTGAAAAGGCATTCATAGGCCTAAAGAAAAGCTTAACGAATGCACTCGTTCTCGCTTACGCCGATCCCGATCAGCCCTACATCCTTCATATGGATGTGAGTTTTGCCAGCCTAGGTGTGGTCTTGTACCAAAAGTACCCGGAGGGCCTCCGGCTCATAGCCTATGTCAGACGCTGATAGACCACCAGCTAGCAGAATTATCCCTTCCACAAGTTGGAATTCCTCGCTCTCAAGTGGGAAATTGTGGACAATCTGTATGATTGTGACTCAATGATTATCTGTATGGAGTCACTTTCGAAGTCAATCCGTTGGCCTACTTATTGACCTCTGCCAAACTGGACGCCACCGGTCACAGATGGCTGGCGGCTCTCTCGAACTACCAAAAGTAGAAACCCGGGCCCCTGAAGATCAGAGCTGATGCTCTATCCAGAAGACCAGGACAGGATACCACCCTGGACGATGACCTCTGGAAGAAATCCCTTGACCAGGGATGTGGGCTTTGTTCTCGACTGCAGCCATCATGGAAGATAAAGTGGCCTTCTCAGAACTGAGGGTCGCAGATTCATTGAGATGTCAATTCAAGGCTATCCCTGCTGCCTATTTCCACCCAGAGGGAATGTATATCACCCCAGACAAAATCATCGCCTGAAAGATCTGGTGTAGAACCAGATACGAGATCCCGTGGCTGAAGCTATCTGCCAGGCCATCCAGCAAAACAAGCCCCCCCGATGAAACGTGCTCCCAGCAACACGGCCACCCTACTAATGCTGGAAATGGACAAATTCGAAATCGACAAGGGTTTACTCTATCGGGTGGTTCCATACCATAACCACCCAGATAGAAGGCAACAGTTTCAAAACCAGGAACCTACAGCATATGGTTCTTTGATTGCTACATAATGACCATGGACATCTTGGAGTGGACAAGACCTTCGGCTTAATACGTTCTTCTGGCCTTGGATGAGAGAGTCAGTAGAACACCATTGCTGCCGATGCTCATGGTGCATCCAACGCAAGACACTCCCTTCCAGTTCTGCTCCAATGGCTCATCTGAAGAGATTGGGTCCCCTGGACTCGTATCATGGACTTTCTATGTATCGAGCCAGATGCCAATGGCGTCGGCAACGTGTCAGTAATCACAGACCATTACACTCATTATGCCCAAGCTTTCCCCACCAAAGACCAGAAGGCCATCACGGTGGCAAAGATTCTGTGGGAGCGGTACTTTATACATTGGGTAGGCCGTAATCGCCTACATTCGGATCAAGGCCGGGATTTTGAAAGTAACCTCATCTGGGAGTTGCTGAAATTGCTAAAAATCCATAAGTCCCGAACGACCCCTTACGATCCCGAGGGAGATGCTCTGCCGGACCCTCCTCGACATGCTCGGCACCCTAAAAGGTTCACAGAAGAATGAGTGGAGAAAGCACGGGGAGTACTTGGTGCATGCCTAAACTGCACCCGCCATGAGTCTATGGGAGACACTCCCTACTTTCTAATGTCCGGGCGAGAAGCACGGCTTCCAGTAGATATATGTCTGAGGGTATCTAATGACGGGGTACACAATAGTAAGCACTTCAAGTACGTAGAGCGGCTCTAAGCCTGCAAAGAGCCTACCAAATAGCAGAGAATGCATCAGCTCATCTGAACGCTTGTAACAAACGGCATTACTGCACCGACACACTTTATTCGAGCAAATACCCAGTATGTACCTGGCAGATACCTGGAATGCGCCGCTCCTCACCTCTGACAAGCCCCGTTGCGTTTGCCTTCCCAGCCTGGGTTCATGCCTGGCTGACGGGCGGCTGATCTGTTAAATGATAATGATTAGGATTTAATAGGCTGCAATGCTTCGCGTGTCTACCAGATGGCATAAATTCATGAATTGTAATGCAGTATATATATATATACTGTGCAGTATTGCAGCCAGCGGGAATAAAATGCTTCAATCCCTGTCTGGAAAATACCTCAATGCACTCGGGCAGAAAACAGTCACAAACCTCAATACACCCGGGTATACCCGAATTCGTGGGACTAGCCGAGCTCGAATAAAGTGTGTCGCCAGTGTATGACCATAAGGTCCGTCATCAGGAAATTTGTCCTGGAGACGCTGTTCTCTTCCGCAACCTTGGGATCCCCGGCAAACACAAGCTGGGCGACCATTGGCGAAATGGAGTATTCGAAGTAGAATCGCAGATGCTGGGCCTCCCGGTCTGCCGTATAAGAGACGCGGATGGCCGGGTAAACGTCTGGCACCGAAATCATCTCCTGCCTATTCTGCATGTGGGGGATGACAATCTTGAAATTGAGATTACACCATTGGCGGTGAGCTCAGTGGAGCTGATGAGAGCTCATAAATAGTAACAGAGACATCCGAGCATCCCATGGAAGGGCCCTCTAATAGTACAGACCAGTCACTGGGCCTGAAGGAGCCACGGGTAAAGGCCAAGGCAGCATACACATACTCTGGTGGCTCCAATGAGCCATCTTTTGGAGCCTAGGAGTCCTTGTTTTGTACCCGTTAGAAACATGTCAGACTGTTACACCCCTTATGCCCGAGTCTCAAGCTTATGATTATTACTCCCCAGAGGGAATTGACGAAGAAGAGCTTCGCAGAAGCCAAAGAGTGAGACTCCCTCCCAACCGGGTAACCTATGATTCGTTAGGGGCTACCCACTATGAAGCTCAGCAGTGGTCTCCTAGCAAAATTAAATCTGTTATTGTAATGTTCACAGAAATTAACACTCTTATATAAAGCCATTGCAATGCGTTAAGTTTTTACTTATACTTTTACTTATATACATGTCATGCATTTTTATTACATAAATGTTGTGTTGATGGTTATGTCGTTCCCAAGCAGGGTCGTTGGTTCTTTCACCAGGGGGAGAGTATAGCCTGGCTCTCCCTGGTACCTTGCTCGTCACCTTACCTTTCCATAGCCATCGGAGGATGGGGAGAATGCGGGGGGGTCCGCAGTAGCAAGCGCAAGTGGCAGCCATTAGGAGTATAGAACAGCAGGGGAACTACAAGTGCCAGCAGCCTCAGGGGCTGCAGACCACATGTTGCCAGGCAGCCAATAGGACTGAGAGATGCATGGCAGTTAGAACTCTGACAGTTGGATTTCTGACAGGTAGGGGGACTGGCAGTTAGGAGAGTTAGGCAGTTGGATCCAGGACAGAGAAAGGGAAGGTAGGGTCTGGGTGTCAGTGGCACCCAGACTAGGGCAGATTAAACCCCTTATGTCCAAGATAGACCCACTCACCAAATCAGATTGTGACTGCTACAGGGAAACCCCTAGCTAGGGACATTTCCCCTGTAGCTGTATACAGTTAGTGACAGGGCCAGAGGAGATGACATGCAGCGATTTGCAGACTGTGGTCTGGGACCGAACCACCACTGTACTATCATAGACTATCAAAGGTGAAACCCTCCCACCCCACGCAGAGGTGGAGGCTTCGCTGACATCGATGTCGCTAGATCAGTGGATCCCTTTTGCTTTTCGGCCATACACAGGTGCTGGCGCACTGGGGAAAGTACCTCGCAATGTGCACCAACTATCACTTTTAGTTACTGTGGGCAGTACTGTCTCCCACATTGGGTAGGTTGGCTCCAGTGGACACCAGTGAGGTTGTGTGCCCAGGGGAACCTTAGTACTTTGGGGAAATCCCATCGGGGGTGGACACTACGGTTGGAGGGCATGGTGGGGTTACGGCCGTTCGAGGCCTATATTTTTTGTGGGTTAGTAATATACATAGTTTTACCTGTGTTCAGTAAACTGTTATTAAATACAAGTGTGTGTGATCTTATTGCATTGGGTCCTGGGAAGGGGTTATCCGGCACTGTTAGGATCCCTCACAGGTGGAAGCACCTAGACAAATCAGGTACACCCGGGCTCTCAGTTCAGGCCTCCTGTAAGCCACAGGTAAAGTACCACACACTCTGTAGCCACCACATTTCCCATGGGTGGGGAGGAAACAGAGCAACATACATAACTAAGATTGGCTTTCCTTCCAGGTTTGTCATATCTGGGATAATAAGGAGTAGAGGGTTTTGTCACTCATACACTTGACACCTCAACACTGGGTTTTCCTTACTTCTTACAGAATGTGTTGGTGATCACAGAGTTTATAATGAGTGTGGTTCTGCCTGTTCCATCACTTGTATTAATCACTTTAATCCACACCCCCCCCCCCCCCCCACCCACATGTGAAGCACTCTGTGTCCCAGGGTTGTTTCTGATCTAAAGAAGAACATACGTAACATCAGTACAATTAATGTCTTGTTTTTCAACTGCAAATTACATAGTACCGACTTAAAAGAAAACCAAATGTACTAAAACATAGATTTCAAAGAGTTTAGTCTAATAAATTATATATATATATATATATATATATATATATATATATATATATATATATATATACACACATAGTTGAGTCAAATAGTGAATAAGTCCATTCAGGGCAAAAGTTAGATAAAGTAATGTAGGGGGAAATTTGGTGCTTCATCTTCGAATATTATTTCTCAACTCCTTGCATAATGAAGATCACAATAACTTAGAACAGCACACAGCACAGCTTCTCATGGTGTAGTACCTTCAATGAATAAATCAGGTTTAAAATAAGTATATGCACTCACAATGGAATTTCTTTCTTCACAAGCACATCTAAGATGGCCCACTGCTTCCAATTGTAGGCTGTGGCTGACTCACCTTTGTGTTAATACTCCCACAGTGCACCACCTCGCTGAGTCTCCTCTCTATTCACCGACACTACACCAGCACTTATGAGGACCGCTGGATGACGTCACATTTGGCCGCACTGAAGAGAACCGCTTCAGCTCCTATCCGCCCTTTGCATTTCCTGAGATTTGTCTCATATTTCCATTACTCAATTCCCCCCCAAACAATACAGGCAATCCTTTTAGTAATCTATAACCTAAGGGATAATCCTGCTATTTAGAGGGACCAGGTAGCCATGCCTGTTTCTCCTGAGAATTGAGACGAGTCTCCCAAAGCACGCACGGCAGATCAGAGCTGAAATCTGCTCCAGGACTGGTAAATGGAAGAGGAGACCTGGTGAAAGGGAGCACCATGAGTGTACAGGCACCAACGTGGGTCAGTCCAATGGTGGATTTATGTTGGAAAGTGTTTCCTCAGATACTGTATCTGTCTGGAAAAGATCTAGTCCCTAAAAAATATGTACAGTATATAATATTGTTATAACTGCAATATAAGTTACCAAAGACACACACTTTATTCTTACACCATGTACCTTATATGAAGTATAATACAGATGTAGTCACACTTACTGTTTTTGGTGCAGCAATCATGTGTGGTCACCGGAACGCACCACAGTCACGCACTATCCCCAAAAAGTAAGTGGCCCGTGAGGATTAACTCTGCGGTGTCCCTGCTCGCGAATGGGACCCGCCGCGTTAATCCTCCCGGTTCATCAGATACCAATATTAACCTTCCAGATGATCTGTGCAGCCGTCTCTGTCTCTGTGTACCATGTATGCAATGTATGTTAGTGCTGTGCATATAGAGTATCAGACGTTGTTGCATCTGTGCTGTCACTGCACGTGCATTTCAGTGTACTTTACAATTAGTATTATGTCCGAGCATTGCCATTGCATCTAGGTTTTGTGAATGAATGGCAGGATATAGTGCAATATTTACTAAGGAGTGCCACTCCATAAGACACCTTGCATGCTAGAAGACACCTTATGGCCCCTTTCATGTGAATGGGTGATAAAGGCCAGTCCATAGTAATAGAGTAGCATTGCTTAGTAATTACAGCCTATAATGTATATCTGTATTGGGGAGGGAGATGTCCTACATTTGCCTGTGGTATATATGTTATGTTAGTGGTAGGCATTCTGTTTTCTATCTTCCTAATCTCTGTTTTCCTTTTTTCTGGCAGAGTTAGGATGTGAAGGAAAGCACAGAGAGTATAAGAAGTGTGGCAGCGCCTGCCCTAAAAACTGTGCCAATAGCAACAAGCCTCCAGCTTGCATCAAGATCTGTGTTCAGGGCTGTTTCTGCAAGGATACCTACCTATCTAACAGCAATGGTGATTGTATCCCTGTAAAAGACTGTTAATTTTCTTATGGGCAGCTGTATGGATGTCATGAGACATACTGTACTAACTGGAAATAAATAAAAACAGCATTGAATAAATGCAATATATGTTCGTTTTTTTAAAATCATAAATTCCATACTTATTCCTTCCTCTTCTGGGTTTCTTTCTTGCTCCTGTTTAGTTAATGAAGACACATTGGGGTTTTCTATTATGCAACACAATATAATATGCTTTAAAGGTGCAATTCCCCGTAGTGCTCAGGGGGAAGAACCAGGATATCCCTGCCAATCTTCTTCAGCAGGGAATGTTACAGCCACATCTCCCTGCAGGTGCTCAGGGACCTGCTATAGGTGGAGAATACTCTGCAGAGCATACTCCCGCTCCTCAAACGGAGGCCCAGAGAGGGGGAATATGAGTTATAACATAGTGATCTGCTCAATAAACTGCCCTAAACTCGACTCTGCTCGTACTGTCAAAATGTAACAGCAGCCAAAGAAACTGCCGCTCACTACAGAGGAAAATAAATGAAGAATACAAGGTGTGAGAGGTCTTCTAGCATCTAAAGGGGATTTATGATAGAAAAAGAGAAAAAGGTCGATTCAAGCTCTAGGAAAGGCAATGTCGATGGACAAATGTAGTCCAATGAGGTAGCATAGAAATATACTGGGTAAAGTCTATAGAGGAATAAGTGCAGATATACTGATCCAGCCACCAGTATTAGAACACTTACCGGAGAAATTCCTGGGAGATTCTGGGACAGTCTCACAGTAAATGCCTCAACATTTCTGTAAAATTCTTAATTGCCTATCGGATTAACACAGCAGGGGGTTCCTGTGCAGTCCCATTCAGTTTGCAGGGACCAGCTGCTGTGTTAATCCTATGGGCCATTAAGAATCTCATAGAAATGTTGAGGCATTTACTGTGAGGCTGCCCCAGAATCTACCCAGGCAGAGTTCTAACACTGGTTGCTGCATCTGTATCTGTGGTATGTTGAAATAAACCAATTAAAGTGGATACCGGAGATAATGGATCAACATATTAAGGGAGCAAAGTAAAGCTCAAGTGGAAAAACCGGTATAGGTAATGGCTATAGAGGAAGATGAAATACCTCTAAGTCACGACCGGATTGGGAAGTTCCTCCTCTGTTTGTAGTCCTCAGTGGTGAGGAGAGGTGTCAGCTACTCCGTGTGATCACGTCTCCGATCCAGCTGGCTGTTTAGTTCTGCCCTCAGCTTGTATCGAGGGGCGGGTGTGCAGACCACAGAACTTTATGACCTCAGCGTGTCCCTCCAATCAGGTGTAAGCTACAGCGAAACAGCAGGATTTTTTGAGATTTTTTCTTGGATTTCGCTGTCCCACCAATCTCCTGCTGTTTCGATTTATGATAGAAGACTGCTTAGTAAACATTGGCCTAGATCAACAGAACTCCTTTATTTACTTAACGATGCGCCAACTGGAGTTAATACATCGGTAAGTGCTAACGGAGATCTTCGAATCTACAAATCTGTGCTAGTTAGGTCACACTTCAACTTGGAGTAAATCACATCCAGACATTTACAAAGCTCCACGTTATAGGACATTTCTCTAGCCAAGTCCAGTCTGTTTTTTGCCCCAAACATGCCACGGTAACTACCCTGCTAAAAGTTTGCAATGATATGCAATGTGGAATGGAACGGGGACAACTCACTGGTTCAATATTCCAAGATTTTGCAAGGCTTTTGATACTGTTGATCATGTTATCTTGCTAAACAAACTCCAGTCCTCTGGAATAGGGAAGCATGCTTTAATACTGGTTTCATTCCTACCTATCAGATAGATCCCAACATGTGTCTATCTCGGGCACTAATTCCAACCCCTTGGATATCACCTGAAGTGTCCAGCAAGGCTCTGTTCTGGGCCCCTACTCTTCTCAGTGTTCATTAATGATCTTCCTACAGCTTGTAAGGAAGCTTCAATACACATGTATGTGGATGACACAATCTTATATGCACACAGCCATAGCCTATCCGTCCTTGAACACATACTTCAATCTGACTTTCTGACAGGACTGTAACAATAGCATTTGGGACCAACGTTACATTTCTAAAGATTCCAATGAATAAGCTCCAGATCAGAACCAAGTCTAATACTAATGTTGTAGTAATTCATTGGTTTGATTGGTTAGTGTTACTATTCATTTTGAGTTGGTTTAGGAATTAATTGGTTTCATTGGTTAATGGTTTAATTAATTCATTGTTAATGGTGTTACTGCTTGTATTCATTGGATTAGCTGGCTACTGTTTTTATTTTCTTTATTTAGGTATGCTAATGCAATGTTTAATAATGGGCAAATAATCTATTATCCATATCTGGATAATAGTTATTTTGAACATTATTGTACTGTTTGTGTTAGGGCGGAGGGGGGGGGGGTCGTGTATTGATGTTTGTTCAATTTTTTTTTAATATACATCTGTTTCATAGTGTAGATGTGCAGGGGGTCTCCGGAGCTGAACCGCATTGGTTTCAGGTGTGAGGACCCCCTACTTCAGGAGATAAAGGCCCCGTTATGGGGTGCCGGTATCCCCTGCACTTTCAAGAGTCCGCGCCACGTGACCGGGACATTGAAATTTTGCAGGGGATACCGGCACCCCATAACGGGGCCTGTATCTCCTGAAGTAGGGGGTCCTCGGACCTGAAACCAATGCTGTTCAGCTCCGGAGACCCCCTGCTCATGTATACTATTATTCAAATGTATTTATTTAGTGTAAGATCGCCTGTAACAGCCTTGCATGGAGATGGCAAATCTCCATGCAAATGTTACATGCGGCTTTTTTTTCTATCAGCTAGCGTAGGGGAAGTTTCAGTGCACTAGCAGAGGGAAAAAACATTGCACGCACGATAAGCCAGTTTTGGGTACGTCCGATAGAAAATGGGCTGAGGGCCTTAGTGAATCGCGCCACCGGCTTCATTTTGTATCGGACGTGATAATTTTTTTCAGGTCGGCGTGAAAGCACGGAGCTTAGTGCATAGCCCCCTTAGTATTTGGCACGGCACCCCAAACTCACCTTGGCAAACGTGATACCCTCTACAACTCAATATGCCGCTTTGTCCTCCACTGCAATTACAACACAAATCACTGAGAAATGCTCAAATAACAAGATTGGTCATTACTTGAGTCTAGACGCAAAGTTCAACTCTCCTGTCTTGCCTTCAAATACTTTCTGGACATGGTACCCGCCTATCTGAATAAACTCCACACTCCTACCACATGCAGCACTTATCATCTGAGATGGGATTTCAAAAGATAGTTCATGGTCCCAAGGTTCATCAAAGTATCCGGCCGCTCCTCCTCCTCTTACCGTTCACCCCACAACTGGAACAATCTACCGGAGAATCTCACAACCGCCACCAGTCTACAGTAAGTTCTTTTAAAACTGAAGCTGTCTCACATTTTAATCTGTTTGTAAATGTTACATACACCTATAATATATATTATCTCTAACTGTGCATGCAATGTCTTGTATATAATGTATACCCTGTTTAATTAATGTAACTATGTATTTGTAACCATATATTTGTCATCATAACTCTGTGCCGATGACATACTTGAAAACGAAAGGTAACTCTCAATGGGGGCTATGCACTAAGCTGTGATAAGTGGTTTTAAGAACGTAAAGTGCCTTTTAAGGCCGATACAGGCTGCTGCATGATTCACTAAGCAGTGAGAACAGCGCTTTATCAGCCTAAAAAGACATGTTCAGGTCTGTGAAAAAAATCCACCTGATCAGGCAAAAAACGGCGCGTTTGACGGATTTTTTTCACAGTCCGCGTGATTCACTAAACAGCGCTAAGTCAATTGTGCTTTGAAAACCAGCCGGAAAATAAGCGCCAGCTAAAGGCAGGCGCAAAAGAAGCTGGAGTTAGAAAAAAAATATTTGTTTACCTTTATTCAGGCACACCATCCATACAACAGGCCGGCGGTTGTCCCCGGCTGATCCCCGCAGGGATCCCCGGGTGGTCACAGCGGGAGTACGATGGTCCCCGCTGGCATGCGGTACCAATGGTGTGCCCCAAACAAATAAACAATAGTTTAAAAAAAAATGCTCCCCTCCCTAATGGGCAAAATTACTATTATCCAGATATGGATAATAGTGCATTTGTCCATTTAAAATACAATAAGCAGCAGATCTAAAGTAAATCAATCTTGCACACACCCCTGCCAGGCTGCCACAATGAAGGCCTTCTCCATCCTCATGCCGTCCATGCCCTTCGGTGCTGCAAACAATACAGAAGATTAAAAAAAGACAATCGATTGTCCCCTAACCACTTAATAATCTTAGCAGTTAGTAACCGCCATAGTAATTAAGGGGTTAAAGACCCATTTGGGAGGCCTAACAACCCTCCCCCACTACCCACCCGGGAGGCCTAACCATCCTCCCCAACTACCCATTTGGTAGGCCTAACCAACCATCATTGGGGACAATACCCCCTTCGCCAACCCTCACTACCCACAATAAAAACAATACACAGAACAGCCCCACTACCCACCTCCTAGGCCCCAGAATAAACATGACCATATTTAATATGCATCAATAAATAACCCACCCACCCCCTGTGCCCCGACATAAAAACATGATTTATTTTTTTATATACAGGATTAATACCCCAGGTCGATGGGGGACCCGAGTGGACCGACGGGTGTCCGCAGGCCCCACAGTGCACCCCGGGGGTGCCCACTGGTGTCTGGGGGCTCCCATGTGGTCCCCACTATGCTCCGTGGATCTCCAGGTGGTACCTGACAAAGCCTAGCGAAATACGTTGAATCAGCTGTTCCTGGGAGGACTAGAGGTTTTTGGCATCCGAAGTACTGGCAGTTGGGGCAGAGCTGAACCATCACAGCAGCTACATCCACACTTCCTGTGACTTCAGCGAAAGTGACGCACGCGGATGTGAGAGACGGGACAGAGACTGCAACTGAATCAGCCAGACCCCAGTGATCCAGTACCTGCAATTCTCTCCCATGAAATATTTTATTATTACAAAATGTGAGTGAAACTTCTTCATATCTGTGACTGTATAATATAATTGTAGCCCTTTTCCCTCTAGCATGAAGGGACTACTGATGCTGGCGTTACCTGTAGGCTCACAGAGAGCTGAGCCTCCACCACTGGGAACCTGGGTTAACTAATATATAAAGTTGCAGCACCTCCACCTGCATGGGATCCCAATTGGATGAGATAACCCAGAGCAGAACTATTAATAACAATCCACAGATTATAATAACAACCTTTACTGTTAGCAATAACCATACACCATATACCTGCAATGGCAATACTAGAGGTTATGGCTATTACCTTGCCGCACAGGGCGTTGTCCCATCACCGTGTACCCTACAGCATGTTCACAATAAGAGAGGTGTCCCTTGATCACTTCACCCAATAAGTGTCCCCAAAAGGTGCCCACCCCTCTAGGTGTGATCAGCGCCCTGCTGTACAGTTGTTGGTGCACGTTTGGTGAACGGTACCTGCCAAGTGTGTCCACACCCAGGCTTGCTAATGAGTAGAAGTAGAGGCTCCGACGATCTAACGATATCCTCTGCTGGATCGGATGCCTCGCGCTGGAGTAACCGCTGCGATGATGGTCACTCCTTCTGTTGCAGCCTGGTCCCAGACTGCGGTAACAATGTTTCAATGACACACCTGTGGCCCTAAGCTGGCTAACCACTAAAGGGGCAGGATCCCTAAATTAAGGGCCTTCCCTACAGCAGCCACAAACATAGAGTGAGTTGGGGTCTAACTGGGGCCTAGGGGATTTCTGGCCTAGTGCAGAGGGTCACAGACCCCTGCACCAGTACAACCTCCCCTAGCTGCGTCCCCCCTCCAACTGCCAGAAAACACTCAGAGCACCAACTGTCACAACTGCCTCAGCAGGGAATCCTAACACTCTATTGGCCAGGCCTAGTTACCTGACTCCGCTGCCCTTTGGCCTTCTCCCAAGCTTCAGCAGAGGTAAAAGCCAAACCAGGGAGCCCAGGCCACATAATCTTTGTGATATAACACTATTGTGAGCTTTCTTCTGTTCCTCAGGTAACTTACCTGTGTGGGAGGAGACCTGAGGACATACACTCCAGAGGGCTTTATTCCAGAGTTCCCTACGCTGAGGGTCTATACCAGGGCTCTTGTCAGAGAGAGAGAAGAATCCCTGACACGCTGTAATTCCATAGTGAGATTGTGAGTGAGACCGATACATCCACTTTGTAGATAGAACAATTGTCTTTCTGGCTACACTATTATTTGTATTTTTTTTTTTTATATATTCCTACACGTGATTCACCATTCTGGACAAAGAAACAAAAGTCCAACTAAAGGGTGTAGAGCAGCTGTTTTTTTTAATTTATACTTCACTTTATAAACACTTTTTTCCATGTATTGTGGTGATGGTTTATTTGTGCACTGAATGATTTGAGGTCTTAATGTTATATATTGTACACTGTTTTTGGGTGATACACATTTGGTGTATTGGATTTATTCCACATAGTTTATGTTGCATATATAGAAGCGCTCGGTCCAATTTCTTTTCTCTGTCCTCCGTTGCCAGAAAAATACATAGCAAATACAATCTAATGTTCCCTAGCCCCTTAATCACCTTAGCGGTTAATAACCGCAAACGTAACTAAGGGGTTAACCAACCCTGCCCCGCTACCCACCCAGGTGGCCTAACCACCCTCCCGAGACCCACTATACCCACCCTTTACCCATTCATTTGTACAGTGGGTACATCACGCCCATATAATATGGGCATGATTAACCAATATACAAATAAATTGGTAAGGATTAAAAAAACAGGCCCAAATAAAAACATCACATAGCTACAGTAAATAAAACACAGCCCATTGCAAAATCAAATACAACACATTTAAAAATAAAACACAGCACACAGCCAATTAAATATCTAACAAATGCCAATCAAACAATTGAATGGTACAGTGCGTACATGATGCCAATAATCTGTGCATCATTTAACACTATGCCAGTCAAAGCTCAACCTAAAATAAACAATTACAAAGAAGATCCAATGCCATCCAAACAATAAGAAAATAAAAACAAATCAAGAAGTAAACAGAAATAAATTACCAACAATCAATTAATCCAATCCCAAATAAATGACACAATTCACAATTAAAACACCAAAACCAAACCATTAGGAAATAAATGAAAGCTCAAAGTTACCATCATCAGACAAAATCTAACTACCAAAAAGAAGCCACTATTACAAAGCAAGCACCCTCTCCCCTGAAATAAACTATTTAAAACACCACTAAAAATACATCTTACAAAATAAAAGTAAAAATTACATTGCACAAATATTTCTAAACAAGCAAGCAACATACATTCAAAATACATAAAAACAAGCATTTGCAAAAACAACCATTGATTGTCCCTGTATGTATGTATATCCATAGAGATAATAAGCAACAAAGTAGAATTAGTATGGCACTCCCATATAATGCAAATATAAATATAAAGCAATATGATACTTGTGAATTTAGCACCGGTGCACCTTGTGCAGGGATAACCTGATCCTGTACATCAAGGTAAAAAGGTGATCCAGGGCATAGCGGATTTCAGCAACAAGAAGAAATGTATTATGTAATTGCACGACGTTTCGGCCCTGACAAGGCCTTTATCAAGTGACTGGCATGCCAGTCATACCTTGGTCATGCCTTGGAGGGGCTCTCAGGCTTACAATGCATTGGCCAAAGTGTTAAACTAAATGACCCTTTTATTCAAGAGATATATAGGTATTTCACTGTGTATTTTTGTCATTGGATGTAGCACTGGGCTCTGTTTGTGTTTGTCAAATCAAATCAAATAAGCTTTATTGACATGACGAAAGAATATTTCAGTATTGCCAAAGCATGAATAATAGGGAGTAAGGTACAATGGTTACACAGTACATGAATTACAATGGGTTCGGGTATAATGTTTATACAATACAAGGGTAACAGTTACACACAGGTATGTGGGGGTTAGTGGACATCTCTCAGTCTGTGGCAGGTGCTGATATAGTGTACAGCCAGTTCTGCTGTGGTTACATCTTCTCCCAAGAGGATCGCTATTTTTTAGTTCTCTTCTATATTATTAAAGTTCTGGATAAGAGCTGTGAGATTCTCCAGCTGGGCACTCCTCACAGGAAGTGTGTTTCATCTTCTACCTCTCCTAGCTTACATCACAGGCACAGTCTCATCTCCCGGGGCTTCCAGCTCTGTCGGTGTCTGCCTGTTTCTATTTCCAGGCTGTGGGCACTCATTCTGTACTGGCCCATGGTCTGTCTCTGCTTTGGTTCTTTTACCTTCAGTAGGTAGGGTGCCAGAGTGTATTCTCTCTGGGAAGAAGGGGGAGGAGAAATAGTGCCCAATGTGACTCCCTTATACCTCATTGAGTGCTGGCATTTCCCAGCTTGAATGGACAATGAGCTAACTGATAACCAGGGTGACCGCAATAGTGACAACGGCTGCTGTCGTGCCGGCGTTGTTTCTCAGTAAAGGATAGTCGTAGCTTCCCAACTGCATAGGTTCTGGATCATTAGAAAGTGAAGGATCTGTCCGGAAGAGGCCGGGAGTTAGAGCGTTCAACCTTTCTCTCCTCGAGACGCTGGTCGACACGGATATATACCGCAATGAGGTCCTCTAGTTTAGTAGGTCTGTCCTGAGCAACCAGTTGATTCTTGAGGGGTTCGGCTAGACCCTGCCAGAAAGCCGCAGACAATGCCTCATCATTCCAGTTTGACTCTGCAGCGAAAGTTCTGAACTCAAGGGCGTATTTAGCAACTGTCCGGAGACCTTGAGAAATATGAAAAAGAGAGGATGCTGCAGTGATATTGTGCCCTGGGGTATCAAAAACCTGCTTGAATTCTCTTATAATGAGAGGGTAATCGTGAGTAATCTCTGGTCTTTGTTCCCAAACAGGGGATGCCCAGGTCAAGGCGTCACCGGTCAGCAGAGCGACAATGTAAGCCATTTTAGACCTTGCAGAGGGGAAACGAGAGGGAGTTCATTCGAATTGAATTTCACAATGATTAAGAAAACCTCTGCACTCCTGAGGGTCGCCAGCATAGCGGTTAGGTGTAGGGAGACGCGGTTCAGTGAACATGGTTTGCTCCGAGTGGATGAAACAGTCGCTGACAGTCTTATGTCTCTAACTTGCTGCTCTAGTAGAGAAAGGTTTGCAAAATCATGGTGTAAAGAACTGATCTGAAGCTCTAACTGAGAAAGACGGTTAAGAGGGCTTGCTTGGCCCACCTCACTGGGGTTCACATTCGTTGGGCTGAGCATACTGTAATGCTTGCGCTCACCACGAACAAGGCGGGACCCCGTACTGAGGTGGGAAAGTATTAAATTACGCACCCACAGCAGCGGAGGCACGCCTGGAGGGTGGATAGTCAAGATAGCCAGGTCTGGATTGGAGATAGTGAGTTAGTTGTAGTACTTGCCGAGGTCTTATTACGGTGCCAGTTGGGTAGTCGGAGTCTGGAGTGCCGTGGTCTAGGGTTGGAGCCAGAAGAGTAGTCGAGTGCCCGTTAGCCGTGGTCAGGGATGGAGAAGAGCGGAAGGTCTGAGGCAAGCCGGGTCAATAGTCCAGAGAATGGTCCAAAGTCTAGTCGGGTCGGTACACAGGGAGGCAAGCAGCAACAAGGTAAATTCACAGACAGGAACAGGGCCGGCACAGGGAAGTTGGAACACAAGGTCACCTATGCTCAGCCAAAGAGTGAAAGTGAAGCTGCGCATACTGTATATAGTAAGGGAAGACCAATAGAACAGGGGGGAGGAGCAGAGGTGTGAGTGCAGTGGAGGCAGGGATAGGCTGTAGATGGTGCAGGAGACAGGTGAGGAAGATTAGGGTTGACTCGCAGCTGGAGAGCAGTGCACGCGCGTCACGTGTGTGCGCCGCACGGGTCAGCCGCACATAGCAAGCGGAGGAGCGAAGCCAAGCTCCGTGGGAACCTTGAAAGCCCTCCGTGGGCGCTCGCACTCTGTAAGATGCGCGGGAGGCTGTACAGCAGGGGGCAAAGAGGAAGCACGCCACGGGGGACGCGCTCTCAGATTCTTTGCAGCAGAAGCCTGTGCAGCAGGAGGAAAGGAGGGAGCGTGCAGCAAGGGACACGTTCCCCGATTCCTTACAGGGTATGATTAGAAGAGAAGCAGCTATGAGACATTTATAGTAGTAGAGTGATCCTGATAGGTTGAAAAGTGTAGACAATAGGATATACAATATAAAACAGCAACAGCAGTGTTCAATTAGCTTACAAATTAAACCAATATACATGGCACAAATTTGTCAGAGTATAACAAATAAGGTCATGAAAATATAACAAAAACAGTATATTTAGGACCAAATTAATTTACTTACATTACTAAACCTTGATAATAATATAAAAAAGAAAAGAAAATAATAATATTTAATTAATTTGGTCCTAAACAGGTTCAAAAAATTATGTGTCAGAGAGACATACTGGATATATGTACTTGGTACATTGTGTCCGGATGGTCTCAATGACAAAATTGATATCAGCACAATAGTTTAATGGTTCAATTCGGGCTCGTTTGTCAATGTTGTGTGTCCCTGCTGAGGTCTGGTTTGAGCGATGTACTTCGTTCCCTTAGTGAGGACATACACGCGCTATACTTGTTTGAATTATCAGTCCAATAGTATTCCCAATTATTTTAATTATCACATTATGAATATATATACTTTAATTTACATACACATATCTAATTTCATTTATTTAGGTGATGCTTGCTTCGCTCGTGTGGCCACCACTAGTATTACTACCTCTATATGTCTTCTCTCTCTTTTGATAGATACTGAGACCGGGTGAAGTCAATCCCTATCAGTTATGCCTGGGAGACATATGTCTGAGTGCTACATCCAGCACTCATAAGGGTAAACTCAGGTGGAAGCTAGGTAATCAGGATGTAAGCTGACACCTGAGAAGCAGCAAGGTATAAGATGATGTTGTTACTGGCAGTAGCTGGCTTCCCTAGACCAGAGCACATGGCAATATGTGCTGCTAGCCAGACGGATACATCAAACTAACTACGGCAACCAAAGTAAGAGACTTGTTCATTTGTTTTTCCTGACTGCTTAAAAGACACTTACGGTTTGGTTATGGTTTAGCCAGCCAGCCTGCTAGATAGGCCTGGTGGGTTAGTCAGTCCTTCCAATGTGGAGCAGGATTTTTTTTGTTTAAAGGGACAGTGTTCCCGCATGTTATGTATGCTGTGGAGAAATAAAGCCACTGAATGTTTTCATTATCCTGAAACTACACGTGTGGACTGTTCCCTGACCTCGGCTACAGGCCGTCCTGCCACAGGTGGTGTCAGAATTGGGATGTCGGATGGCCCCTGTATCTGAACGGCCACACAGAAAAAAAAAAAAAAATGGAAACATGAAACAAGAGGAGCAACCCTGCTAAGTGAAATTTGTGCAGTCAGCAAACTGGCTAAAGGACATAGAAGCGGTGAGCAAGCAGCTAATTAGTGACTACATTAGGTACAGAGAGACTGCGAGTGACTGTAGCAGCGGAGGTCGTTGCTCCAGACGAGGTCATCAAGGAGTCATCCTTCCTTTAGCCAGAGGCTTTGGAAGAAGAGGTTGTGATCTGGTGCACGGGACCGATGCTGGATAGTGAGGGACTGGCTGGAGCTTGGTTGTCTGCAGATCGGCACGCGGATAAATCAGCCCTAGAAAAAAGATGACAGAGGTGAGCATCTGGAAAAGGGGAATTGAATCAACCACCTGAGACATCCCCAGTTGCTGCTATAGCGCCTTGCTGTGTGCCAGGTGCTGAGCCTACTACAGATGTTTGCCATTAATGTGGTGGCACCCGAGAGTGGTGCACTCAGAAACTTCCCACCCTGAGCAGCGAGGAATTTACCCTGATATGGCCGCCGAGTGTGCGCCAATGGCAGGGGGTGTCGCTGTGTCTAGAAATCAGTTGAATATTGTGAGCCTATGAGTAAAGTCAAAGATATGACTAATTATGCTCAAAGAGTAGACTAAACACTAAAGACTAAAATACTTGTTCCTTTAGATAGCTATCTGCCAATGACCAGGCAGCTTAGCTCCTCCTCTTTCTTGCCCTGAGACTGGGGGGGAGAGAGGGGAGAGGGTAGCAAAAGTCAAGAGCAGGAGGATTATAGGAGACAGTTGCAGAGTGAAGAGATCGGGGAAGGATCTAAATTGTGAGTATTTAAGTTGGGGGAGAAACCCTTTTAAGTGTTTTCAATAGTAGAGTATTGTCCCGTACAGTGAGGCCCTTATTGAAGGAAGCCAAAGAACTGTATGTCTCCACAGAGGGGGTTGCTCTGGCTAAGCTCCTAAAACCAAATCTGAAACCAGGAATAACAGGAGTTATTGCACAGTGCCCTAAGCAGGATCCTGGGATGAGGAAGTGCTGTATAAGTATGAAGAGTCACCCCATGTTACCTCCGCATCAGAGGATGGGGTGTGAAGTGAGCAAAGTGAGGTACAGAGAAGTGAGGCCCTGTCCTACCACAGTAAGAAAGGGTGCCCGTTGCTGGGACCCTGGGAATATATAGGTAGGATAGGTTACCAAGAGCATGCTAACGTATGGTCTACTCTAAATGTAACCAAACTAAATGCCAAATGCAATGTGCCTCGTCAGGACTGCAGGTATGCAGCGGAGGAAGTGTTGTAACAGAAAAAGTGAATAAAGACTGTTTGTTTAAAAACTAAAAACCGTCTGTGCCCATCTCTACATCTACATATATGCCCAGCCTGCATGGACCAGCACCCCTGAAGGTAATGCACCATAAGTAACCACAACACAGACAATTTGTAACCTCCCTTACAGCCGGGCAGGGAGGGTTTGATTATTGCTAGTCCAAATAAAAAAAGGAATCACCTAATACTGAAGTACTCATTTACTCTGCACTATCACAACTGGACTGATATGGCTATTTCTACTTTGTATATTACATTAATATATTAAATCTAAAATGTAATAATCACTGTTTTAGGCTCTGAATTTTGCAAGTTTTTTGAAGAGAGTAACTGCATTTTCTTACAATAGAATTTTGTGTGTTAATAACATATTTTTCTTAGTGGGGACCACGGATCCCAAGTGATAAAATGTTTCCTTATTCTTGGGGGTGGCAGCGATATAAGTTTATATTTGGGATGGATGAAGGGGAGATATTACTCATTTGAGGGGCCGTGCAGGGAGAAAAGTGCGTCGACTAAATAGCTACAGTATGTGTATTAAACTTTGTCACGTACAGTATACAAGTCATGTGCTCACAGGTGTGCCGTTCGTGACAGTCATCCATCTCTAACTAGGACCAGTCTTGTACAGTATCTCAGTGTTAGTCCCCAGTTAGAAACAAGATGCTGCTAATCCCGGTACCAGTGCTTTGAACCATCCTTTTTTTTTAATGACAAGGAATGTATTCTGGTTCCTGTTCATCTAGGTATCATGATTTTAATTCGGATCTTGTTAGAGGTAACATATCATATTTTTTTGCGCCTAGTTAGTACAGGGTCTCTGTTTACAGAGGAGCATGGAACCTGGCAAAAAACAGAAGCCCGGAGGAACAACACCATGCACTAATTATATGTTCTCTAGCTATTGTAGGTGTAGTCCTCTATCTGCATACATATTGTAATTTAGGTGGTGCAATATTCCAAGCAAGGGTTGAAAAGAACAGACACGTTCTGACTTGATGCCCAGAGAAGAATTTGCTGCAATTAGCAAAAATTTTAACTGGGCGTATTATATGAGTGAATTGTTTGGGTTACCAGCCACTTCTGTACGTGTGTCTCTGTATACATGTATAAAGTGGGACAGTCTAAATCATCTGTTCTACTGCTGTGTACCAGCGTTTTCAAGAAAACTTGGAAATGCTGGAAAACGGGAATGAAAAAGCAATCCATTAAGGGTCTGAGCTGCAATCAACGGTTGCCGTTTATTTATTTATTGTTCGACATTTCACTATTTCGGCTATTTATTGCACACTTATTATATTGCACTGAAATATCACTTTTCTAATTAAGTTGTCATATAGCTGATATAAGCACCTTTTATGATATGTTTGCCATCTACTGCTCTGTCCCGTATGCAATCTTTACATGTGTTACTTAAAAGGGCATAGATTTGTTGTGATTCTTGTTACGGGACCAACATAGAGGAAATAATAGGGGCAAATTGGCGTCATTTGGTCTTTGGCACAGGAAATTGGTGTAGTAAACTAATATTTCTCTATCTGCGCTAACAGCTTAAAAAAATTGTTTTCTATTTTATGATGCACAGAAGTAGACTGCAGTAGGCGTAAAGAGGCACATAATATATACTGGAAAAGTTAAACCTGGCGTAAGTTCAACCATCCCTAAAAAGACTCTGATAGTGTTAGTGCAGAATTAATTTGCGCAGATATTTCATTTCATAGGTAAACATGATGCAATAAAACATCTATCATATTTATGAAGTATTCGTACAAATAAATCATCCGTCATATGTATGAAGTCTTCCAACATCGTTTTTTGAGGGTATGTTACTGTTTTTAGCACAAAAATTGTGGGGAGAGAGAGGGGGGCGAGAGAAAGAGAGAGGAGAGAGTGAGGAGGGAGAGAGTGGGGGGAAAGGGTGGGGATGGAGGGGGGAGAGAGGGGGAGATGGGAGAGAGCTGGGGAGGATAATATATATTACAGTATGTGACGCTGATATACAAAAGAGAAATAATAAGATCACCACATCTGATTCTCTAAAGGCTTAAAAGGTAGAAACCAAAAGTGAGTATGATACGCACCTGGTGAATAATATTGTCCCATTGTTTGCAATACCACACTATTTTTCTTTTTTCTCCTTCTCCTTTTTCTGTTCTTCCCTGGATATATGCGCCACAAGACTTCCCTTTTCATAAAATCATCAAAGGGACTTGGAACACCCTTAAAAAAAAACGTGGGTTCCATTTTTTTTAGGACTTTACAAGGCTTTTTTTTATTATATATTATATGATCGAAATGTTTGCTGTGTTAACACACTAAGATTGTATTGAACTATCTACATAATATTGTTAGCGCTTATCAGCACTTTTCCACAAATGTATTTGTGCTCACATACAGGCATACCCCGCATTAACGTACGCAATGGGACCGGAGCATGTATGCAAAGCGAAAATGTACTTAAAGTGAAGCACTACCTTTTTTCCACTTATTGATGCATGTACTGTACTGCAATCGTCATATACGTGCATTACTCATGATGTAAGAATCGCATGTGTAACAGGCTCTATAGTCTCCCCGCTTGTGCACAGCTGCGGTACAGGTAGGGAGCCGGTATTGCTGTTCAGGACGTGCTGACAGGCGCATGCGTGAGCTGCCGTTTGCCTATTGGGCGCTATGTCCTTACTCGTACTTAAAGTGAGTGTCCTTAAACCGGGTCATGCCTGTATATACACTTACATAAACATTTTTATACAGTACAATCACTGATCATGTTGCCTCTGAAGGGACTTAATCATAGGGTGTTATATTTTGTCTTCATTCTGTCCATGACAAATCAAAATCTATTTTTTTAGACTGCCCTGTACAGGGTAACCCCCCGGGGGAAATTGTGAAATATAAAATTTTCTCAAATTTTTCCTGAGAAGTCACTCCCTTATTTTGAACAACACCCATAGATCCACATCGTATAAAATACTGCAGATCAGAGTAGAAGTCTCTAACAGAAAGAAGGAATTATCCAGGTGTATCTTCTATACAGGTATGTACCGCACGTTTGATGCAATGTATGCCAGTCTGCAATGGGAACAAGGCATATTACCTGATTTATCAATTATATAATATATGTAATTATAGCTAATCAGGTAATTAAAAAGGTTGGATGATATTTTAAACCTTGATGGAGGAGGGAGAGACAAGAATAGAATAGATTGGGATGGGGGAAAAGCAAAGGGTGGTGGAGGTAGAATGGGGGCAAGTGTGAGTTTGGCAAGCAGGGAGATACCCATATTAAATACAGATAATACTAGAAAACTTCTAAAGACTAAACCCAATTGGCGTAGAAAGGCAGGAGAACATAAGATACTGTAATAGTACAGACTGAAAAAAAACTTAAATGCATGCTTGCTAATGCAAGAAGCCTGACAGATAAAACGGGGAGCTTAAATTTATAACTACAAGGGAGTAGTATGATATCATAGGCATTACTGAAACATGGTGGGATGAAACGCATGACTGGGCAGTTCATTTAGCGCGTATTACCTTTTCGGAAGGATTGAGCAAATAGAAGAGGTGGTGGAGTATGTTTATATGTTAAACTGGATTATAAGGGAAGATGTTTTTGAAGGGAATGATGAAAATGTAGAGACCTTGTGGCCAGAAATTAGCAGTGGAGGTAAAAGTATAAAGAAAATCTTTGTAGGGATATGCTGTAAACCACCAAATAATCTGTGAGATTGAGGAAACTAAAATACTTTTGTAGATGGAGAAGGCATCAAAACTGGGTCATGTTTGCGTAATGGGGGATTTTAATTATCCAGACATAGACTGGGGCAATGAGATTAGCATTACAACAAAAGGAAACATGTGTTTAGGGGTGCTTAAAGACAATTATATGACCCAAATTATTGAGGAACCAACCAGGAGAGGGGCAATACTGGATTTGGTAATATCAAACAATGTAGAAATAATAACAAATATTCAAGTCTGGGAACATATGAGTAACAGTGATCATAATATGGTTTCATTTGAAATAAATGTTCAAAAAACATATTACTTGGGTACAATAAATACCTTAAACTTTAGAAAGGCAGATTTTAATAAACTGCGATCTAATCTACAAGAATCTACATGTATGTATATGGGGCCTGGTGCAACACCAATTATTGTATGGTATACATGGGACCTGTAACTGACTATTTGTGTGTCTCTAGGAAACTGTAAACCCTAAATAGCTGCGTGTTTATTCCATGGATATTAAATAGTATAGTATAAGTGTAGGTATATATATATATATATATATATATATATATATATATATATATATATATATAGTAGATGGTGCAGAACAATAGGCACTCCGTTTGGTTGAAACAATGTGGGTGCAAATCCTGTATGGTATAAATTAGGCAATACGATACTATTTGAAGACGAATATCAGAGGCAGCACTCCAGGTAAGTGGTCAAAAGAAATGAAAAAGACCGAAACTTTGGATAAGATGTCTTGTTAATACAAATTTCTTTTGACCACTTACCTGGAGTGCTGCCTCTGATATTCGTCTTCAAACGGTATCGTATTGCCTATCTATCTATCTATCTATCTATCTATCTATCTATCTATCTATCTATCTATCTATCTTTCTATCTATCTATCTATCTCTATATATATCTATATATATATATATATATATATATATATATATATACACACAGTGGTCGACGAACAAAATATTTACTCGCCACCTAGCCCCGCCCCCAGCCCTGCCTCTAGTCCCGCCCCCAGACCAGCTTTTTAAAAAAAAAAATGAATAAATTCCTAGTAAGAACAACATTTGTTTTTGACATTAGTTTATTTATTGTATTACATTATACTACAATTAGTCCTTGTTACGTGTGTGTATGTGTGTATGTGTGTATGTGTGTATGTGTGTATGTGTGTGTAAATATTCCTGAACCCCATAACTAGTGCCTGGACGCCCCCGCGTCACAATACCTAAAGCAGCAATCCCGCCTGGGATCTTTCCTGATCCGAAGTCCCTCAATGTCCAGGTACCTTCATTCCCGCACTGTTATATATTGGAGGGGAGGTGTTCCCTACCTGTCTTCTGGTTTAGGGGGGATTCCGTTGTCTTCCGTGTGAAGCTCGAGATTTAGATCTGGAAGAAAGCAGTATAGGTTATTTTGGTTTAGCTATAGGGCAGTTAAGATATATAGGGTAAATAAGAGATCCAGAGTGTGAGAGAGAGAAAGTGTGGGTGAGAGACAGAGAGAGATAGAGAGAGAATGAGAGAGACACACACACACACAGAGACACACACACACAGAGAGAGAGACACACAGAGACACACACAGAGAGAGAGAGAGAGAGAGAGAGAGAGAACACACAGAGAGAGAATGAGAGACAAAGACAGAGAGAGAGAGAGAGTGACAGAGAGAGTGCGACAGAGAGAGTGCGACAGAGAGAGGGAGAGCACGAAACGGAAAGGGCAACAGGGAATGGGTGAGGGCGACAGGGAATGGGTGAGGGCAACAGGGAATGGGTGAGGGCAACAGGGAATGGGTGAGGGCGACAGGGATGGGTGAGGGCGACAGGAAAGGGTGAGGGCGACAGAGGGAAGGTGAGGGCGACAGGTAAAGGGTGAGGGCGACATGGAGAGGGTGAGGGGGAAAGTGTGAGGGCAACAGGGAAAGGGTGGGGGCGACGGGGAAAGGGTGAGGGTGACAGGGAAAGGGTGACAGGGAGAGGGTGAGGGCGACAGGGAAAGGGTAAGGGCGACAGGGAAAGGGCGACAGGGAAAGGGTGAGGGCGACAGGGATGGGTGAGGGCGACAAGGATGGGTGAGGGCGACAGGGATGGGTGAGGGCGACAGGGATGGGTGAGGACAACAGGGAAAGAGTGAGGGCAACAGGGAGAGGGTGACACAGGGAGAGAGTGACACAGGGAGAGGGTGACACAGGAAGTGGGTGACACAGGGAGAGGGTGACACAGGGAGAGGGTGACTGTCACGGTAGCTTATGACAAGATATAATGAACACCAAATATCTGGGTTGAACTGAACGAAGCTTAGATATAATAAAATATATTTATTCCTTAAAAAAAGGTGAACACAGCAATATAGTACAATTAACAGGCAAGAAGGTAACACTTACTTAGGGTTGGGGAGAAGTATCAGCTAGCAATTCTCCAGCAATCCGGTGACATTCCAAGTGGAATCAGAACAACTAAAAACTGTAGGGTTGACACAGTTTATATACCTGTGCAACCCAATTCTTAACATTGAATACAGACTATCCAATCCCTAACGTGGAAACACAGATTAACCCATGCCCTCCAGCTAGTTAGCCCATGGGTACTGGGACTCTGAGTGTCTTATTTCTGTAGCCCCATAATTAAATCAGGGGTGACGATCAGTCTACCAAATGAAGTATCTGCATTGTTTGTAGGTGTAGACATAACACATACAAACCACTCCAGTTTGATGATTCTCCACCCTCAGGTAACAATTAGAGGGGCAGAGTCTGTTAATTAGTACTTGGTCTGTTGATTAGTACTTAGTGTAAACAATCAGGGCAGTTTAACTTTTGATCACAGTGCTTAGACTCAATCAGCCGGCTGCCCCTTCATGACCTATTAGCATAGCAGATGGAGTCTGCATTTTCAGGGCAGATCCAAAATACTATACATATACACTTTAATATCTACACATATTAATAAGTTCCATTCTGGTGGGCTCAGTGGGTCGAAATTGGCCAGTTCTTAATGCCTACAGTGACTCCACACATTGGCCAAATATCAACTCTCTGCGACCTCCAGATCTGGAGATACAGAAATGCACTTTAAAACATTAAAATACAGGATTATAATGAAACATGGGAACAGGGGAACATACATTTTCCTGACATGACAAGGTGTAAGCCACATTCCTGGACCGCAGTCCAGTTAACCCCTTGCCTCCCTGGTGAGGTCAGGGGGTGGCCATATGGGGTGCAACCCCTTTAATACCGGGCCAACCCCCCTCTCCCTCTACACCTCCCCTTCTTAATGGGTGACCTGTGGCCCACTGACCCAAATGGGGAGTGGGGCACTGCTGGCACCATTAATGAACTCAGTCTCAGAGGAATAGTCCTGACGTGAAAGTCCATCAGCATTGCTGTTTTCACTACCCTTTTTGTGCTGAATAGTAAACTCCAATTCTTGCAAGGCCAAGCTCCACCTTAGCAACTTGGCATTCTCCCCTGATGCCCTCTGCAGCCAACTCAGGGGGTTGTGGTCTGTGAGGACCGTGAAAGCCCTTCCACACACATAGGGCTGGAGTTTTTTGAGTGGCCACACAATGGCCAAGCACTCTTTCTCAATGGTGGCATAGGGCACTTCTCTGGGGAGTAGTTTTCAGCTGAGGTACACCACAGGGTGCTCTCTACCGTGGTCCCCCACTTGGCCAAACAGCCCCAATGCCATAGTCCGAGGCATCAGTCTGTATGAGGAAATATTTGGTATAGTCCGGGGCAGCCAGTATGGGGGCCCCAGCAAGCGCAGTTTTCAGTGCCTGGAAAGCAGTTTCACAGGCAGGAGTCCAGGTGATAAGCACAGGCAGTTGCTTCTTAGTAAAATCAGTCAGGGGTTTCGCCATGGCGCTGTACTGTGGGACAAACTTCTTATAGTACCCTGCGGTGCCTAAAAATGCCATGACCTGTTTCTTGGTTTTTGGAACAGGCCACTGAACTATGGCTTCTATCTTGGCTGGCTCTGGTTTGAGGTGCCCTCCACCAACCCTGTGCCCTAAGTACAGGACCTCTGCCATCCCTACCATACACTTAGTGGGTTTCAAGGTAAGCCCAGCCTCCCTGATCCTATCTAGCACCGCAGCTACATGTCCTAAATGGGAGTCCCAGGAATTACTAAAGACAGCAATGTCATCTAAGTAAGCCCTGGCATATCTCTGCATCCCTTCCAGTAACCTATTGACCAGGCATTGGAAGGTAGCCGGGGGATTCTTCATCCCAAATGGCATCACTAAAAACTCATAGAGGCCACTTGGAGTGATGAATGCTGACTTCTCCCTAGCCTCCAGGGTCAGTGGGATTTGCCAATAGCCTTTGCTCAAATCCATGGTGGTCAGATACTTTGTCCCCGCGAGTTCATCCAGTAACTCATCCATGCGGGGCATGAGGTAGGCATCTGATACCGTCCCAGCGTTGAGCAAGCTGTAGTCCACACAAAACCGGGTGGTCTTGTCCTTCTTAGAGACTAGAACTACCGGGCTTGCCCAAGGACTCTGGGACGGAGTAATTACCCCTACGGTCAGCATCTCCTCTATCTCCTTTTCCATACTGGTCTTGACCTCTGCTGACACTCTATAGGCGTGCTTAGGCAAAGGCTGCAGATCCCCTGTGTGCACTGAGTGTTTTGTGAGATGTGTGGTCCCTGAAGAGGGCCCTAAACTTAGCTAGCATGTCCCTGTCTTCCTCCTGCTGCCTAGCACTGAACTGTGCCCCTATCTCTACCTGCTCCACAGTGTTTCCCTGCCTAGCCTCCCTAGGAGATCAGGCAGAGCATTGCTCGCCGGATCTTCCAGCAGTGGGCTAAAAATGGCCATCACTGCTCCCATACTCGGTGCTCTGTATTCTTTCAGCATATTGACGTGATATGTCTTATGCCTCTCAGGCTCTACCTGTACAACGTAGTTGTACTCATTCACCTTTTGGATAACCGTGTACGGTCCCGACTAGGCAGCCATCAACTTGTTCTCCAGAGTGGGTTTGAGAACAAGCACCTGCTGTCCTGGGATGAATTCCCTGCTACGGGCATTCTGGTCATACCATTGCTTCTGCCTGGTCTGAGCGGCCCTGAGGTGGTCCTGGGCCACCCCCATGAGCATCTCTAACCGGTCTCGGAGATCTACTACATACTGGATCACAGAAGCATCAGTAGCAGTAGCCTCCCCTTCCCATCCCTCACGGAATAGATCCAGAGGTCCACGTACCCTGCGGCCATATAGTAGCTTGAAGGGGGAGAAGCCTGTAGATTCCTGCGGTACCTTTCGGTAGGCAAACAGCAAGTGCTGTAAATGAATCTCCCAGTCTTTCCCCTCCGCCTCTATAAAGGTCTGAAGCATCTGCTTCAGTGTACCGTTAAACCTCTCACATAATCCGTTTGTCTGGGGATGGTAAGGGGTAGTGCGCCGGTGCTGTACACCGCATGCATCCCAGAGACAATGTAACAGTTCACTCATGAACTGTGACCCCTGATCGGTTAGGACCTCACTAGGGAAACCTACCCTAGAAAAAATCTTCAGCAAAGCTGCTGCCACTGTCTTGGCATCTATGTGCCAAGCGCTACCGGGTGGCAAAATCCACCACTGTGAGAATGTAGCGCTTCCCTGACCTGCTAGGAATCATAAGGGGTCCTACAAGGTCCATCGCTACTTTCTGGAAGGGTTCCCCTATTATCGGTAGGGGTTTCAGGGGGTGCCTTCACACGGTCGCCCGCCTTACCCACTCGCGGGCAGGCATCACAAGAGCGGCAGAAAGTGCCCACATCTCGAAATGCCCCCGGCAAGTAGTAACGCTGTAATAACTGGGCTCGCGTTCTGTTGACCCCCTGATTTCCCGCTAACAGAATAGAGTGAGCTACCCGTAACAGTTGCTGTCGGTACCCCTGGGGTACTACTAGCTGTCGCTTACCGGTCAATCCCTCCTCTATCCCTGGGTTCCCTTCTGTTCTATACAGGAGTCCCTTATACCATAGGCAGTGCTCAGTGCCTTCCCCTGCCTGAGATTCGGACGCCCGAAGTCTCACGCCGGCCAGGGTAGGGTCTGTCTTCACTGCCTCCCTAAACTGGGCTCCTAACTCTGGCCACCCCCCAGTCATGTCATTGTTCGGAGAATGGGGAAGGGTGAAGGGAAACAGTAAGTCAGTCTGTGGTTGCAACTGATCCTGGCTTACCTCCCCGGGCTCCTCTGCGCCCTCCGCTAACATTGGTCCCAAAGGCTGGGGGACTGGCGCCGCCACCATTGCCGCTGTCTGGCTCCGGGTAACCGCCGCCACTGCTGCGGGTTTGAGCACTCGGTCGTGGGTGCAGGTCATCAGTCCCAGATCATTGCCAAGAAGAACATCGGCATCCAAACAGGGTAAAACCCCCACCTCCCGCACACCCTGGCCCTTCCCCAATCCAAAAAGATTCTGGCCACTTGCAGGAAACGTAGCTCTCCGTCGGCCACAGTGATCTGTATCCCAGGGCCTGGGAGTAATTCCTCCGGCCGAACCATATCAGGTCAGACCAGGGTCACTGCAGCTCCTGAATCCATCAAGCCGACTGCTTGCCGGTCACCGACTGTGACCGGGGTGAGATGTCTGCTCCGGCCGTCCGTCTGCTGCAGGTCCGCGCTGAGATGTCCTCCGCTCCTGGCTGTAGGCACCGATGAAACCGGGACAGTGGTTGCATGGGACGTCTCGCTGGGCGTTGGTTCCATGACCGGTCCGGAGTCTGTGGTGGAAGCCACCCGCACACGGGCTACCGGTTTCGCAGCTGGGGTGCGTTGCCCCTGATGGGGTCCGCTAGTACACAGGGGTTCTGGGCAATCTGGTCTGATGTGACCAGGGCGGTTGCAGATGTAGCACCGTCGCTCATGACGGAGCTCCCCCGCCTTCGGTGGACTGCTGCCGGCAGGCGGCCTCTGAGTCCAGTGGGGGGTATTGGCAGACTTTTTGGCCGGTGCCGCCGCCACCGCCGCCTTGGCTACTGCTTTGCCGGGCATCAGGGCTCGGCTGGCCACATAGTCGTCTGCAAGCCTCGCCACCTTCTGGTAAGTCTTGGGCTTCTTGTCGTACACCCAAGCCCTCACCGCAGGCGGGCACTGCTGCATGAGCTACTCCTGAAAGATGAGGTCAAGCAGGCGTTGGTAAGGCCGTGCCTCATAGCCCTCCACCCAGCGTATCCCGTACAAAGCCATACGGGTCACGAAGGTAACATAGGACTCCTGGGGCTGCCTCTCTTCCTGCGGGAATTTACCCCGGTAGGCTTCAGGGGTAAAACCGTACTGAAACAATAACAGTTCTTTCAGGTGGTCATAGTCATCAGCATACTCATCTGGAAGCGCCATCATCGTCTGCTTAGCCAAGCCGGACAGTAAGGGTTCCAAACGTGCAACCCTATGCTGGGGAAGCACTTTGTACCGCCGACACTGTGTCTCAAAGTTCTTTAGAAAACTGTCGATTTGATCAATACCTTCCACGAACTTTGTGAGACTGTGCTGATCCAGTTTAAGTTCATCGTTGTTGAGTTGGACAGGGGGGCAAAAGCGGGTCTGTTCACTGCCATAGTGATAAACTGCAGCCGCTCCTCCCGTGTCCCTCTGTCTTCCCACGCAGTAATCAGTGCCAACATTTCAGGGGTGAATGGACTGGTAGCCGCAGCAACCAGTACCCCTCCTGTTGCACTGCTCCCGGGAGGTGCACGCGTTCCCTCCCCGAGATTCCGCCGCCCCGGCACTGGGTTCCTTCCCTGATCTCCGGGTGGCTGTATAAGGGCAAGCTGAGCCGTATCCTGAGGATCTGCAAGCTGGGCTTCATAGTCACCGATTGCGTCAACCATGTATGCGACCTCCTGGTTCTCATAGGGCAGTCCATATTCACGGCACTTGTCTTTCAGCTGAGCTCGGGTCCTCATGTTGGATAAGCCTTCAGCCTCGCTCATGGTTTACGGTTGCAGCAGTGAGGTGGTGTTACAACTTGTGTTAACTGCTGCACTACTGTGTGTTCAATATCTTTAGTCCCAGGAACTCGCAATTACTCTTGAGTTCCCACTATATGACAGAGTCCCACAGAACACTGTAATATAGGTTCAGTTCAATCCCGCCGCTGCCACCAGTTAATTATAGAGCTTGTCACGGTAGCTTATGACAAGATATAATGAACACCAAATATCTGGGTTGAACTGAACGAGGCTTAGATATAATAAAATATATTTATTCCTTAAAAAAAGGTGAACACAGCAATATAGTACAATTAACAGGCAAGAAGGTAACACTTACTTAGGGTTGGGGAATGGAGAAGTATCAGCTAGCAATTCTCCAGCAATCCGGTGACATTCCAGGTGGAATCAGAAGAACAACTAAAAACTGTAGGGTTGACACAGTTTATATACCTGTGTAACCCTATTCTTAACATTGAATACAGACTATTGGTGAACAATTATCTGTATCCAATCCCTAACGTGGAGACACAGATTAACCAATGCCCTCCAGCTAGTTAGCCCATGTTTACTGGGACTCTGAGTGTCTTATTTCTGTAGCCTCATAATTAAATCAGGGGCGATGATCAGTCTACTAAATGAAGTATCTGCATTGTTTGTAGGTGTACACATAACACATACAAACCATTCCAGTTTGATGATTCTCCAACCTCAGCTAACAATTAGAGGGCAGAGTCTGTTAATTAGTACTTGGTCTGTTGATTAGTACTTAGTGTAAACAATCAGGGCAGTTTAACTTTTGATCACAGTGCTTAGACTCAATCAGCCGGCTGCCCCTTCGTGACCTATTAGCATAGCAGATGGAGTCTGCATTTTCAGGGCAGTTCCAAAATACCATACATATACACTTTAATATCTACACATATTAATAAGTTCCATTCTGGTGGGCTCAGTGGGTCGAAATTGGCCAGTTCTTAATGCCTACAGTGACTCCACACATTGACCAAATATCAACTCTCTGCGACCTCCAGATCTGGAGATACAGAAATGCACTTTAAAACATTAAAATACAGGATTATAATGAAACATGGGAACAGGGGAACATACATTTTCCTGACATGACAAGGTGTAAGCCACATTCCTGGACCGCAGTCCAGTTAACCCCTTGCCTCCCTGGTGAGGTCAGGGGGTGGCCATATGGGGTGCAACCCCTTTAATACCGGGCCAACCCCCCTCTCCCTCTACAGTGACACAGGGAGAGGTTGACACAGGGAGAGGGTGAGGTTGACACAGGGAGAGGGTGAGGTTGACACAGGGAAAGGGTGAGGTTGACACATGGAGAGGGTGAGGTTGACACAGGGAGAGGGTGAGGTTGACACTGGGAGAGGGTGACAAGGAGAGAGAGTGACACTCACAGACACACCCACAGACACACCCACAGACACACACACTCACAGACACACACACTCTCAGACACACACACTCTCAGACACACACACTCTCACAGACACACATACTCACTCACAGACACACACACTCACTCACAGTCACACACACTCACAGACACACACTCACAGATACATACTCACAGACACACACACTCACAGACATACACACACTCAGACACACACACACACAAACTCAGACACACACACTCACAGACACTCACATACACACACTCACTCACAGACACTCACAGACACACACACTCATACAGTCAGTCAGTCACACACACAGTCACTCAGTCAGTCACACACACACAGTCACTCAGTCACACACACACAGTCACTGTCTCACACTGTAACACACTCACAAACACTCACCCGCAAGGCAGGGGGGGTCGCACGTCAGCAGTGGGGCCTCCGCACGGCAGTGGGCCCTCCACATGGCAGGAGGGCCTCTGCAAGGCAGGGGGGGTCGCACATGGCAGCGGGGGCCTCCGCACGGCAGCGGGCTCCACGATGGAAGGGAGATTGGGAACCTCTTCTTTTATTTCAGCAGGTGCAGCGCCTCCATCCTGCAGGGCTCTTGCCAGAGGCAGGGATTTATCCCCACAGGATCCCCATAGCAACAGGACAAATAACTCTGGATACCATATCCATGCAACAGGGTTTATTGCAGCCAGCATACAAAATAACAGGAACAGAACTTCAAACAGGAACAGAACAGGAACAGAACAGGAACAGAACAGAACTCTTCTCTTGCCTCCTGGCACAGAGGCACCTTCCCTCCCTGAACAGGGCATGACTAGGCCTCCCAGGAGCTTGAGGCTCCTGGGCTAGTCTAAGCTTCCCTCACCCCTAAGGGGCAAAGCTGAAACACCTCCCTCTGATCCCAGAGGGAGCTAGCACTGAACAAGAACACCCACATAGGGAGGGCCCCCAACTTTTATACCTGGGGAGGAGTTAATCTCTCTGCCCCAGTATCTGAGCAGACCTAGCTGACATCACAGGCATTACACCATAGTAAGCACCCCCCCCCGCCCCCTCTTTACATGGGACCCCCACCCCCTCCCCCCCCCTTTTACATGGGACTCCAACTGCCAGTATGCCGGCACCTGTACATGGCAACTTTGTAACGTGGGCAGGATGAGGCTCACATGCTAGGCCATGTGAGAATAGGTTTAACATTAGCATTGCCTGTTCCTATCAGGGATTACAGTGCTTCGGGTAGAGAACTTTAGTAGCCAGAGGGTACATGGCAATATATATATATATATATATATATATATATATATATATATATATATATATATATATATATATATATATAAAGTAGATTTTACCAGATTGGAGTCCGAAAAAAACGAGACAGCACACAGTCCAGTAGGTCCAATAAAGCTGTATTCAGTGTAACATGGCACCACCTCCAACGTTTCGGTCAACCAAGCGTGACCTTCCTCGCACGACCCTGAGGAAGGTCACGCTTGGTTGATCGAAACATTGGAGGTGGTGCCATGTTACACTGAATACAGCTTTATTGGACCTACTGGACTGTGTGCTGTCTCGTTTTTTCCGGACTCCAATCTGGTAAAATCTACTTTTTACATGTGCATATGGGACAAGCATCAGCATTTCTTCATTTGTTTACAGTGTGCCAACTGAGTGTGATTTTTTCATATATATATATATATATATATATATATATATATATATATATATATATATAAGGAAAAAAGGAGGAGAGAGCGCACGCCCATAGCGTAAAATTGTATATTTAATGAGGGGAAGGGGAGGAGGGGGTAAAAAATGCACTTACAAAAGTACAATAAAATCAAGCATTGCGTGATATAATCACCACCATCCGGTTAGATCTGCATCGTCTTGGGGCAGTCCCTGTCTTGCAGTATACAGGATCGATGTCCCAGCAGGTCTCCAGGGCAGGTAATGTTGTTTTAGAGTCCTGGAAAGTGGCTCCGTATGGTTAAAGCCTCTGTAGCACTCACGCATGGATCAATCTGTTCCAGCGATCAGTGATGACGTCAGTGTCAATGCGTCCGACGTGATGACGCTCCCTGACGCGTTTCGTCACTCACGGGTGACTTTTTCAAAGGGAAGTGTGGAGAAGGGGAAGGTCCGGTATTTAAATGCACAACCTAATGGTGTTGATTGGTTGGAACGCCCCTACTCAGCTGAAAAGGTGCTTCGTGCTATTACAAATATACCACCAATGCATTTATATATACTGTATATAATTATAAACCTATAAGAATTGGAGGAGAAAGGGTATAGGAGATAAAGTACTAAAGATGAAACCGCAGATTGTAAATATTGAGCCTAAGGGGAACATACATATCACATATATAATCACATTGTCTAAACAAATAAGTATTAAACACATATTGAAGAAATAATAAAATTCTTAAAACAAATTAGACACCCATTTAGTTATCTAGAACTATATGGGTCAATAAAAAACCCCTTGGTAACAGACAATCGTGATAACGCAGTTCCCATCAAGGACTGTGCAAATTGGAGCAATTTACAATTACATCAGAACTAAAACAATATGTGAGACATTATATATAATAATTAATTATATATACCATATATAATAGACTTTGAAAAGTCGCAAAAACAGTAAAAAACGTAAAACACCAGATAGTTAACCCTTTATAATGGATCATTTCCATAATAGCCTATGTCCTGCGAATATACAGTTATAATAGGATTGAATAAGGACATTAATGTTAGGAGTCTCTATGCCATGAACAAAGCAAGATGTCCGGAAGGAAATTCATATTAAAGTATGGTGTAACCTATGATAATGTGAATAAATATAGTGTATATATTAGTATATAATATGTGTATATGAATCAGTGTACAAGTGAAAATTGGTGAATTCTTACATATAATTTTTTTTTTCAAATATATATTATTCTAAAATACTAGTGATGATAATAATAGTAGTATTATTAATATTCCTTAATCTACCATGTATAAACATGTTCATCAATTATGATGGTGCTAACTCCAAGTGATAGATGAGAGTGACTTAGGGTGTGATATAGTATGTGAAAATGATTTATATATAATAATGTATAATCTAACCCAATAAACCCATATTACTGTATAATTATATAAAATAAAATTATTTATTGTGATTAATGTGAATAACCTGAGCTCCGGACTAGGAGGGGGGGGTGGGAGGGGGGGTGGCGGGGGTGGGGGCAGGTGAAGACATATCCCGAGGAGAGATCCAGACAAAGGATGGCAGAAAGGCAGAGGAAGTAAACCAGGAAGAGACGTCCAAGGAACCACTAAACAAATGTACTAACATCCAGGCATTCATTAAGTCCACCCGGGCTTAGAGTGCCCAATTGGTGGATCCAGAAAGTTTCCCGCCTGCACAGGGCCTTGAACCGGTCGCCACCAAGAGCACACGGTGAGATAGTCTCAATTCCCATTATTTTCATAGTTTTAGGATCTTGTTGATGGAATGATTTAAAGTGTCGAGATAAACTATGGTCGTCCAACATATTTTAAACTGCACCCACACTGAATTAAGTACACGACATACGTGCTGAGACAATTGATGGAACTACTAATGGCATGTGTAGTACCTCTACTTGAAGAACAGACATGAGTCTGATTCAAGAGATGCCTACAAGTAATGCATCGACTACGGCCACATGGGTGTTAACCTCACTGTGGATACCTCCATCTCTGTAGTTATTGCTGGGGTATCATAACTTAAAAGGTTTATAACTACAGAGATGGAGGTATCCACAGTGAGGTTTATAACCAACTATAACCAGTCATTTAAATCCATCAATAAAATTCTCAATGATCATTGGTCTATCCTCAAATGTGACCCTCATCTAGGACCCGCTTTGCCCGATAGAGCTACTGTGGTATACAGGAAGGCTAGAAGTATTAAGAGTATGCTAGCTCCCACTAGACTCAGGTCCTCCTCCACTTTTACCAATGCCAAGCTTCACAATGGTCCACTGGGCAATCACCCATGTGGCCGTAGTCGATGCATTACTTGTAGGCATCTCTTGAATCAGACTCATGTCTGTTCTTCAAGTAGAGGTACTACACATGCCATTAGTAGTTCCATCAATTGTCGTGTACTTAATTCAGTGTGGGTGCAGTTTAAAATATGTTGGACGCACCACCAGGACTCTGGGAACACGTTTCCTGGAACACAGGAGAAATGCAATTAAAGGTCTCAACAACCATAGTTTATCTCGACACTTTAAATCATTCCATCAACAAGATCCTAAAACTATGAAAATAATGGGAATTGAGACTATCTCACCGTGTGCTCTTGGTGGCGACCGGTTCAAGGTCCTGTGCAGGCGGGAAACTTTCTGGATCCACCAATTGGGCACTCTAAGCCCGGGTGGACTTAATGAATGCCTGGATGTTAGTACATTTGTTTAGTGGTTCCTTGGACGTCTCTTCCTGGTTTACTTCCTCTGCCTTTCTGCCATCCTTTGCCTGGATCTCTCCTCAGATATGTCTTCACCTGCCCCCACCCCCGCCACCCCCCCCCCCTCCCCTCCTAGTCCAGAGTTTGGGTTATTCACATTAATCACAATAAATAATTTTATTTTATATAATTATACAGTAATATGGGTTTATTGGGTTAGATTATACATTATTATATATAATCATTTTCACATACTATATCACACCCTAAGTCACTCTCATCTATCACTTGGAGTTAGCACCATCATAATTGATGAACATGTTTATACATGGTAGATTAAGGAATATTAATAATACTACTATTATTATCATCACTAGTATTTTAGAATAATATATATTTGAAAAAAAAAATTATATGTAAGAATTCACCAATTTTCACTTGTGCACTGATTCATATACACATATTATATACTAATATATACACTATATTTATTCACATTATCATAGGTTACACCATACTTTAATATGAATTTCCTTCCGGACATCTTGCTTTGTTCGTGGCATAGAGACTCCTAACATTAATGTCCTTATTCAATCCTATTATAACTGTATATTCGCAGGACATAGGCTATTATGGAAATGATCCATTATAAAGGGTTAACTATCTGGTGTTTTACGTTTTTTACTGTTTTTGCGACTTTTCAAAGTCTATTATATATGGTATATATAATTAATTATTATATATAATGTCTCACATATTGTTTTAGTTCTGATGTAATTGTAAATTGCTCCGATTTGCACAGTCCTTGATGGGAACTGCGCTATCACGATTGTCTGTTACCAAGGGGTTTTTTATTGACCCATATAGTTCTAGATAACTAAATGGGTGTCTAATTTGTTTTAAGAATTTTATTATTTCTTCAATATGTGTTTAATACTTATTTGTTTAGACAATGTGATTATATATGTGATATGTATGTTCCCCTTAGGCTCAGTATTTACAATCTGCGGTTTCATCTTTAGTACTTTATCTCCTATACCCTTTCTCCTCCAATACTTATAGGTTTATTATTATTATATATATATAAATGCATTGGTGGTATATTTGTAATAGCACGAAGCACCTTTTCAGCTGAGTAGGGGCGTTCCAACCAATCAACACCATTAGGTTGTGCATTTAAATACCGGACCTTCCCCTTCTCCACACTTCCCTTTGAAAAAGTCACCCGTGAGTGACGAAACGCGTCAGGGAGCGTCATCACGTCGGACGCATTGACACTGACGTCATCACTGATCGCTGGAACAGATTGATCCATGCGCGAGTGCTACAGAGGCTTTAACCATACGGAGCCACTTTCCAGGACTCTAAAACAACATTACCTGCCCTGGAGACCTGCTGGGACGTCGATCCTGTATACTGCAAGACAGGGACTGCCCCAAGATGATGCAGATCTAACCGGATGGTGGTGATTATATCACGCAATGCTTGATTTTATTGTACTTTTGTAAGTGCATTTTTTACCCCCTCCTCCCCTTCCCCTCATTAAATATACAATTTTACGCTATGGGCGTGCGCTCTCTCCTCCTTTTTTCCTTTTAGATTCCCTGTGGACGTGGTTTGTCCATATTGAGAGCAGCCGGAGACCCTCTACACCAGCACCCACAATTTCATTGGACTTATTTTGAGGACTGGTTTACCACTTTTTTGTTTTTTTCCTATACATGTTGTTATTTAGTTATATGTATTATTCTTTTTATGGTTTATTGGTTTTATTTAGATTTGTGCTAGATTTAAATATTTAAGTCATTCACTATTATTAGTAAACACTGTGTAGATATAATATTATTTATAGTAAGCTTACACATACACACTGAATTAACCATAAGCAGAGGCGCTGCTTTCTTTTTCTGTTTGTCATATGTGTGTGTGTGTGTGTGTGTGTGTGTGTGTGTGTGTGTGTGTGTGTGTGTGTGTGTGTGTGTGTGTGTGTGTGTGTGTGTGTGTGTGTGTGTGTGTGATTAAACTGTAATCTATAACATATAAGTGCTAAAAACTGATAACTGTTATGGTAGGGAGTTGCCAGTCTGCATTAATAGAAGTCAAGGGCTGAAGTGTCAGCTCTCTGGTCTAGTTGTGCGCCTTGATGTGTTTCCCTGTATTTCTGTTTCCATGTTACGGTCCCCTGCAGGAATGTAAGCTAGGGATGCCAGGTACAGTTAGGATCCTGTTAGGAAATAGCTGCAAGGCAGGGACTGTGGGAGCAGGTGATTAAGGGTGGATATTAGGGAGTAACTAGGGTTAAAAAGTGTATTGTGTTGCTGACCGGGGTAGTCGGTAGTACTGTTATGTTACCCGCAAATAGTGTATAATTTGCGGGTACCCGTCTGTACATAAGGGCGGGGAGGGTTATAGAAGTCCCATGTAAAGTATAGCAAAAACCTGACCTGTTTGTGGGATTAACCTGTTCCTCTTGTCCCAGAAAACAAGAATGACACAAGGCACTTCGTATTTTCTAATGCTGAATTTAATGAGACAAAAAAGACGACGTTTCGACCTAAACTGGTCTTTTTCAAGTGATGAAATGGCCACTTCATCACTTGAAAAAGACAATTTTAGGTTGAAACGTCGTCTTTTTTGGCTCATTAAATCAGCAGCCATATGAGCCCCCGCTCTCATTGGCTGGTGGGAAAAGTTCCCATGCTCCGATTGGCCACCAGTTCCTGTTCCATGTTAGGCATAGGACACAGAAGTCTATGTAAGGGGCTGCCCCAATCAGAGCTCTCTCTTTCTCAGTCTTCCAGACCTACAGGTACAGCACAGAGAATAAACGCAAACCCAAATCACCTAGTGATACTATATAAAAACAAATACAATTTATATCACCAATAGGGAGATGCAGCTGGTATGAGGGTGTTTCTCAACACCCTTAGATAAGGCAAGAAGAACACTCCAAAGCGCAAAAACTACCCTCAGGCATGTAAAAAAAGGAAAAATGACATAGTGCAAATGTGTATTAAACAACTTAATTAAACACACACTTATGAATGGGCACTCACGTTGTAAAGGATTAAATCAGGTGTGTCACAGGAGACCAGCACTTTTAACACCTTTTATACCGGGATCACTTGATTGAGCAAAACAAGGAGGTAAAATAAATTGTAATTTATTTCCACGAAATGACATAAAAAACAATGGTACACAATTACACTCAAAATACACTTACTGGGATGGGGCCAAACGAAATAATCTGTTTCCAGAACAAAAAGTTGTAAAACAAAGTCTCTAGGAGCAATTTCCCAGGAGCGGGAGTTGCTCGCAAAAAGGGCTTGAAACGATCCTCGGTCAGCGGCGCAAGTCGCAACCGCTGTGTACTCCGACTGAGCCATTCCTTTCATTCTGCCACTGCTGTATTGGCACTTGGAATCTGTAGTTCTTACGAACTTTGATGAAGCCTGTTACGAATCTTAGTTACGATGTTATAAATCTTAAATCTTGGATGAATCTGATTCCCGATGGGCTGCAGGAATTCTTATAGGTTTAAAACACCAATACCTACACAGTGCAGCCAATCCCTCCGAGGGAATAACTTTTCCCACCTATCCTGGAGTTGCCAATACTTTAGATCCTGGCAGAGGGGCTTCTCAGTCTGCTAAGGGCATGCACGAACCACGCACCTTTGCCGCTTAGCATATGAGATCCAGCCCCTCTACCTGGTGACACTAAGTCTGGGCTGGGCAGCAATTTGCCAAACTGTCCGGACTTTACACTAACATGGGGGTGTCACGGTAGACCCGAACTTTTATCACATTAATTACCCGGATCCTTTGACTGAGAAAAGCAAGAGATAAAATAAATTGTGATTTATTTACAGAATGAACACACACACAACCGTATACAAAAAACACTTGAAATACACTTACTGGGATGGGCAAAACGAAAACTTCTATTCCCAAAACGAAATATTTCAAAATAAAGTCTCTAGGCACAATTTGCCAGTAGCGGGAGTTGTGCGCAAACAGAGCTGGAAAGCAGTCCTCGGACTGTAGCATCGCTCATAACCGCTGTTACTCCGCCTGTGCTGCTTCCTTCGTTCTACCGCCATAGAATTGGATCTGGAATTCTTAGTTCTTACGAACTACTGAAGCTTGTACAAATCTTAGTTACGGTGTTAAATCTTGTTACAGCATGAATCTGACTCCCGATCGGCTGCAGGGATTCTTATGCAATACAAATCCATATCTTTAACCCGTGCAGCCAATCTCCTCTGTGGGAATACTATTCCCCACCTATCCCAGAGTTGCCAAAACTTAGTTAACCTGGCAGAGGGGCATCTCAGTTTGCTAAGGGCATGCACGAACCTCGCACCTTTGTCGCTTAGCACACCTTACCCTGCCCCTACATCTGGCGACATTTTGTCTGAGCTGGCAAGCACCTGCTAATCTGCTCGGACATTACACTGGGATGGGGATAATTGAATTACCCCTCCCCACTTAACACTCTACTGAGTAGGAGCCTTTCAACCACAGACTTTTTCTAGACATCCTGGCATCAAACCAGCGGGATGCTTTAGAAGTCCAGGCTGAATATGCGCCATTACCTTGCAGGAATGTCCTGCCATACATTTCTAAACGACAGTACTTGTAAATTAACTGTTCCCTCTGTTCCGGGCGTCTGAATGAAAATCCCAATATGCCTTACATGTTGGTACAATTAAAATAGGGGGACTTTAATTCATACATTTTTATATAACTTTATAAAAATTGCGCTATATACTTTTTCATGATTTTACCCAACCAACGCTCACAGCAAATCTCAGCACGCTAGGAGCGTCCTAGCCGAAGTTAGCAAATAGCCGCTTGCTGTGCTGCGAGGTGCTGGGTTATAAAACCATTTTTCCTTTGCGCGGTTACAGGGCAATACTGCCCCAGAAATACATTTAACACTTATAAATCACATTAGTCTCGCCACCTTATACCTGGTGGGAGACATATATACATATATATATATTTAAATTACAGTATTCATGCCCTTACTGGGTTGCGGAGCTGACAATCTACAATTCCCCAATATGGCTTAGGGACACCCAGCTGGGCATAAAACCTTTATTTACTGGCCTGGGTACCCCTTCACCGTCACAGGGGGTACTTGGGTTACCCCTCCCAACCTAACAGCTTAGTAGCTCTGAGCCTTTCAACTCCGGACCTCCACAGACATTGTGGCATCAAGCCAGCGGGATGCCTTAGAAGTCCGGAACTGGATATCACTCAGCTCATTCACAGTCATTTACTGACATGCATTTCTAAGTGGAGTACTATCATAAATTAAGTGTTTTCTCTGTCTCCGGTGTTTTGAATGAAAGTCCAAATGAGCCTAACATGTTGGAACAATTAAAATAGGGGGACTTTCATTCATCAATTTTTATAAAAAGTTATAAAAATTGAGTTATGGGGTTTTCCATGTTTCTCCCCGAAAGACGCTCACAGCAAGTTTCAGTGCTCGAGGAGCTTTCTAACAGAAGTTAGCCAAGAAGCCGCTCTCTACACTGCTATGCGCTGGACTTAGAAACATTTTCTTATTATACTTTTACCGGTAGAACATTTCTATCTTTTACACTTTAACTCAGAAAGTATGTTACTCTCGCCCCCTTATACATGGTGGGAGATACACTGAACCCCACACTGGGTTCTGGGGGTTTGGGCTTATACCGGGGGACCTTTGCATGTGATTCATTCCCCTGCCCGGTCTTTTTGTTCTGGTCTTTGCTGAAGCAGGGAAATCTCCGCTGGTTGAGACTCCTGGAACAGTAAGACACAAATACATTTTTTTTTATCACAGTGTTCCTGCCATAATTGTGTTGCAGAGCTGACACTTCACAATTCCCCAATAGGGCTCTAGGGCACCCAGCTGGGCATAATACCTTTATTATTGGCCTGGGTATTCCCTCACCGTCACAAGGTGTTTCCAGATTTCTGATCTGGAGCAGTTTTAAGGCAGGAACTCTCCCGGACCATAAACGAAAAGAAAAAATATATAGTGTAATATAATTTAATTAAAAAAACAGAAACATGAGCAGTGAGCCCATACAACTCACATGCTCCCACAAGAACACAGGCAATTTGACCACTCTGGGTCCAGTAGAAGTCTCGATTGTGCCTCTCTGCAGTGGCTGTAGCTGGAAGCGTCTGTGTGTTACTACTCCGGAACGGACAGCAGGTGACATCAGAGTCAATAGGATCCTCCATCTTTGGCTCCTCTGGTCACACAGCAGTAACACCAAGTAGCAGAGCAGACAACGAGCACAGTGCTCTCAAACATGAAAGGGACCACCCTACGCGTTTCAATCGGTACTCCGATCTTCCTCAAGGGTACATGCCTGAGGGGAGTTTTTGCACTTTGGAGTGTTCTTGTAGACTTACAGGTAACCTTGGAACTTGGTCCAGTGACGCGCTGGCAGGTTTTCCCAGATGTTTTGCTCACAATAGCAAAGCACTAGGCATTGAGGTGCCAGGGAAGCCTAGCCTAGCTGAGGACAAGTTCTGACGAATAATGTTACTTTTCCAGGTTTATTCAGTGACGTAGAGCAAACAGAGTAAGCCTTTGCTGAAGCAGGTGCACTGCACCTAGTTAAGGCAAGTTTTCAACCCCAGATCCCCAGTAAGTGTGATTTTGTCTGTATTTTGTATTTAATTGTGTGTACGTGGGTTTACCCGAATAAACCTCATTTTATTCCACCATCTTGTTTTGCCTAATGAATGATCCCAGAAAAATATAAATGTGTTAAAAGTCCTGGTCTCCCATGACAATAACCATACGAGATGTTTAAATCTGTCGAGATTCACTTCTCTGCAGGTTTGAACGAACTTTTGAAAAGTTGGTGTAACCGGTATATATTTTGCTAGAATGTCTGGTCGAGCTACATGTCACAAACTTTAGAGAATTCACGACAGTATTTCACTTGTTAAAAGTGGTGAAATAGCAGCCAAGCGACTTTTTAAAATGATTTTAAAATGTTTAAAATTCGCCAGGTTCTCTTAGGCCTGTGAAAATCCGCTGGTCTCAAGTAAATACCACTGCCTGTTACTTGTGTGTGAAAAGAGCTGTTAATTATAACTAGTTACAGTATATCTGTTAAGAAAGGTGTAAGAGGTGAACAACTAGTTACACATTTGTTTGCCGCAAACCAATAATCATTTAAAGAATATCATGAATATGTGATTATTGTAATAAGTCCTGAGTACTATACCCAGATCAGTGCACCACCAGACACTACACTGTAATGGGGACTGGTTAGACCACAGGGGCCAATGTGAGATTGGGTGGGTCAGGCTAGGCCAGAAAATCCGTTACATTTGGAGGCGCTGCTGAGATACCTGTCAACAGGACAGGTTTTTGCTAGGTCACTTGGAAACAGGGAGAGTGTCTGCTGCCACTTTGTGCGGCGTTGGGACGGACCTAGGGGTAGTCAGGGGGCTGATGGAGTTTGTCAGTTCGCAGGGACGACCTAGGGGCCTGAAAGGAGTTGGGGGTTTGGAGCCGGGCTATAGCTGTCCTAGTCGCCTTGAGGCAGTGCTAGTTGGTAGGATGCCTAAAGGGATAGCCTGTTAACGTGGTCAGGAATTCTGGAGAGGGTCTGCGCTAGGCTATCCAACAGTAGGTAGACGCCCAAGTACTGCATGGAAGAGCCAGAGTACTCTAGCCCATTCCAGACCACTTACCGAAGGGAGCACAGACTGGGAGGAAGTCGATACAGCAGACACAGATAGAGTGAGCCTAGCCTGAGGTAGTGCAAACACAAGTCCAGCCTACATTAGGTACACAAGGTGGTGCATCAAGGTAATCTTTATTGTACCGGTGTGGTAGCTGCCCCGCCGAGAGGAGCTCCATGTACAATAATTCTAAGTACAGTGAAAGAATGGCGACCGCAAGAATGGAGGATCCGCGCGGTGCGGAAGGTCCAAGATGGCGGACAGAGGTTAATGGAGAGAGCGCACATGGCGTGTGTGCGGGTGAAGAGCATGCTACGGAAATGACTTTCACGAGCCTGCTGTGGAGTGGTGCTAAGGCTGTGGCCGCACCGTTTTGGTCCTGCCTAGGGCCGCGGAGTATTACTCCGGATGATAGCGAGGAGGACATTGTGATTGTGGGAGGTGGAAAAGTAGGATCTGCTTGCCAGCCGGTGGGCGCTATACAAAAAGCTACCTCAGTAGCTAAAGTGATTGGAAAAGCAAACCAAGATGGCGGCTCCCGCTTCCCTTGGAGACCGCGTGGGCTCGTTGAAGAGAAAACTGCATTTGCAAAAGTTGCAGACAGTTGGCCGGGATTGGTGCCAAAGAAAGAACCCCACCCTGTTGGGGTTAAGGGCGCGAAAGCTGTGGCCGCGCCCTCCAGTACTGTGAAAGGTGTGGCCTCAATTACAGGACATCCTATTAAGCTGTGGGACCCGCCCATAATTGCTACTAGTGGAGGTGGTTTCCAGCTTTGTCAGATGAGGGTGGAGCTGGTCAAGGGAGTGGCTGGCAACTCAACCCCTGCTTGTCAGTCTCGCAGAGCCAGTTCACAGAACAGACCGCTGCTGCAAGTGACTCCTACTAAGACAATGGCCTGTCCACAAGAAGCGACTACAATGGTCTCCACTCAACCCTAATCAGCACCAGGAGGCTTACTAGTGATTCGGGTGGCGGGCACCGAGACTGTGGTGTGCCTCTGTCTACAATGCAGGCTACCCGGCGGTACCGTGGAAACGGCGGCACGCTGTCCGCAATGTGGCACACAGAACTTGTGGCCTATGCCTACATTTGTGCCCATCCAGACTATCGAACCCGCGGGGGATACGGCTAGGCTGTCCGCCGGGTCCCCCGGTACACTGTGGAAAGAAAGTGCGGATCCCGCAGAATGGGGATCGGGGCCGGTTGTTAAAGCCGAGCCCGAGGAGAAAGGAGCGGTCAGTCAGCGTACCGACCGAGAGACTAAAAGGCGTTCGCCACGAACGGTGACCCCGAGCGGAGTGGAAGCGGATTCCTCCGATGAGGAACCCAGAGTGTCGTCCGGTGCAGTGATTCGGCCTGTGGCAGTATCCTGTGGAGAAAACGGGAGGAAACTACCACTTACCGGGAGTATCGGTGAGAGGAGTCGGGTGTCGCCAGTGGAGCGGAAGGCCGAGAGGCGAAGTCCTTCCATTCCTGGGACCGGCAGGTCCAGTGGTGACGGGCGATCCACGCCCACCCTGCGGAGCAGTAAGAGCAGCCCTTGTTCTCACCAGGCTCCGGTGACGGCATCCGTGGAGGAGAGGCGGTGTCAGGCCCAGGCGGCGCTAGAGAAGGCAGCAGAACTTCCGGATGTCATCCTGGAAGAAGAGATCCCGCATGGGGATCCATCTCAAGATGGCGGAGTTTCCGGTTCCGGTGATGATGTCACTTCCGGCGGAGGTAGCTGAACGACCGGAGAGATGACAACAACGCCTCGGCGATCGGGCAGTGCTTCCCGATCACCTGTGACAACAAAGAGCTGGCAGGCTGTGAGGAGAGTCGAGAAGGGAGAGGCTCAGCCAGCGGAGAGTAATCGCAGTGATCCTGGACACTCTAAGGGTAGAGAATGGGTCGGAACCCCGCGGATACCACTGGCCCGTCCATACGCCCAAACCCATGCCCTAGATAAAGCCCCTGTCCCAGTCACCTTTTCCCGGGGGTCCACGTCCAGTTTGGGAATGTCGGGAGGGTCCCAGGGAACCGGTGAGGAACGGACTGGAGAGAGACTGGCGAGTTATACGTCCGATGATGGGTCGGTGGGTGGAGGCTATTCGGGGGAGGTATCTACGTCTAGTTGGAGCTCTAGCATGGCTATCGTGAAGTTAGAGGAGAGGCCAAAATGTGTGGGGTGGCCTAAGTCCCGATCTACCGGGACATCGGGGATGTCTTCCTGGGGGACACAGAGGAGGGAGATTCCCTAGAATCAGAGCCTGAGAAGGTTAGGGAGACCCGGTGGTGGGCCCCATTATTCGAGGGTTATGTGGGATGGATTTACCGCACTCGGTTTCTACTACAAAGGGAGGATGTAGTAGATTACTGGTGGGCTAAGGGGGAATTTACACCGGAGAAATGGCAAAAGGAGATGCAGGAGCGGTGGTTTCAAATCTGTCACGGCAGTATAGAGCCCAAGGGTCCCAGTATACTGACAGACCCCGTGGACCCAGACGAGCCCCTGTCTTGGGTGTTGCCAGGGAGGGCAGGGAATGCTAATTTAACACGGTGCAGCCGGGCTGAGAGGGCTATTACCGCCCAGTACAAATATTCCCATGGCCTCGAATATCCCTACGTCCCGGAACCCCTCATGCAGGAGATCGAGGACAATAGGGACAGATGGTTCGAGAGACCATAGAGGAGTATATGGTAAATAAGGGGGGTGCCATTAAGGGCAGCAGAGCTGAGGAGAGGATAGTGCACCTTATGCGGGTGTGGAGTATAGGCAGGAATGTCTATAAGCATAAAGTGGTGTATCGACCTGAAAGGGGGTTGCCACGTGATTACAGTGTGACTGTCCTGGACATGGGGGGGTCGGGAAGTTAAGAAACCCAATCCTCGTCACTATTATTAAAGGAACTGGATGGCTGTTGCGTAAGTTAGTGGCTGCTGGTCAGGGCTTGCTTGACGGAATGTTTTGTGGATCTGTCAATGTTGTGACTAATTATGTATGTCATTCATTTTACAGTGCTTCCTGGAGAAAGGTACTTCAAATTTAGGTCCCAGCCGGGGCCGGTGGGATTCACCAGGGGGAGAATGTAACCATGCTGTAAAATGGATTACAGTCATCTCCCCTGCTGACAGTAAGGCCTGGTAAGTTATGGGCATGCCAGCAGTAATTATGGAGGTTTGCCCTCACACCCTGGTGAGGTGCCCTATGTATGGATGGGAGTGGCCACATACTCTGAATCCATGATTAGTGATGTCAGAGTTGTGCCTGCCTCCAGAGGATACATAAGGCACAGCACTGCTCAAAAGTTAGGTTATGAAAGAGGTTGTTGCGGAGTGTTGGAGGAGTTGGTAGTAGATTATGAAACAAGGAGAAAGTCTGAGTACAGACTTGGGAGGAGACCATTCATAAGACTGTGACCAGGGAGCTGGCACAGGGAATATCTCCCTAAGGGGAGATAAGGAATCCACCAATTTGGGAAAGGACACCTTTCAAAGGGAAGTGCGGTGAACATGAGCGGCTGAGTACACCCACTGTGAGGGGCAGCTGGCCCACCGCCTTGCAATAAAGATGATCTTGTTAAATCATACCCTCGTGTGTAAGTGTGGAGTGATTACACAGAGGAGTGCACCACAGAGGAGTTCCTCACCAGGACCATCCACAAGCGGACGCTGGGATCCTGATGAGGTGGAGGCGCTGCACTGGATATAGGTAGGACTCATGCACACTACCTCAGCGGCCTGTCTGGGTTGGCAATCCCCACACAACATCATGCGGGAGACTCAGGAGTCCTGTTGCCAACAGGTGCACTACCAGACACTACACTGTAATGGGGACTGGTTAGACCACAGGGGCCAATGTGAGATTGGGTGGGTCAGGCTAGGCCAGAAAATCCGTTACAAACAGATGAAGCCATTTACATTTGATTGATTCAGTCTTCCCATGCACTCTTTTTTGTGTGTTTGATGCGTCTAAATGCGCTTTATCAATGATGGCAACGTGAAAAAACAGTATATTTGGATAACTGGCCGGGTATACTCGTGTGTATATACAGATACAGTATTATAAAGTGTGTGCTGGCAACTGTTATAGGATAAAAAAATAAAGAGAGTTGTTATAATACTTGTCAATATGTTACAGCTTAGGGAGAAAATAGAGAAACTACACATTTTCAGTCAATTTACAGGATGTCCCCCTCATAACGATTGGGAATTGGCAAGTTGATAACTAAATTGTAATGATATTCTATTCACCATTGACTTTAGCTAGAAATGTATGAGGTCATTGAAATCAGTTTATTCAACAGAAAAAAAACCACCCATTTCTTTTATATACAAAGTCCACCGGAAAACGACAAACATGCAGTAAAACAGTTTATAAGAAATGTTGCTTGGCTGTTATAACTTTATTGCCTGGCTGTGTAAGTTTATACAATTGTTTGATATTTCATTTACTGATTTTGTTAATTAAGTAATAATCCCCTCAGAACAGGGCATTACTGGCCAATAATGCCCTGGCTGGAAGAGTTGAAGGCCGAGGCGAAGCCGAGGAACTTTAACCCAGGCAGGGCATTATTGGCCAGTAATGCCCTGTTCTGAGGGGATTATTACTATTATAGGCTAAATGTAGCCTTATTTCATAAATAATAGACACGTTTGTATAGTTAAATAGATTTTTTAATTAAAATAAAATGGTAAATACATGAAACCACCTCTATATACTCTTACACTGCAGCTATCTATATCCACACACTGCCGCCCCCTCTGTGCGCACACACACACACACACACACACACACACACACACACACACACACACACACACACACACACACACACACACACACACACACACACACACACACACACTCACACCAGTTCAACACACACAAACTGCTGCTACACACACACACACACACAAACAGCACACCTCTACACACACAAGCACAACACAGCACCTCCTCTACACTCACAACACAGCACCTCTACACACACAAGCACACACACACACACACACACACACACACACACACACACACACACACACACACACACACACACACACAGCACCTCCTCTACACTCACAACATAGCACCTCTACACACACACACACAACACAGCACCTCTACACACAGAACACAGCACCTCTACGCACACATGCTACACCCATAAACATTGCTGCTGACACACACACACACACACTGGAGCTCTATACACACACAAACTGCTGCTACACATACAACAGCACAACACAGCACCTCCTCTGCACTCACAACACAGCACCTCTACACACACAAGCACACCACACACACACACACACACACACACACACACACACACACACACACACACACACACACACACACACACGCACTGGAGCTCAAAACACACAACACAGCAACTCCTCTACACTCACAACACAGCACCTCTACACACAACACAGCACCTCTACACACAGAAAACAGCACCTCTTCACACACAACAGAGCAGCTCTACACACACATGCTACACCCATAAACACTGCTGCTGACACTGACACACACACACACACACACACACACACACACGGGAGCTCTATACACACACAAACTGCTGCTACACATACAACAACAGCACAACACACACGGCAGCCACAATCAAAAATGCAGTCACTTACTAAACTTTGCACTCTCCCCCCGCCCACCTCTACACACAACACAGCACCTACACACACACACACACACACACACACACACACACACACACACACACACACACACACACACACACACACACACCACACACACACACACACATACACACACACACACACACACACACACATGACACACCACCTCTACACACACCCCACTGCACCTCTATACACAACACAGCACCTCTACTCACACACACACACAACACAGCACCTCTATACACAGCACCTCTACACACAACACAGCTCCTCTACACACACACACACACACACACACTGCTGCTACACACAAGCTACACTCATAAACACTGCTGCTGACACTGACACACACACATCACTTCTACACAGATATACAACACAACAGCACACACTCACACACAAACTGCAGACAGCCACTTACTTCTTTGCAGACTCCCCCCCTGCTAAATTCCGGGCATTATGGATTGGATAATGCCCGGAGTTTTAACCAATCAGAGAGCAGGGTTTTCAATAATGCCCTGAATTTTACTGCTTTAGTCTATAATTGCAAATACATGTGCGTGTGTGTGTTTTACCCACAAATCAGTTCTCTCTCTGTATCCCTACTCCTAATGTACTTTCTCCCTTTATCTCATCCTAGCAAACTGATCAACCTGGGACTTATAATTAAAGATGGAATTTAGGGTAACCCTCCTGGTGCTGACATTGGGTGAGTATATTATTTTTTATCTTACCAAGGACTATGTCATTGTATTTAATCACTTCTCACCTATATTTATTCATGCTACAGTATACAAACACAGATCCTGTAATCCCATACAGCAATTACTGATATCCCTCTTTGTATCCTTGCTGGTGTACAACACACTATGCTATAATACGCAACCCAAACCACAAACATGAACCTCATTCTGGGAGTACCCCTATAGCCCCACCCTTTCCCAACACTGCACACAATTTTCAATTTGTCCCCAGTATCCGAAGAAATTACAAAAGCACTACTCAAATTAAAACTAAGCAGCCAATGTGGACCTGATTTACTGGAATCTAAGTTCCTAAGGACTTGTGCCCAAGCCATTACCAAACTAGTTGCTTCCATAGTCAACTCTATTCTGTCTGTCTGCAGGCATGGAAAATGTGTTCACTCCCAATCAAGTGATTACTATACCAAGACAAATTTCCCTAGCCAATGCCGATCTGGCTTTCGCCCCAAACACTCCATGGTAACTACCCTACTAAAATTTGCAATGAAATCCAGTGTGGAATGGAACAGGGACAGCTCACTGGTACAATATTCCTAGATTTTGCAAAGGCTTTTGATACTGTTGATCATGTTATCTTGTTTAACAAACTCCAGTGCTTTGGAATAGGGAAGCATGCTTTAAACTGGTTTCATTCCTACCTATCAGGTAGATCTCAACATGTGTCCACCTCAGGCTCTAATCCCAGCCCCTTGCATATCACCTGTGGTGTCCCGCAAGGCTCTGTCCTGTTGCCCCTACTCTTCTCAGTGTTCATCAATGGTCTCCCTACAACTTGAGGGAGCCTCAATACACATGTATGCAGATGACACAATTTTATATGCAAACAGCCCTAGCCTCTCTGACTAGAATACACATTTCAATCTGACCTTTTGAGACTTGCAAATTGGGTTTCCCAAAACAAACTGTTTTTAAACTCTGACAAGACTGTAACAATTGTATTTGGGAACAAGGCTACATTTTTAAAGCTTCCAATAACTGAGCTCCAGATCAGAACCAACGGTAATACCCCCCTAACTCCTGTTATAAGTTTTAAATATTTGGGCATATGGTTTGACTCCCATTTAACATTTGGGATGCACATTGATGCCCTGGCATCCAAAACCTATGCCAAACTAGGTGTACTAGTTTTGAAAGAACTTAAACTTAAACTTCCAGTTATTCCAGTTTTGTGGTGCACGGTAAGAGATGGAGGAGTGGCCGGCTTCTTGGTTGAGCTTTGGCACAATGAACAGTCTTTTGAAGTCAGATCTCAGATGATAAGTCCTGCATGTGTTAGGGGTGAGGTAATAATCTGGAGGTAATGAGCTTCACTGCTCTTATTCTACTACCATTTGCTGTCCCACAGCAATTACTACAGCCACAGAAACCTTTAATCCCGCGATTAATACTGAATTATATACTCTGTTTAGACAAAGGAGCGTGCCTAATTATTTATTCTAATAACAGGTCCTGTAATGATTACAATGAGGAAAATGTGTAAAAACCCGTAACCCTTCCATTATCAGATGCGATTCCAACTCATTTACTTTTATTGATCCAACTAGCAGCAATGCGGATAGACGGTGTGCTACAATGTAATGCATTACTGGGCCCCATCACAGAAAATAGATTAAAGCAGCATTCCAACCAGCAGGTGGTCTCCAGCGCTGAACTGCGCTAATTTCATCTCCTGGTACCCCTTGATTCCATAGATATAAACTCTGAAGATGCTGTAACCGGTGCTGCATGATTGAGATGCAAACCTTCAACATTGTTTATCCAGCTGGGGATGCTACCGGATGGTTAATATCTCAGGAATCAGGGGGTCTCCTGAGCTAAAATGAAAGTAGTTCAGCTCTGGAGACCCCAGCTTCCTACGTTGAAGATGAAAACAAAAACCCTATGAGGAAAAACATCTTTAACTCATTGTTATTTTTAATTTTTTTTGCAAATTGTTAGAGGGATAAAGCAAAACAGAAACCTACACTAACAGACAAGGAACGCATCCAAAGTATATATAGCTGCTGTGATAATCTCCAGCAGCGATTAAATCAGTGCCTCAGACAGATTGCTGCAATACTACAATGTGATTACATACTGTATGGATCCCAATGGAATCTCTAGTTTAGGTTCTGTATAAAAGGATTATGCTTAATCAAGGTTTGGGTCTAAACATTTTATTTGTGCATTTATATTTTGTATTGTATTTTTAATAAATGTATATTTTGCACAATATGTATATGTTTAGAATACTTTATCCTTAGGCACCGCGGCACAGTACGTTCTGCTATTAATACAGATCCCTTAGTTTATACGCCAGGTTTTCTCCAATCTATAGCTCGGCATCGTAAGCTTTGTATTTATAGAGATCATGGGTTCATGCGCCAGAGTTTTTACATGTTTACATTCTGAATTGAAATTGATCTGAACTGCGATTAAATATTAAAAGCAGTACAGCTATTCCTGCAGATTGATACAATGTAATTTGAGATGTATACAGTATATTTTGTAGCTTAATACAGTCCTATTAGTGTCACTGCACTGGGACTTCACTGCATGTACCTGCCAGTCATTCGATGCCGACTGGCAATACTAAAAAAATGAATCTGAACACTCCTTCTATGTATAACAGAAAAGACCCAGTGATTGGCCTAGCTTTATCAGTCAGGTAAGAACCCAGGACAATGTTCTTTGCATTGGGTCTTAAACTGTAGAGCAGGGTTTCAGCTGATTGGTTAATACTATTGCACTGTGCCCACTCTTACAGATATACACTATGCAGAACAATAGCTACTAAGCGCTTCAGGGCTAAAGGGGCAGCTGATTCAGCGCTTCTGTCAACCAGCATAGAAAAGGTTGCTTCGTAGAGCGGTATTTCATGATAATAGTAATATATTTATCAATTGAATCCAAAGAGTGGGACACAGACACAAATGCACAAAGATTTATATTAATTGTAAACATGTCTCCTGTTTTGCAGGTCTGCCATTCCTGCCGGTGAATGGACAAACAGCCCAACCACCAGGTAAGCATATACTGTATAGTGAATAAGTGTATTTACACCATACCAATGCTGCAAACAGTAGAATTCATGTGTCAGTGTGTAACAGGAAAATCAGCAAATATGGATGCGGGATCACCAATGGAACGTCACAATGTCATCTTCCTACATGGCAGCTTTCTTTTTGCTGCCAGAGCAGAATGTCACATGGGGGAATGTACTATTTTCTCATTGTCCATTTGATCAAAATTCAATGGACTCTGAAGAGTTTGTTCATTTACTCGGTTTGAAGTTGTCTCCAATTGTGATGCAACATGGTCATTATTCATGTGGAGTAGCCTCCTATGGCGCTTAGGATATGGACTGGAATGGAATCTTCTGTGATGTTTTTTCAAACAGGGAATACCTCAGAGAGGGTGACAAGAAGCAAACAAAAAACACCGCAATAGTGTATTACCTTGGGGCATAAATGACCATATGGGGCAAGATATACAGAGCATTTATTGGTTAAAACAATTGTAACCTCAATTGACATAAAACATGTATATAATTAATAAACAGTTGACTTTTCTCCTGCTAGAATAAGGAAATCGTTCTCCTGCTAGTTTAAGAATTGTGCTTCCAAGCGCTTGTGCTTTAAGAAGCTACTTTGCTCCGCCGTTGAGTAAAATTGAAATCCTACTTCGTCAGGGATGTCTGATACATGGGATTATGCTTCCTTTTAAACCCTTGGTGATTCAAATATATATTATTTAAGTCACAATAAATTCGTTTGGTAAATAACACTATTATCACATTAATTATAACACGTAATTCACGTAAACTGTAGATTTTAAATCACTAATAACTGACCCCCAAGAAATGTGTCTCTCCTAAGCAAATTCTCCAAAAGGACCATTTAAAGTTCTGTAGCTCAATATCAAACCCATACGCACATTTAAAGGTATGGAATAAATCAATATTATAATTATTAAATATTCTGATGTTTAAGTACATGAATAACACACCAAGATCCTAAGTAAAGGAACATATATTCTTTGTCTGACATAAGAATTCAGACCACTGAGTATAAATATGTATAAAATAAAAAGTTGTGTTATTTCAATCTGTAATTTTGTAAAAAATTTGTTGCATATCTGTTGTTAATGGATCAATGAATACAGCATATTATATGTTTACACTAACGCATGGTATGTTTCCATCCAAACTGACTAACATAATTAACTATTAATTAAAATTATACCCTCTGCAATAATTTCCCATTAAAAGGGACTATTAGACATATATGGTAAACATTTACCACTATGGTGAAATTGCTATTAAGGCAATAAACATCTGACGTTTGGATGGAACAAACATGCGTTATGTGTAATTAGGTCTTTCACAACTAATTATGATAATATGCAACAAATTCTGTCTATATGCATACCCCCTTCTGTAAACACATCCTATATATGCATTTATTCAACTATGTGTAAACATGTTAAGCAAACACCTGTAAGTGCAAAAGCCTTGTATTACCATCTATTACTGCATTATTGCTTTATTTCTGTCCTACAAGGCTAAGTAATACAGGACACTCATTAAGACTTTATTTGGACTTGATTTGGGCGTTCCCATCAATTTACCATTACAATTGAATCACCAAGGGTTTAAAAGGAAGCATAATCCCATGTATCAGACATCCCTGACGAAGAAACCCAGTATTGAGGAGTTTCGAAACGCGTAGGAGGATTCTTGGTCTTCCAGGGACACCGTAGCTGTGCAAACCAGACGGTGACGTCAGCGGGAGGAGACGGTGAAACTACTCTGTCGGCAGCAAACCACGAGGACCGTAACACTTTCCCCCCGCATTGAAAGGACGTCCTGCACCCCATGGCAAGCGGTTACCCCTGCAAAAAGACCCCGAACCACTGTACATGTCCTACTCATGGATGGTGAGTAGGATTTCAATTTTACTCAACGGCGGAGCAAAGTAGCTTCTTAAAGCACAAGCGCTTGGAAGCGCAATTCTTAAACTAGCAGGAGAACGATTTCCTTATTCTAGCAGGAGAAAAGTCAACTGTTTATTAATTATATACATGTTTTATGTCAATTGAGGTTACAATTGTTTTAACCAATAAATGCTCTGTATATCTTGCCCCATATGGTCATTTATGCCCCAAGGTAATACACTATTGCGGTGTTTTTTGTTTGCTTCTTGTCACCCTCTCTGAGGTATTCCCTGTTTGAAAAAACATCACAGAAGATTCCATTCCAGTCCATATCCTAAGCGCCATAGGAGGCTACTCCACACGAATCTTCTCATCCGGTTGGAAGATACCGGATTTACCTCCCAGGCAGCTCAAGGACTACCTTCACTAACTGTATCACAGGTTTTGTTCCAATATATGTACTGTTTATAACACTGTATTATTCTGTATACACTAGCGCTTATATTGCACTTATTATTTTTCCCCCATGGTCATTATTCATGTTTGATGGCACTACACAGCCAGACTCATATGTTGTTAATTGACTTAAATTTTGTAATTGTGTTAAGTTCTCCGCCTGTGTGTTTTCCATAAGCAGTGCAGTCATTGCATCGATACAAGCAATTTCTCGTGCATTAAATACATCTTGTTGTTCTCTATTCTGCATTGAGAAATGTCTCATTAAAGTAATCTTCCTAATATACTTATTTAGATCTACAAATAGATCAAATCTATTAGGAAGACTACTAGGTGCAAATGAAAGCCCCCTGGTCAGGAGTGATATGTGGTTTTTAGATAAAATAAATGTGGATAAATTAAATATACTGTGACCTTCTGGATTGCTGGCTCTTAACTTACTCTCCTTCTTTCTTTGCTCGCGCCTCCCTCCCCGGGTTCCTCGCTGCTTCTCTTTCTTCGTTGAGGGGTGTTTGATTGGTATGTAGGTTTTTGATCCCATAGAGGATATGATTTCCCCCTCTCTCGATTTTCTTGTTGTGTCACTAGCTCTAAAAAAGAAGCAGTATGAGATTATGTAGTAGAAGAGTTACTATCTGAACTATTTTTAATAGAATCTCTGTTTTGGGTTTTTGGTATAGTACCACTACTTTTATCAAGTTCTTTCTTTTTCACCAAAACCTCCTCACATGGTTCCCCCCTATCTTGTAAAATCTCAAATTTGTTTTCTGTAGGACAAGAGAACTGAGATTTATGTGTTTTCTTTTCAGTTCTGTTGGTGTTTTTGTCCTTCTCTTTGGGTGTCAAATGAGTGTTTCCTTGATCTCTACTATTATCTCTGTATCTATCAGTTTTGTTTTTCTTATAATATTTGTTTGGAGTATAGTGTTTTGATCTGTCTCTCCTGTCATGTCGTCTCCAGTCTCTAACTTTATCTGTAGCATAATCAGTTTGATCTCTCACATATTTATTACTCTTACGTTCACTAATAGCTTTCTCAAATTTAAGTACCCTAGAGTCAACCAATTTGTCTAGTTCTAAAAATTCTTCACTCTCTACAAAAGGAATCATGATATGTTGTATTTCCTCTATTTCTTTTGCAATATCATTCAATTTATCTTCCCTATAGGTAATTAATAGTTTTATTAAAGTGAATGAACAGGATTCCATTGCATCATTCCATTTTGTTTTAAAATCAACGTCTGTATCAAATGTGGTTTTTTTGTAAACCTCAATCCTCTAGGGACTATTTTTGCATCTAAATAATTTTGTAGTGATAAAAGATCAAGCCAATGCTTCATCTCTTCCTTTGCCAACCTCTCAAGCTTAAAAAAGTTGGTCTTTAAATCAATACTGTCCTCATTAAGTTCTGACATCTATTTCTGCAGATTCAGCATATTGTTGTCTCCTAATGAGCCTTTCCTTACTCGTTTTCATCATCCTGCTGAATCTAACCAGAGCAACAATTGCAGGATGGGTGTATACAAATATAGGCAGCTACCAAGTTGGGAAGAATGGATAGTTATGGGAAAATGTAAAAGACAGCGCCCTTCTCAGCATACACCCAAATTGCTGCAACCCTGATCCAGCACAGCAAGATGACACACCCAGCACAGATGCCTAATGGCAATGGGATGTAATAGAATACAATGGTGGTTAGGAACAAGTGATTGTGTAATAAAAACTAATATTATTAGTTGAAAAATATAAAAAAATATAAAAAATAAATAAAAAAGTGTGTAACTGAAAAATGAATGAACAAATAAAATATATATATATATACAGTGGTTGACAAATCACCCAAAAATCTACTCGCCGAACCAAAAAATCTACTCGCCACCTAGTCCTGACCCCAATCCCGCCATGCTTGAGCGGCCATGAGGAGGTCGCCACGTGGTCAAATCCAGTCGCCACGGGCCTGTAGGTGAATGGATTTGTCGAACACTGTATATATATATATATATATAGTGTAAGAGAACAGATGGCACACTAATACAGATGTAAATAGGTGCTTGTCCCATAAATGAGGTATAAACTAAGGCTCCTTACCAGGCAGACCAAAAGATCCAGAAGATCCACGGAACACAAAATAAGGAAGAGACAGCACTCAGGGTAATATCGCAAGTAGAGTTGTATTCAAAAGCAGGCACAGTCACCGACGTTTCGGTCCTAGGAACAGGACCTTTATCAAGGGAGTGCTCACGACGCAGTGACTCCCACCACCTATAAATACCCACCACCAACCAACCAAGCTTAATCAATTAATCAATTAATCAACATCAAAAACGCACACACCTGCGTAGCTGCAGCCATCCCGCGTGAGGGGATGACGTCACTGCAATGCGTCTGTCTCCAGCACTGTCAACAGTAAGGAGCATCTAGAAACAAAGGAAACCCCACACTGACAGAGCCCCTCTAGTGCGCATGCATGCGCACGTGTCACGGCTGCTAAGCAGTTATAGACACAGTGAGGGGAGGGGGGGGCCCTATGTGCTCCGTGAGGGCTGTGTAATAGCGCGTGGAGTGAGAGGCAGCTGTGCATGGCAGCATCAAAGTACACCAGGAGTGAATGTGAATGCCACCCAATAACGTACACCATGGCTGAGTGAGGGAGGAAAACGAGGGGTGGTGGGTAGGGGGAAGAAAGGGGATGGGGGGGAAGAGAGGGGGGGGGGCATAAACAAGGGGAAAAGACACAACTGGAGGTGGAGAAAAAGATGAAAGACACAATATCAAGGGTAACCTCTAAAATAAAGGAAAGGCTTAATACAAGCAGATAAGGGCAATAGAAAAAAACAGACAACTGATGTAAAGTCCAGCACAGTAAATACACATGGGAGACAATGCAATAGATGAATGGACTCAGATGAAGCACCCCAGTCTGAAGTCCTCATTGAGGCCAAAGGGGGACATAGTTTTGAGGTCATGAATCATTTTGGCCTCCAGCTGCAGCAGAAGTCTGTTCCGGTCCCCACCACGGGTTGAGGTGATGGCTTGTAGGATGGGCATACATCTCAGTGTTGACAGACTGTGTTTCTGCTGTCTGAAATGTCTAGCCACCGGAAGCAGTTTATAATTCTCCTCTGTGTTATTGTCCATTAGCGCTTTTCGAATGGTGGATCTGTGGACAGCCATGCGTTCTTTGAGCATACGGCTAGTTTTGCCTATGTAGTAAAGCCCACAAGGGCATCTGATGAAGTAAACAACGAATCGAGTCTCACAGTTCATGGACGTCTTAATGTGTATGGGTTTCACATTATGGGGATGGGCATAGGATTGGCCAGTCTGTAGAAAACCGCAATTAATGCACCCATGGCATTTATATACACCAGGCTTCTTTTGAAGCCATGTAGTTGTAGGTGCATATTTGGTAGACGGGTCAGCCTGTACCAGGAAGTCCCTCAGGTTCCTTCCCCGACGATAGCAGATCCTTGGTGGTGCCTGGCAAATACTGCCTATTTTGGGATCATTGCCCAGAATGTCCCAATTCTTTTTGATACTATGTTTGATTAAATTGGATGCTCTTGTGTAAGTGCTACTAATGTTAATACATTTGGCCTCCATTTCAGCTGCGTGCGGGGTAAGGAGGGATTTCCTAATTTCCTATCCACTGCCCGGGCTTTGATGAGAGCCACATCTACTTCTGTTCTTGAATATCCCCTATCGAGGAACCTCTTAGCCATTTTACATAAAGCACCCTCCACTAGCTTAGGGTCACTGGTGATCCGCTTCACCCTCAGCATCTGGGAGTAGGTGAGACCCCGTTTGAGGGACTCTGGATGATGGCTCGTCTCACAGAGCAGGGTGTTTTTATCAGTAGGTTTCTGAAAGATCTCTGTAGCAGGTAATCCGCCACTTTTGTACACCACTGTATCAAGAAATGGGATCCTGTCCAAGTTGTAATTCGCCGTAAAGCGTATTGTTGATGGAATCGTGTTGAGGTAAGAAAGGGATTGTAATAATTTATCCTCCTTTCCTCCCCATATAAAGAAGATATCATTGATGTTGCGGGTGTAGTGGACAATATTGTGAGCAAAGGGTGCATCATTCAACAGATGTGTTTGTTCAGACATGTCCATGAAGAGGTTAGCATAGGCAGGGGCCATATTAGAGCCCATGGCTGTTCCTGTGAGTTGAAGGTAGAAATCACGTTCAAATCTGAAGGAATTTTTGTGCAAAATAACTTCAATTAGAAGCAGAATGAGCTCAGTAGGTGGGCCGTCATGATCAGAGTGATTCGAGAGGTGTTCTCGGAGTCCCTCACCATGTGGGATATTGGTGTAGAGACTGGAGACATCCAACGTCACCAGTAACATCTCGGTGATATCAAAAGTAATAGTACTCAGTTTATTGATGAAGGCCATTGTATTCTTGACAAATTATGCCATATTCATGATCATAGGTTGTAAAAGAAAGTCCACGAATTGAGAAAGTGGATGGCAGAAAGATCCTCTTGCTGCAATAATTGGTCTGCCTGGCGGATTTATAATGGATTTATGTACTTTAGGTAGTAGATAAATCAATGGAACTAGGGGATAGTCCTGGGACAGAAAGGAGCCAGTCTCCTTGGAGATCCAAGAATTGTTCACTCCAAGCCTGGTGATGGAATCTATTTCTTTCTTATAAACTGGTGTAGGATCCTTTTGTAATTTTTTATAGTAATTGTTATACATGAGTTGTCTCTCAATCTCAGCTCTGTAATCGACGTAATTCATGATGACAATCCCTCCACCCTTGTCGGCCGGTTTGATGATGATGTCATCATTGGACTTCAAAGACTTATTAGCTTCTTTTTCTGCTACTGTGAGGTTTGAGAAACTCTTTTTATGAGTCTTTACTTGTTTCCTGGTGTCATTGCCCAAGAGTCCCATAAAAGTGGTGATACTGTGGTTAACTACCATCGGGTCGAAGGTGCTCTTGGCTTTAAACTTGTTACCAGCTGTGGTCATCTCGTTAGTGCTAGATTGAAAAAAATCTTTGAGTCGTAGCTGTCGACCCAATTTATACATGTCGACTTCCCATAAAAAGGATTCTTGAGTGGTAGTGGGGACATAGGATAATCCCTTATGCAGTACATCGGTCTCTGCAGTGGAGAGTGAGCGGCCAGAAAGATTGAAGATCACCTCCTCCTAGCAAATGGAAATATTAGTGTACTGTATGCTCATTTTCATGTCTTAGACAGATCTGCAACCCTGCCTTTCACCATTATCACCCAGCACACAGCACTTCCTCTGCAGCATGGGATTCTGGGAAATGACATGCAAATGAGCACACCGTGCCACCTTTTGATTCAAAAACATTCAACATGGTTCCCCTATAGGCTTAAGCTTGCTGCATGGTCACAGCTTTGAGCACAGCCAGAGTAAAGATGCATAGCCAGTAAACCCACCCACAGACAGACTGTTTCGACCTTAATGGGTCTCCTCAGTGTGGGGTTGCTTATACAGTACTGGCTATGCAAAAAAAAGAAGCAAGGGGTAGGTTTTACCATACTTAGTTAAGTTATGGTGGGTAAAAAAAGTGACAGAAGGGTTCATAATATTATATATATATATACACACACACACACACACACACACACACACACACACACACACACACACACACACACACACACACACACACACACACACACACAGGGCAAGAAAAAGAATCTGCAGCACTCACTGGTAATTTAATTCATCTGACAAGCATCAGGGTAAAAAAAAATAATGGAGCTCTTTGCTGTATACACTGTGGCTCTTCATTCCTTTATATTTACATACATACACACACAAACTCTTACATCACTAACATTCAGGGACTATTTTACACCTCAAGTCATAAATCACATCTACACACGGGGGAGGGATAAGCACAGATAACTTTCCAAGAGACACTGTTTATAAGTAACCCCTTGTCTGCTTTTTCATTGTAACATCACCGGAAGAAGAGATCAGTGTATCTCGAAAGCTCGCACAAATAAAAGCTTCTCGTTAGCCACATAACGGTATTGTCTATTCATATTTGATTATTAAAGCTCGGCTAACACAGTACTGATACATACATATATATATGACATTTTCTTTTGTTATCACTGGTTGCACTGTCTAATATTGGTTTTGAGTGCTGGACACACACATACACACACACACACTTATTATAATGATAGTATTTGTGATATTAGCATTAAATGAGTATCTTTATATACACGTTAAATACAATTATATATCAATGTTAATAATGTAAAATTATTAAAGAGCGCAGAACACACCTAGTGTTTTAGGCTGAGTCTGCCCATGGCGTTTGGCGCTCTTACCTCTTCAAATCTTTATCTTGACGTCCCCACTCACGCGGTGCGCTCACGCTTGAGCGCGGGCACGTACGCTCTCCCAACTTGGTGCTTGGGGAGACAAGGGAGTTTGACCTTCGAGCTCAGAGCAGAGTCACATGACCCTGCTCTGACCAATGGGGAGAGAGAGGCAGTATAGGCTGAGCGGAGAGAGGTGGAGCGGAGAGAGGTGGAAGGGAACAAGGGAGAGAGGTGGAAGGGGGGGAGCGGAGAGAGGTGGAGCGGAGAGAGGTGGAGCGGAGAGAGGTGGAAGAGAGTAAGGGAGAGAGGTGGAAGGGGGGAGCGGAGAAAGGTGGAACAGGGGAGCGGAGGGAAGGGGGGAGAAAGAGGTGGGAAGGGTGGGAAAGAGAGGAGAGAAGGGGAGGGAGAGAATGGAGACTCACACAGACACAGAGACAAACAAAGACACAGCCCGATCCAGACAATGACACGCCCCCCCCCCTAAAATTATTGCAGGACAGCCGTACGCTCATGCTTGAAGAGTTGGGGACGTCACCGCTCTCAAGCATGAGCGTGATAAGCGCCAGCGGGGACTCAGCCGCAGTCTGCGGCCACGTTGCAGCGGAGTGCGCTCATGCTTGAGAGCGGTGACATCACCAACTCTTCAAGCATGAGCTTTCGGCTGTTCTGCAATTATTTCGGAGCAGGAGTCGGGGGGCGTGGCTATTAAAGGAGGGGCGTGTCATTGGCTGGATCGGGGCTGTGTCTATGTGTCTGTGTCCCTCCATTCTCTCCCTTCCCCTTCCCCTCCATCCTCTCCTCCCTTCCTCCCACTTCCCCACTCCCCTCCATTCTCTCCCTCCCCCATCCCTCTTCTCTCCCCCCTTCCTTCCTCTCACCCCCTTCCCTCCTCTCTCCCCATTTCCCTCCTGTCTCTCCCCCTTCCCTCCTCTCTCCCCCTTCCCCCCTCTCTCCCCTTCCCTTCTCCCCCACTTCCCCTCTATCCCCCCTTCCCTTCTCCTCCCACCCCCTCTCCCCCCTTCCCACTCTCCCCTTCTTCTCACCTTTCTCTCCTTCACTCCATTTTCTCCTTCCCCACTGCACACCTCCCCTCTCTCTCCCCCCTTCCCTCCTCTCTCCACCCTTGTCTCCTTCCCCCTACCTTCCATTCTCTCTTCCCTGCACCCCTCTCCTCCACCAGGCCCCTCTCTCCCCCACTGCACCCCTCTCCTCCCACCTTGCTCCCCTTTCCCCCTGCTCCTTTCTCCCCCATACCCTCCTCTCTCTCCCCCACCTTCCCCTCTCCCCCCTTCCCCTCTCCCCCTTCCCCTCTCTCTCCCCCCTTCTCTCCCCCCCCCTGAACCACTCTCCCCCTTTCTCTCCTTTCTTGTGACACTGCTCTGAGCTCGAAAGTCAAATTAAACTGTCTCCCCAAGCACCATGCTTGGGAGAGCGTAGGTGCCTGAGCACAAGCGCGCTCGCCGAGTGGGCAGGTACGGGAAGATATAGATTGCAAGAAGTAAACTCGGCAAGCGCCGCACGCCAAGCGCGCTCAGCACTTGTGTGGACGCAGCCTAAGGCTGAGATTATACAGAAAAATGCTGTGGTGTCACCCGTAGCGACACCGCGCGAGGCTAAAAACAAGTTTCATACATACGTGATAAGTGGCTATACCAAATTCAGCTGTCTCCTCGCTTGCTACTGCAAAGCGGGAGACAGTTAATGCGTGTTCAAAATTTGTTTTTGCGCCGCGTGATGTCGCTACGGGCGACACCACAGGCGTTTTTCTGTATAATCACAGCCTAAGGCAAAGAGGCTGCTTCACTGGGGGTTATGAATGAGTGGTCCTGGGAAGATCTGTATGTGTTATTTATGTGATGTGTAACCTCTTCCCACAGAATGTCCACCTCACATGCATTATGATACATGTGATACCAGTTGCCCAATAACCTGTCAGAATTACAAGTGCCCACCTAAGGCCTGCAACATGAAATGCAATGGTCGATGTGCCTGTGATGAGGGATACATACTGTTATCCGAGGGATCCTCTACTTGTGTGAAAAAGGACCAGTGTCCTGTCAACAAAGGTAATTCAACTTACTACTAACAGGAAAATGTAATCTGGGTCCCACACAAGTATTTACACAAGTATTTCAGTCTATACCCACAATGACAATGTGACAGGTGTTACCTGTGACCAATTCAGTCTTTCTAATCTTATCTCGTTCTCTTCAAATGAGGCCTGTATTACATTGCAAAGCAATACATCTTCATGGTTTATTCACTAAAGGGTGATAGCCTCAATGGCTCAAACATAATTAGCCGTGAAATAGAATTGTTGTTCAAAATCAATACTGGTTTCCAGTCTTTTCTTAAAGGTGACAGAAAGAATCTCCTATAACCTTTAATTAAAAAAATGAAATAAATTGTCTCTAAATAATGTCTACTAGAGATTTTTTAATCGGTCCCAGTTTTGGTCACACCAGAGTTTTTTATTTAGCAGTTGCGCAAGGTGTTTTTCTAAGCTTTACAGGGCTAAAGAAACAAAAAAACAGCTTTATACGGGGAGGGGAGAGAGGAGGGGGAGAGAGTTATTTCCGGTGTATCTCTCCTGCATCCAAAGGCCATTCATGTGCTTGAAGCTGCAGTTCAAGCAATATTCTGCATGTGTTATTTTTTTTTTTTTTAAATAAATCAGTTCTACACTATGAGAAAATACTTGTAGCATTTTCTTTAAAAAAAAAAAAAATTTGAAAGACAATTTTTTATGTATTCTAATGTAACAAGCATTTTTGCTCCTATAACAACCCTTTACAAAGGCAGAACCTCTTCCCTTTCTGGAACAGCTTCTGGCACACGCCTTTGTGAGTCCTGCCCTCTCTCTAGCTGTGCACGAGCACAATTGTATCTAGTGCCTGCCTGGGCCCATGATCTTTCCCACAGAACTGTGTCAGTGCAGCAGCCGCAGCAGCAGAAAAGGAGAGTAGCTCAGATAGCTGAATTAAACCTTACGCCAGTGTTTATTCCATTGCACGTGTGTATTTAATGTTAAATATTAACAACTCGTTTTAAATCAAATGTGTATATATCATACTGTAAACAATATGTATATTTAATTTTGTGTATATGTGAATGTGTACAATTGGATGTGTTATTAAAATTAATAATAATAGTATGTTCTTGTATAGCGCTGCTAGTTTTACGTAGAGCTTTACAGAGACATTTTGCAGGTACAGGTCCCTGCCTCATGGAGTTTACAATCTATGTTTTTGGTGCCTGAGGCACAGGGAGATAAAGTGACTTGTCCAAGGTCACAAGGCGCCAACACCAGGAATAGAGAGTCCAGTTGCGATAGTGCAGAATATATGAGTTCTTCAGTATTAGGTGATACCTTTTTTATTTGGACTAGCAATTTTATGATATAATGTATTACCATTACATAAATTGTTAGTCCAAATATAAAAGGTATCACCTAATACTGAAGAACTCATTTATTCTGCACTATGTGTATATATATTTATATATATTTTTCCAGAATCCCTATCTGCGCATTTTAAGTGAAACTTCTTTGTCTTTTGTCATTGTTTTGACACAGAAATGGTATTTGTAATGATGATGTTTTTAATTAAAAATAAAAACACAATTTTAGTGCCAAAACACAAAGAAGTTTGACTTAGAACGCGTGTTTTAGCTACTTGCACCTCTATATTTATAGTAACTGAATTCCTTGTGTGTGTGTGTGTGTCAGTCAGTGTGTGTGTGTTTGTCAGTCAGTCAGTGTGTGTATGTGTGTCAGTCAGAGTGTGTGTGTGTGTTATTCTCCGTGTCCTACCTCCCCTTTCTGCTGACTCCCCCAACCCCTGGCCTTCTACTCCTCACCCTTCACCCAAAACACGGGCCATGACCCTGCACCCAGCACAGATTCTCTGGGCCTTCACAATACCAATACTGGGCCAAGCTCTTTTAAAGGCATGAAGAGGGACATTGGTTAAGCTAGGGTTAGTTTCCTTTCTCCTTGTGATGACCGAAGCACTCACATTGATCACTCTATGACCAGCACAGAGTCTCGTGCCCCTAATATTTATTATCTACTGCCCAGCACCACAGCACTTTGGCCAGTAACACATGCTGACCCTTACTAATGACGCCTGCTAAGAGACCCCAGCCAACCCAGCCTCCTCCCAAATCGCAGGCTTGCCCTCCGCTTGGTCACCGATCGCCTCCTCCTCTTTTTGTTATCCCCACCCCCTTCTTAACCCTAACCAATCACAAATCAGCCCTGCCAGGCTACGCTCCCTTCTGATCGGACTGAGCGTCCGTCATCGCCGTTTGCGATTGTGTAGTCGTCAATGGCTGCGTTTTCTCCCAGCGGTGGGCGGTTAGTGATGGTGGTTGGCCGGGTCTTCGCAGAGATGGAGGGGATGCAGAGCTGCGGAGGATGCGGTGCGCTCAAATCCCCCCCCTTCCTCCCCGTTACCGGATCGTAGCAGCCACCCTCCCTCTCTCCTCCCCCCGGCAGAGCTGCGGGGATCTCGGGGTGAGGGGGGGGGGGGGGAATGTGTGTATTTGATCGCGCACCGCAAGCGCAATTGCTCACACACTCCTAGCAAGGCCGCGGCCTTCGACACCATAAGGGCTCTTCCAGGCCGAGAGCGAGCGAGCGCGCATGCTCAGAGCGATCAAACACATTACAACAATATGTTTGACCAGTATGTGCGACCATGAGTGCCCGGTTCAGCTAACGAGGACGAACCACTCACTTGACATCACGCCCTCCCTGCACATGCAACTATGCAGGACACAAATCACCCTGCTCTCATATATATAATTTATTGGTCAGGGATGGACAGGGTCCTAAAAAAACACTGAGTACCCGGGGAAAAAAGAAAAATTACCAGGCCTGGTAGCCGGAAACCCAGCAGGTAGGTTTGGAGGACAGCAGCCACGGCGGATGGAGAGAAGGACAGTATCCTACATCGAATGTCAGCAGCCAGCGGTGGAGGGAGAGGACGGCATCCTGCAGCTGTCAGCAGCCGGCGGTGGAGAGAGAGAAGGATGGCATGCTGCAGCGAAGGTAAGCAGCCAGAAGCGGCAGAAGACAGCAGCTGGTGGTGGAGGGAGAAGAGGACCATGTGAACGGAACAGGAGCAGCACAGGAGGGCGGCAGCATCTCCCATGTGTCTCTCCCCCCCTGCATCTCCCATGTGTCTCTCCCCCCCTGAATCTCCCATGTGTCTCTCCCCCCTGCATCTCCCATGTGTCTCCCCCCCTGCATCTCCCATGTCTCTCCCCCCTGCATCTCCCATATCTCTCCCCCCCTGCATCTCCCATGTGTCCCCCCCCCTGCATCTCCCATGTGTCTCCCCCCCTGCACCTCCCATGTGTCCCTCCCCCCCTGCATCTCCCATGTGTCTCCGCCCCTGCATCTCCCGTGTCCCCCCTGCATCTCCCATGTGACTCTCCCCCCCTGCATCTCCCTTGTGTCTCCCCCCTGCATCTCCCATGTGTCTCCCCCCCTGCACCTCCCATGTCTCTCCCCCCTGCATCTCCCATGTCTCTCCCCCCCTACATCTCCCATGTGTCTCCCCCCCTGCATCTCCCCCCCTGCATCTCCCATGTGTCTCTCCCCCCTGCATCTCCCATGTGTCCCCCCCTGCATCTCCCATGTGTCTCCCCCTCTGCATCTCCCATGTGTCTCCCCCCCTGCATCTCCCATGTGTCTCCCCCCTGCATCTCCCCCTGCATCTCCCATGTGTCTCACCCCCTGCATCTCCCACGTGTCTCCCCCCCTGCATCTCCCACGTGTCTCTCCCCCCCCTGCATCTCCCATCTGTCTCTCCCCCCCTGCATCTCCCATGTGTCTCTCCCTCCCCCTGCATCTCCCATGTGTCTCTCCCCCCTGCATCTCCCATGTGTCTCTCCCACCTGCATCTCCCATGTGTCTCTACCCCCACTGCATCTCCCATGTGTCTCTCCCCCCTGCATCTCCCATGTGTCTCTCCCCCCCTGCATCTCCCATGTCTCTCCCCCCTGCATCTCCCATGTGTCTCCACCCTGCATCTCCCATGTGTCCCCCCTGCATCTCCCATGTGTCTCCCCCCCTGCATCTCCCATGTGTCTCCCCCCTGCATCTCCCATGTGTCTCTCTACCCCTGCATCTCCCATGTGTCTCTCCCCCCCCTGCATCTCCCATGTGTCTCTCCCTCCCCCTGCATCTCCCATGTGTCTCTCCCCCCCCTGCATCTCCCATGTCTCTCCCCCCCTGCATCTCCCATATCTCTCCCCCCCTGCATCTCCCATATCTCTCACCCCCCCTGCATCTCCCATGTCTCTCCCCCCCTGCATCTCCCATGTCTCTCCCCCCCTGCATCTCCCATGTCTCTCCCCCCTGCATCTCCCATGTCTCTCCCCACCTGCATCTCCCATGTCTCTCCCCCCCTGCATCTCCCATGTCTCTCCCCCCCTGCATTTCCCCCCATATGCCTACCTCAGGTGCTGGGGTTCGGCGGAGGTGGCTACGGAGGCGGGTTCAGTTAGGAGGTGGCAAGCTCTGGCAACCGCTAACTAACAGTAGGCACCAGAGATGCCGCACTGCTAGCAAGCGGCTGGGGTGCCGGTCCGGAGGGAGGGACAGCGAGGGACCGGGGGGAGTGCCAGAGTGCTGGGGGGAGTGCCGGGACCGGAAGGAGAGCCGGGGACCAGAGGGGAGGGCCGGAGAGCCGGGGACCGGGGGGGAGGGACGGAGAGCCGGGGACCGGGGCGGAGGACCGGAGTGCCGTGACCGGAAGGAGGACCGAGGGGGAGGGCCGGAGTGCTGGGGGGAGGGCCGGAGGGCCGGAGTGCTGGCGGGAGGGCCGGAGTGCTGGGGAGGGCCCGGACCGAAGGGAGAACCGGTGACCGAGGGCCGGAGTGCTGGGGGGAGGGCTGGAGTGCTGGGGGGAGGGAGAGCCGGGGAAGGGCCGAAGGGGCTGGAGTGCTGGGGAGGGGGGGGAGGGAGAGCCGGGGAGAGCGGGCAGCCAGGCGGTCGCCCCTGCGACTGCTTTTTTTGGCAAAGTCCCGCCCCCGCATCCTCTTACCTTCAGCCAATCCCCTGCGGCCCGGCATTCAAAGCCCCACCCCCGCATCCTCCATCCAATCCCGTGCGGCCCGGCGGCATTCTAAGTTCCGCCCCCGGCATTCTCCTTCATGCAATCCCCCCGGCAGCATTCATTCATACACACACACATAGAAAATACTTATCGGCCGCCGCATTCTCCTCACCACCGCTGCCCCGCAATACTGGGACAAGGGACAAAAACCGGGACAAAACAGGGACGGACCTTAAACCGGGACAGAGCAGAAAAAACCAGGACAGTTCCTGCAAAAACGGGACAAATGGTCACCCTATTCATTGATGATGAAATAACAAAGGAATAGACCACAGCTGTCCATGAAACAGCTTTTGAGTCAATTGTCCAATTACTTTTGGTCATTTGAAAAAGAGGGTGCTACATATTAAAGAAATTTAATTCCTAAACGCTTTCTCCAATTTGGATGTGAATACCCTCAAATTAAACCTGTGTGAGGATTCGCCATTCTGATGGCCGGAACTTACCTCCCCATCCCACTCATTCAGGCACTCAAGATGCGCAATGCCACGGCAGTCCCACTGGGCGCGGACGGCGTGCGATCGGTCTGTCCCTCCGCGGGTTCCGCCTCCAGGCTCTGCCCCCGCACTGATGGCGGACATGCGCGGTGCACGAGTGATGCGCGATCAGGATACCATTCGCTGACGCGCGCGGAACAGGTCTCTTCTGGACCCGCCTCCAGACTGTGCTCTCATTCACGTGACGGCATGTGCGCTGCGCGAGTGACGCACGATCAGGTCGCCTCCCCCTGATGTCGGTGATGCGCGCGGGATGTAGCTCCAGCCCCAGATCTAATTGGGCTGCACAATAGGGCGCACCTGCGCGACCCAGCAGCCGCTCCGTGCTTTCCTTCTGGTTCCGCCCTGACTTCCTACTGGAGGGAGGTTCCTTAAATACCTGCCTTGCTCATTCTCTCAATGCTGAGCATAACCTTGTGTGATGCCTTGCTGCATCCTGCCTTGTGCCTTGCTGCATCCTGCCTTGTGCCTTGCTGCATCCTGCCTTGTGCCTTGCTGCATCCTGCCTTGTGCCTTGCTGCGTCCTGCCTTGTGCCTTGCTGCATCCTGCCTTGTGCCTTGCTGCATCCTGCCTTGTGCCTTGCTGCGTCCTGCCTTGTGCCTTGCTGCATCCTGCCTTGTGCCTTGCTGCATCCTGCCTTGTGCCTTGCTGCGTCCTGCCTTGTGCCTTGCTGCATCCTGCCTTGTGCCCTGCTGCGTCCTGCCTTGTGCCTTGCTGCATCCTGCCTTGTTCCTGCTGCTGTCTGACCCTGCTACGTTATTGGACTCCGCATCTCTCCTCTTCTGACCCGGCTTACGTATGACCATCCTGAACTCTCTAATCCTAACCTCGGCTACTCTCGCAAAGACTACTCTCCACTCTCCAATCCTGACCTTGGCAAAGTACCCCAATGATCCGCTATTCTCCAATCCAGACCCGGTAAGTATAAACGACTACTCTACCTTCTATATTCCTGACTCGGCTTGCAAGAACATTCAACACTCTAGGCGCGGCCCTGCGGTTGTGTGTTAGCATTTATACAATTCCCTACCTCAGCCTCGCAGTCACGTCTGGTTTGTAGTGAGCTACGCGTTACACGCTGATAGACTGCACTTTAAGCCATATTCATTATTTAACTGTAACTTTAATTTATTTTGGTACACAGCCGAAATAACAAAACTTGTATCAGTGTCCAATTATTTCTGGACCTAAATATATATATATATATATATATATATATATATATATGAGTATATATATATACTCCCATACTCACACACTCACACACACGCACGCACTCTATCTCCCATACACACACACCCACTCCCATACACTCACACCCTCACTCTCTCTCATACACACACTCACACATCACTCTCTCCCATACACACACACACACACACTCTCTCCCAAACACTCACTCTCTCCCATACACACTCTCCCAAACACACACACACACACACACACACACTCGCTCTCTCCCAAACACACACACACTCGCTCTCTCCCATACACACACACTCTCCCATACACACACACTCTCCCATACACACACACTCTTCCATACACACACACTCTCTCCCATACACACACACTCTCCCATACACACACACTCTTCCATACACACACACTCTCTCCCATACACACGCACTCCTATACACAGACACATACACTCTCTCCCATACACACACACACACACACACACACACACACACACACACACACACACACACACACACTCTCCCATACACACACACTCTCCATATACACACAGACACACTCTCTCCCATACACACACACACTCACTCACTCTCTCCCAGACACATACACACACTCACAAAGTGGTGTAAGAGAGGCAGCGACGGATGTGAGTGACAGGGGGAGGAGGGGGGAGAAGAGTGGAAAGGACAGCGATCCCCCGTGCCCATCTCTTACCCCGCGCGGGCAGCCAGGGGGAAGGGAGAGCCCGGGAGGCAAAGGAGCACAAGGAACACCCCACTCCCCCCCGGTGGGTATACACCCCCTACCACCTCCCACACTCAGCGTGCTGCCACAGGGGCAGAAGGGGACACACCACACCGTGCGAGCAGCCGCAAGGAGAGTTCCAACTCCCCCTCCCCCCTTGGTTTTGAAACAGAGAGACAGACACACACACACACAAAGAGACAGAGAGACACACAGAGAGACAGAGACACACACAGACACACACACAGAGACACAGACACACAAACAGAGGCACACACACAGAGACAGACACACACATAGACACAACTTACTGCAGCAGATGAGAAGTGATTGGCTGCTTCTCCTCCTGCTGCGGATCGTTTGGTGTCTCGATGCTTGTGTCTTCTGTACAACCACCATTTTTTTATTTGAAACTTGTTTAGCACTGATGATGTCTTCTGAAGTAAGTTAATTGTTATTGTCCCTGGTAGCTACTGATTCGAAATTTTTGGACAGATTGGTGATTCTGTCTGTAGCGGGTGTACCCCTAGGGTACTATAACTACGGGTGCTGCGGTTACATGTGAGGCTAACAAGAGGCCGGAACCTCCGTCACTGGGAGCGTGGGGTATATACTTCCACTCGTTGCAGCGCCTCCACTAATGAGGGATCCCAGCGTGGTGGGAGTGTGTCTTATCTTCCATTTATAAGTCTCACTTCCATGTGACTCTTTTAGGCCTGGCTTCTTTGATTACTGAAAATTATTTAATTTCAGTTTAATCCGAGAAGTATCAAATACCCCATAACCCTCTCCCTGTATTCTTCCTTGTTTTCAGATGTATCTGGCACACTCATAGGTACCCCAAGTAATAGTATTACTGGAAGCCTTAAGAGGGAAGCTAATTATCTGATACAGTATTTGCAACACACATATCTTCCCACATTTTATATAATTACAAACGAATATTTCTGCCCATTACAAACTTATACCGGCCATTACTATGGGTTGTGTCAGACATGAATTATCTTACATAAAGTTCATCTGTAATGATATCGAATAGTTAGGGAATATCCCTGGAATTGTTCTGATTCCTTTTCAAGCTTGCCCCCAGCAGATACACTGGAATATTTGGTTGATTTTACTCACTATGACCAATCTCCATATTGCTTTGTGATAAGGACAAAGTGCTAATACAAAGCAAAATACCTTGATCCATTTGAGATAAGTGATGCACATTCTGAATTGAAGTTGCTCTGAACGGTGATAAAATGTAAAAAGCATTACAGCTACTGTATTTCTGCAGATTGATACAATGTAATTTGAAACGTATATACAGTACCTGTATGGTATGCTGTAGCTTAATTGTCACTGCACTGAGATGTAACTGCCAGTCATTCCATGCAGACTGGCAATATTAAGAGAATGAATTGTAACACTCATCCTACGTATAACAGAAAAGACCCAGTGATTGGCCTAGCTTTATCAGTCAGGTAAGAACCTGTGACAGTGTTCTTTGCCTTTGGAGTTAAACTGTAGAGCAGGTTTTCAGCTAATTGGTAAATACTAATGCACTGTGCCACTCTTACAGATATACACTGTGCAGAACAATAGCTACTAAGCGCTTCCGTGCTAACGGGGCCGCTGATTCAGCGCTTCTGAAAACCAGCATTGAAAAGGATTCTTCATAGAAGAATATTTTCATAAATCGAATACAAAGAGTGGGACATAGTCACAAATGCACAAAGATCTACAACACTAATTGCAAACATGTCTCCTGTTTTGCAGGTCTGCCATTTCTGCCGGTGAAAGGAAAAACAACCCAACCACCAAGTAAGCATATACTGTATAGTGAATAAGTGTATTTACACCATACCAATGCTGCAAACAGTAGAATTCATGTGTCCGTGTGTAACAGGAAAATCAGAAAATATGGCAAGGGGATCACCTATGGAAAGTCACAATGTAATCGTCCTACGATGTTGCAGCTTTCTTTTGGCTGCCAGAGCAGAATGTCACATGGTGAGAGCACAAAATGGTCCCATGTTGGGGGACGATGACACAGAGGGGAAGGGGCGCAGAATGACACACAGTCAGAAATCACAGTGGATGCAAACATAGACAAACACGCACCTATCTGTGACTGTGGTCACTCCTGCTGGTGCCTCCCTGGGAGACCTAAACCTCCCACATTGAGCTCAGTGAGGAGGACAGAGGGACCGGCACCTGGAGGATGAGTGTGTAAGTCCGGTGGAAGTGCAGCCCTGAGAGCGCTGAGACTGCTGAGCTGCAGGAGGAGAGAGGTACAGGCCAGAGATGGGAGAGGGAGGCAGGCACAAATGCACAAAGATTTACATTAATTGCAAATATTTCTCCTGTTTTGCAGGTCTGCCATTCCTGCCGATGAATGGACAAACAGCCCAACCACCAAGTAAGCATATACTGTATAGTGAATAAGTGTATTTACACCATACCAATGCTGTAAACACTAGAATTCATGTGTCAGTGTGTAACACCAAAATCTTCAAGCATGAGCGTTCGGCTGTCCTGCGATAATTGTAGAGCAGGAGCGGGGGGCGTGGCTATTAAAGGAGGGGCGTGTCATTGGCTGGATCGGGGATGTGTCTGTGTGTCTGCGTGTCTGGGTCCCTCCATTCTCTCCCTCCCCCCATTCTCTCCTTTCCCCCTTCCCTCTTCTCTCACCCCTTCCCCTTTCTTCCTCTCACCCCCTTCCCTCCTGTTTCCCCACTTCCCTCCTCCCTCTCCCCCTTCCCTCCTCTCTCCCCTCTTCCCCTCTCCCCCCTTCCCCTCTCCCCCTTCCCCTCTCTCCCCCTTCCACTCTCTCCCCCTTCCCCTCTCTCCCCCTTCCCATCTCTCCCCCTTCCCTCTCTCCACCCCTTCCCTCCTCCCTCCACCCTTCTCTCCTTCCCCCCCTTCCTTCCATTCTCTCTCCCCTGCTCCCCTCTACTCCCCCCAGGCCCCTCTCTCCCCCTTCTCTTCATTCTCACCCCCACTGCACCCCTCTAGTCCCACCCTCCTCTTTCCCCCTGCTCCTTTCTCCACCTATTCCCTCCTCTCTCTCCCCCACCTTCCCCTCTCTCCCCCCCTTCCCCTCTCTCCTCCCCTTCCCCTATCTCCCCCCCTTCCCCTCTCTCCCCCCCTTCCCCTCTTTCCCCCACTTCCCCTCTCTCCCCCTTCCCCTCTCTCCCCCCTTCCCCTCTTTCCCCCACTTCCCCTCTCTCCCCCTTCCCTATCTCCCCCTTCTCCTCTTTCCCCCACTTCCCCTCTCTCCCCCCCTTCTCTCCTTCCCCCCTTCTCTCCATTCTCCGCTCCCCCCTTCTCTCCTTTCTTGTGACCCTGCTCTGAGCAAGAAAATCAAATTGAACTGTCACCCAAGCACCAAACTTGGGAGAGCGTACGTGCCTGAGCACAAGCGTGCGCTCGCCGTGTGAGCGGATACGGGAAGATACAGATTGCAAGAAGTAAACTCGGCAAGCACCGCACGCAAAGCGCACTCAGCACTTGTGTGTACGCAGCCTGAGATTATACAGAAAAACGCTGTGGTGTTGCCCGTAGCGACACCGCGCGAGGCAAAAAACAAGTTTCATACATACGTGATAAGTGGCTATACCAAATTCAGCTGTCTCCCTGCTTGCTACTGCAAAGCGGGAGACAGTTAATGCGTTTTCAAAATGTGTTTTTGCGTCGCGTGATGTCGCTACGGGCGACACCACAGGAGTTTTTCTGTATAATCGCAGCCTAAGGCAAGGAGGCTGCTTCACTGAGGGGTTATGAATGAGTGGTCCTGGGAAGATCTGTATGTGTTATCTATGTGATGTGTAACCTCTTCCCACAGAATGTCCACCTAACATGCATTTTGCGCCATGTGATGGCAGTTGCCCAATAACCTGTCAGAATTACCAGTCCCCACCTGAGGTCTGCACCATGGATTGCAATCCGGGATGTGCCTGTGATGAGGGATACATACTGTTATCTGAGGGATCCTCTACTTGTGTGAAAAAGGACCAGTGTCCTGTCAGCAAAGGTAATACTACTTACTACTAATAGGAAAATGTAAACTGGGTCCCAAACAAGTATTTACACAAGTATTTCAGTGTAGACCCACACTAAGGTGCAAGGTGGTACCTGTGACCCATTCAGTCTTTCTCAACTTATCTCGTTCTCTTCAAATGAGGCCTGTATTACATTGCAAAGCAATACATCTTCATGGTTTATTCACTATAGGGTGATAGCCTCAATGGCTTAAACATAATTAGCCATGAAATAGAATTGTTGTTCAAAATCAATACTGGTTTCCAGTCTTTTGTTAAAGGTGAAAGAATCTCCCATCACCTTTAATTAAAAAAATTAAATAAATTGTCTCTAAATAATGTCTACTTGAGATTTTTTAATGTTGCCCCTTCCCTCCTCTCTCTCCACCCCTTTCCCTCCTCTCTATCTCCCCCTTCCCTCCTCTTTCTCTCCCCTCTCCCCCCTTCTCTCCATCCCCCATTCTCTCCATTCTCTCCCCTCTGCACCCCTCCCCTCCTTCCTCTCCCCCCTGCACCCCTCTCCTCCCCTCTCCCCCTCCTCTCCTTCCTCCCATTCTCTCCCCACTTCATCCATCTCCGCCCCCCTCCCCTCTCCTTCCACCTCTCCTCCCCCCTCCCTCTCCTCTCCATTCCCCTTCTTTCCATTCTCTCCCTATTCTGCAAGCCAGGGTCATACGCAAGATGATTTAGCCCAGATAGTGTCAACTCGGGCCTCTTTTCAAAGCACAACAAGTTCTGTTTCTTTTCTTTACTTTATTGAGGGAAAGCAGGGTAAAAGACAGACACTTGTGAAGAGATGTTGGTGTTTAAATAGTGTCTCTCTGTGGGTGCCTTGTAGTTAAGAGCAGGTGAAAAGATAATCCTACCATACAGGAGTTTACAGCAGTGCTCACTCATCCAGAGGTAATGGTGGAAAAGGAAGTGAGGGGCAAGGGTCACACTAAAATGGAGTGAGACTGCACTACTGTCAGCAAAAAGACAGGGGAGAAAATGGGAAAGTCCATTAACTGGAGGGCTGGAGATGTTGCCAGAGCAAGCTGTGACAGCTTGGAAGGAAAAAGGCTACTTAATGTATCCATTCCATCTGCACTGGGAGCAAACTGCAAGGAAAGTAAATCCATGTACAGATAGCAGGCAGAACTGCCAAGGGAAAGGGGGGCTGAAACAGAAAAGGCAGACAGGGGTATTTCTGTTCCATGACACTCCCCGTCTGGTATCTGGAGATACCACTATTTTAGGTGTATGTGGAACATGTGTGCAATACAACATAGCAAAAATAACATCACATTCTCAAACAATGCAAGAGTCCATGTCCACATAGCGATGTGACACCGGCCGGTTACACCCACTGTTTCCTATTTCCCCACTTCCCTCCTCTCTCTCCCCCTTCCCTCTTCTCTCTCTCCCCCCTTCCCTTCTCCTCCCTTACCGTCTCCCCCCACTTCCCCTCTCTCCCCCCTTCCCTCCTCTCTCAACCCCTTCCCTCCTCTCTCCACCCTTCTCTCCTTCCCCCCTTCCTTCCATTCTCTCCCCCCTGGTACCCTCTCTTCCCCCCAGGCCCATCTCTCCCCCCCTTCTCTTCATTCTCTCCCCCACTGCACCCCTCTAGTCCCACCCTGCTCCTCTTTCCCCCTGCTCCTTTCTTCCCCCATTCCCTCCTCTCTCTCCCCCACCTTCCCCTCTCCCCCTTCCCCTCTCTCCCCCCTTCCCCTCTCTCACCCACTTCCCCTCTCTATCCCCCCTTCTCTCCTTCCCCCATTCTCTCCCCCCCCCTTGCACCACTCTCCCCCCCCCTTCTCTCCTTTCTTGTGACCCTGCTCTGAGCTCGAAAATCAAATTGAACTGTCTCCCCAAGCACCAAACTTGGGAGAGCGTACGTGCCTGAGCACGAGCGTGCGCTCGCCGCGTGACTGGATACGGGAAGATACAGATTGCAAGAAGTAAACTCGGCAAGCACCGCACGCAAAGCGCACTCAGCACTTGTGTGTACGCAGCCTGAGATTATACAGAAAAACGCCGTGGTGTCGCCCGTAGCGACACTGTACGAGCTAAAAAATAAGTTTCATACATACAGGCATACCCCGCATTAATGTACGCAATGGGACCGGAGCATGTATGTAAAGCGAAAATGTACTTAAAGTGAAGCACTACCTTTTTTCCACTTATTGATGCATGTACTGTACTGCAATCATCATATATGTACATAACTGATGTAAATAACGCATGTGTAACAGGCTCTATAGTCTCCCCGCTTGCGCGCAGCTTCCGTACAGGTAGGGTGCCGGTATTGCTGCTCAGGACGTGCTGACAGGCGCATGCGCGAGCTGCCATTTGCCTATTGAGCGATATGTACTTACTCGCGAGTGTACTTAAAGTGAGTGTCCTTAAACCGGGGTATGCCTGTACGTGATAAGTGTCTATACCAAATTCAGCTGTCTCCCCGCTTGCTACTGCAAAGCGGGAGACAGTTAATGCGTTTTCAAAATTTGTTTTTGCGTCGCGTGATGTCGCTACGGGCGACACCACAGGCGTTTTTCTGTATAGTCGCAGCCTAAGGCAAGGAGGCTGCTTCACTGAGGGGTTATGAATGATTGGTCCTGGGAAGATCTGTATGTGCTATTTATGTGATGTATAAACTCTTCCCACAGAATGTCCACCTAACATGCATTTTGATACATGTGATACCAGTTGCCCAATAACCTGTCAGAATTACCGTTTCCCACCTATGGTCTGCAATTTGAAATGCAATGCTCGATGTGCCTGTGATGAGGGATACATACTGTTATCCGAGGGATCCTCTACTTGTGTGAAAAAGGACCAGTGTCCTGTCAAAAATAATACTACTTACTACTAATAGGAAAATGTAAACTTGGTGCCACACAAGTATTTACACAAGTATTTCAGTCTAGACCCACACTAAGGTGACTGGTGGTACCTGTGACCCATTCAGTCTTTCTCAACTTATCTCGTTCTCTTCAAGTGAGGCCTGTATTACATTGCAAAGCAATACACTTCATGGTTTATTCACTAAAGGGTGATAGCCTCAATGGCTCAAACATAATTAGCCATGAAATAGAATTGTTGTTCAAAATCAATACTGGTTTCCAGTCTTTTGTTAAAGGCGAAAAAAAGAATCTCCCATGACCTTTAATTAAAAAAAAAAATTGTCTCTAAATAATGTCTACTTGAGATTTTTTAATGTTGCCCCTTCCCTCCTCTCTCTCCACCCCTTTCCCTCTTCTCTCTCTCCCCCTTCCCTCCTCTCTCTCCTCCATCCCCCTGTCCCCCATTCTCTCCCCCCTGCACCCCTCCCCCCTGCACCCCTCTCCTCCTCCTCTCCTTCCCCCCATTCTCTCCCCACTTCATCCATCTCCTCCCCCCTACCCCTCTCCTTCCCCCTCTCCTCCTGCCTCCCCCTCCTCTCCATCCCCCTTCTTTCCATTCTCTCCCCCCCTGCACCCCTCTCCCTCCCTCTCCCCCTTCTCTCCTTCCTCCCTTCCCTCCATTCTCTCCCCCTGCACCCCTCTTCTCCCCCCTCCCCCTCTCCCCCTCCTGTCCATTCTCCCCCTTCTCTCCTCTCTCTCTACCCCCCTTCCCTCTTCTCTTTCCCCCCTTCCTCTCTCCCCTCCCTGTACCCCTCCCTCTCCCCTCTTCTCTCTTTTCACTCTGTTTTTGCAAACATTTCTCCTGTTTTGCAGGTCTGCCATTCCTGCCGGTGAATGGACAAACAGCCCAACCACCAAGTAAGCATATACTGTATAGTGAATAAGTGTATTTACACCATACCAAGGCTGCAAACAGTAGAATTCATGTGTCAGTGTGTAACACCAAAATCTTCAAGCATGAGCGTTCGGCTGTCCTGCGATAATTTTAGTGCAGGAGCGGGGGGCGTGGCTATTAAAGGAGGGGCATGTCATTGGCTGGATCGGGGATGTGTATGTGTGTCTGCGTGTCTGGGTCCCTCCATTCTCTCCCTCCCCCTTTCCCTCCATTCTCTCCATCCCCCATTCTCTCCTTTCCCTCTTCTCTCACCCCTTCCCCTTTCTTCCTCTCACCCCCTTCCCTCCTGTTTCCCCTCTTCCCTCCTCTCTCTCCCCCCTTCCCTTCTCCTCCCTTACCGTCTCCCCCCACTTCCCTTCTCTCCCCCCTTCCCTCCTCTCTCCACCCTTCTCTCCTTCCCCCCTTCCTTCAATTCTCTCCCCCCTGCTCCCCTCTCCTCCCCCCAGGACCCTCTCTCCCCCTTCTCTTTATTCTCTCCCCCACTGCACCCCTCTAGTCCCACCCTGCTCCTCTTTCCCCCTGCTCCTTCCTTCCCCCATTCCCTCCTCTCTCTCCCCCACCTTCCCCTCTCCCCCTTCCCCTCTCTCCCCCCTTCCCCTCTCTCACCCACTTCCCCTCTCTCTCCCCCCCCTTCTCTCCTTCCCCCCTTCTCTCCATTCTCTCCTCCCCCCCTTCTCTCCTTTCTTGTGACCCTGCTCTGAGCTCGAAAATCAAATTGAACTGTCTCCCCAAGCACCAAACTTGGGAGAGCGTACGTGCCTGATCACGAGCGAGCGCTCGCCGCGTGAGCGGATATGGGAAGATACAGATTGCAAGAAGTAAACTCGGCAAGCACCGCACGCAAAGCGCACTCAGCACTTGTGTGGACGCAGCCTGAGATTATACAGAAAAATGCCGTGGTGTCGCCCGTAGCGACACCGCGCGAGGCAAAAAACAAGTTTCATACATACGTGATAAGTGGCTATACCAAATTCAGCTGTCTCCTCGCTTGCTACTGCAAAGCGGGAGACAGTTAATGCGTTTTCAAAAAATTTTTTGCGGCGCGTGATGTCGCTACGGGCGACACCACAGGAGTTTTTCTGTATAGTCGCAGCCTAAGGCAAGGAGGCTGCTTCACTGAGGGGTTATGAATGATTGGTCCTGGGAAGATCTGTATGTGTTATTTATGTGATGTGTAACCTCTTCCCTCAGAATGTCCACCTAAAATGCATTTTGCGCCATGTGATGGCAGTTGCCCAATAACCTGTCAGAATTACCAGTCCCCACCTGAGGTCTGCACCATGGATTGCAATCCGGGATGTGCCTGTGATGAGGGATACATACTGTTATCCGAGGGATCCTCTACTTGTGTGAAAAAGGACCAGTGTCCTGTCAGCAAAGGTAATACTACTTACTACTAATAGGAAAATGTAAACTGGATCCCACACAAGTATTTACGCAAGTATTTCAGTCTAGACCCACAATAAGGTGACAGGTGGTATCTGTGACCCATTCAGTCTTTCTCAACTTATCTCGTTCTCTTCAAATGAGGCCTGTATTACATTGCAAAGCAATACATCTTCATGGTTTATTCACTAAAAGGGTGATAGCCTCAATGGCTCAAACATAATTAGCCATGAAATAGAATTGTTGTTCAAAATCAATACTGGTTTCCAGTCTTTTGTTAAAGGTAAAAGAAAGAACCTCCCATCACCTTTAATAAAAAAATTAAATAAATTGTCTCTAAATAATGTCTACTAGGGATTTTTTAATTTCCCCCTTTCCCTCCTCTCTCTCTCCCCCCTTCCCTCCTCTCTCTCTCCCTCCTCTGTCCCCCCCCCTCCCCACCTTTCCCTCTCTCCCCCTTCTCTCCATTCTCTCCCCCCTGCACCCCTCCCCTCCCCCTGCACCCATCTCCACTCATCTCCACCACCCTGCACCCTTCTCCTCCCACTTTCTGCTTCCCCCTCCTCCCCCTCGTCTCCACCCCTTCTCTCCATTCTCTCCCCACCTGCACCCCTTCCTCTTCTCTCCTTCCTCCCGTCCCTCCATTTTCTCCCCCCTGCACCTGTCTCCTCCCCCTTCTTCTCCATTCTCTCCCCCTTCTCTTTGCCCCCCTTCCCTCCTCTATTTCCCCCTTCCCCCTACACCCCTCCCTCTAACCCCTCTCTCCCCCTGCACCCCTCCCCTTCCCTCTCCCCCTTCTCTCCTCTCTCTCTGCCCCCCTTCCCTCCTCACTCCCTCCCTCATCTCTCTCTCCACCCTCCCCACTTCTCTCCGTCCCCCATTCTCTCCCCCCTGCACCCCTCCCCTCCTTCCTCTCCCCCCTTCAACCTTCTCCTCCCCCTCCCCCTCCTCTCCTTCCCCCCTTCCCTCCATTCTCTCACCAGTGCATCCATCTCCTCACCCTTACCCCTCTCCTCCCCCCTCCCCCTCATCTCCGTCCCCCTTCCCTCCATTCTCTCCCCCCCTGCACCCCTCTCCCTCCCTCTCCCCTTCTCTCCTTCCTCCCTTCCCTCCATTCTCTCCCCCCTGCACCTCTCTCCTCCCCCTCTCCCCCCTACCCTCCATTCTCTCCCACTGCACTTTTCCTCCCACCTCTCTCCCCCTCCTGTCCATTCTCCCCCTATCTCCCTTCTCTCTCTGCCCCCTTTCCCTCTTCTCTTTTCCCCCTTCCCCTCTCTCCCCCCCTAACCCCTCCCCACTCCCTCTAACCCCTCTCCCCCCTGCACCCCTCCCCCTCTGTTTTTGCAAACATTTCTCCTGTTTTGCAGCTCTGCCATTCCTGCCGTTGAATGGACAAACAGCCCAACCACCAAGTAAGCATATACTGTATAGTGAATAAGTGTCTTTACACCATACCAATGCTGCAAACAGTAGAATTCATGTATCTTCAAGCATGAGTGTACGGCTGTCCTGCGATAATTGTAGAGCAGGAGCGGGGGGCGTGGCTATTAAAGGAGGGGCGTGTCATTGGCTGGATCGGGGCTGTGTCTGTGTGTCTGTGTCCCTCCATTCTTTCCCTCCATCCTCCCCCTCCCCTCTTCCCCTCTTCCCCCCTCCATTCTCTCCCTTACCCCCTCTCCTCCATTCTCTCCCCCCCCACTTCCCCTCTCTCCCCCCTTCCCTCATCTCTCCCCCCTTCCCTCCTTTCTCTCCCCTTCCCTCCTCTCTCACCCCCTTCCCTGCTTTCTACACCCCTTCCCTCCTCTCTCCACCTTTCTCTCCTTCCCCCTTCCTTCCATTCTCTCCCCCCGACTCCCCTCTCCTCCCCTTTGCTCCCGTCTCTCCCCCTTCTCTTCATTCTCTCCCCCCTGCACCCCTCTCCTCCATACTTGCCTTCCCCCTTCCCTCCATTCTCTCCCCCTGCACCCCTCTCCTCCCCCCTGTCCATTCTCCCCCCTACTCTCCTCTCTCTCTGCCCCCCTTCCCTCTTCTCTTTCCCCCCTTCCTCTCTCCCCCCCCCCTGCACCCCTCCCTCTCCCCTCTTCTCTCTTCTCACTCTGTTTTTGCAAACATTTCTCCTGTTTTGCAGGTCTGCCATTCCTGCCGGTGAATGGACAAACAGCCCAACCACCAAGTAAGCATATACTGTATAGTGAATAAGTGTATTTACACCATACCGATGCTGCAAACAGTAGAATTCATGTGTCAGTGTGTAACACCAAAATCTTCAACCACGAGTGTTCGGCTGTCCTGCAATAATTTTAGTGCAGGAGCGGGGGGCGTGGCTATTAAAGGAGGGGCGTGTCATTGGCTGGATTGGGGATGTGTGTGTGTGTCTGCGTGTCTGGGTCCCTCCATTCTCTCCCTCCCCCTTTCCCTCCATTCTCTCCCTCCCCCATTCTCTCCTTTCCCCCTTCCCTCTTCTCTCACCCCTTCCCCTTTCTTCCTCTCACCCCCTTCCCTCCTGTTTCCCCACTTCCCTCCTCTCTTGCCCCTTCCCTCCTCTCTCTCTCCCCCCTTCCCTTCTCCTCCCTTACCATCTCCCCCCACTTCCCCTCTCTCCCCCTCTCTCCCCCCTTCCCTCCTCTCTCAACCTCTTCCCTCCTCTCTCCACCCTTCTCTCCTTCCCCCCTTCCTTCCATTCTCTCCCCCCTGCTCCCCTCTCTTCCCCCCAGGCCCATCTCTCCCCCCTTCTCTTCATTCTCTCCCCCACTGCACCCCTCTAGTCCCACCCTGCTCCTCTTTCCACCTGCTCCTTTCTTCCCCCATTCCCTCCTCTCTCTCCACCTTCCCCTCTCCCCCTTCCCCTCTCTCCCCCCTTCCCCTCTCTCACCCACTTCCCCTCTCTCTCCCACCTTCTCTCCCCCCTCCCTTGCACCACTCTCCCCCCCCTTCTCTCCTTTCTTGTGACCCTGCTCTGAGCTCGAAAATCAAATTGAACTGTCTCCCCAAGCACCAAACTTGGGAGAGCGTACGTGCCTGAGCACGAGCGTGCGCTCGCCGCGTGAGCGGATACGGGAAGATACAGATTGCAAGAAGTAAACTCGGCAAGCGCCGCACGCAAAGCGCACTCAGCACTTGTGTGTACGTAGCCTGAGATTATACAGAAAAATGCCGTGGTGTCGCCCGTAGCGACACTGTACGAGCCAAAAAATAAGTTTCATACATACGTGATAAGTGTCTATACCAAATTCAGCTGTCTCCCCGCTTGCTACTGCAAAGCGGGAGACAGTTAATGCATTTTCAAAATTTGTTTTTGCGCCGCGTGATGTCGCTACGGGCGACACCACAGGCGTTTTTCTGTATAATCGCAGCCTAAGGCAAAGAGGCTGCTTCACTGGGGGTTATGAATGAGTGGTCCTGGGAAGATCTGTATGTGCTATTTATGTGATGTGTAAACTCTTCCCACAGAATGTCCACCTAACATGCATTTTGATACATGTGATACCAGTTGCCCAATAACCTGTCAGAATTACCGTTTCCCACCTATGGTCTGCAATTTGAAATGCAATGCTCGATGTGCCTGTGATGAGGGATACATACTGTTATCCGAGGGGTCCTCTACTTGTGTGAAAAAGGACCAGTGTCCTGTCAGCAAAGGTAATACTACTTACTACTAATAGCAAAATGTAAACTGGGTGCCACACAAGTATTTACACAAGTATTTCAGTCTAGACCCACACTAAGGTGACTGGTGGTACCTGTGACCCATTCAGTCTTTCTCAACTTATCTCTTTCTCTTCAAGTGAGGCCTGTATTACATTGCAAAGCAATACATATTCATGGTTTATTCACCAAAGGGTGATAGCCTCAATGGCTCAAACATAATTAGCCATGAAATAGAATTGTAGTTCAAAATCAATACTGGTTTCCAGTCTTTTGTTAAAGGCGAAAGAAAGAATCTCCCATCACCTTTAATTAAAAAAAAAAAAAATTGTCTCTAAATAATGTCTACTTGAGATTTTTTAATGTTGCCCCTTCACTCCTCTCTCTCCACCCCTTTCCCTCTTCTCTCTCTCCCCCCTTCCCTCCGCTCTCTCCTCCATCCCCCTGTCCCCCATTCTCTCCATTCTCTCCCCCCTGCACCCTCCCCCCTGCACCCCTCTCATCCCCTCTCCCCCTCCTCTCCTTCCCCCCATTCTCTCCCCACTTCATCCATTTCCTCCCACCTACCCCTCTCCTTCCCCCTCTCCTCCTGCCTCCCTCTCCTCTCCATCCCCCTTCTATCCATTCTCTCCCCCCCTGCACCCCTCTCCCTCCCTCTCCCCCTTCTCTCCTTCCTCCCTTCCCTCCATTCTCTCCCCCTGCACCCCTCTCCTCCCCCCTCTCCCTCTCCCCCTCCTGTCCATTCTCCCCCCTTCTCTCCTCTCTCTCTGCCCCCCTTCCCTCTTCTCTTTCCCCCCTTCCTCTCTCCCCTCCCTGCACCCCTCCCTCTCCCCTCTTCTCTCTTCTCACTCTGTTTTTGCAAACATTTCTCCTGTTTTGCAGGTCTGCCATTCCTGCCGGTGAATGGACAAACAGCCCAACCACCAAGTAAGCATATACTGTATAGTGAATAAGTGTATTTACACCATACCAAGGCTGCAAACAGTAGAATTCATGTGTCAGTGTGTAACACCAAAATCTTCAAGCATGAGCGTTCGGCTGTCCTGCGATAATTTTAGTGCAGGAGCGGGGGGCGTGGCTATTAAAGGAGTGGCATGTCATTGGCTGGATCGGGGATGTGTATGTGTGTCTGCGTCCCTCCATTCTCTCCCTCCCCCTTTCCCTCCATTCTCTCCATCCCCCATTCTCTCCTTTCCCCCCTTCCCTCTTCTCTCACCCCTTCCCCTTTCTTCCTCTCACCCCCTTCCCTCCTGTTTCCCCTCTTCCCTCCTCTCTCTCTCCCCCCTTCCCTTCTCCTCCCTTACCGTCTCCCCCCACTTCCCTTCTCTCCCCCCTTCCCTTCTCTCTCCACCCTTCTCTCCTTCCCCCCCTTCCTTCAATTCTCTCCCCCCTGCTCCCCTCTCCTCCCCCCAGGACCCTCTCTCCCCCTTCTCTTTATTCTCTCCTCCACTGCGCCCCTCTAGTCCCACCCTGCTCCTCTTTCGCCCTGCTCCTTCCTTCCCCCATTCCATCCTCTCTCTCCCCCACCTTCCCCTCTCCCCCTTCCCCTCTCTCTCCCCTTCCCCTCTCTCACCCACTTCCCCTCTCTCTCCCCCCTTCTCTCCTTCCCCCCTTCTCTCCATTCTCTCCTCCCCCCTTCTCTCCTTTCTTGTGACCCTGCTCTGAGCTCGAAAATCAAATTGAACTGTCTCCCCAAGCACCAAACTTGGGAGAGCGTACGTGCCTGATCACGAGCGAGCGCTCGCCGCGTGAGCGGATACGGGAAGATACAGATTGCAAGAAGTAAACTCGGCAAGCACCGCACGCAAAGCGCACTCAGCACTTGTGTGGACGCAGCCTGAGATTATACAGAAAAACGCTGTGATGTCGCCCGTAGCGACACCGCGCGAGGCAAAAAACAAGTTTCATACATACGTGATAAGTGTCTATACCAAATTCAGCTGTCTCCCCGCTTGCTACTGCAAAGCGGGAGACAGTTGATGCGTTTTCAAAATTTGTTTTTGCGCAGCGTGATGTCGCTACGGGCGACACCACAGGCGTTTTTCTGTATAGTCGCAGCCTATGGCAAGGAGGCTGCTTCACTGAGGGGTTATGAATGATTGGTCCTGGGAAGATCTGTATGTGTTATTTATGTGATGTGTAACCTCTTCCCACAGAATGTCCACCTAACATGCATTTTGATACATGTGATACCAGTTGCCCAATAACCTGTGATAATTACCAGTCCCCACATACGTTCTGCAATTTGAAATGCAATGCTCGATGTGCCTGTGATGAGGGATACATACTGTTATCCGAGGGATCCTCTACTTGTGTGAAAAAGGACCAGTGTTCTGTCAACAAAGGTTATACTATTTACTACTAATAGGAAAATGTAAACTGGGTCCCACACAAGTATTTACACAAGTATTTCAGTCTAGACCCAAAATGACAAAGTGGCAGGTGGTTCCTGTGACCCATTCAGTCTTTCTCATCTTATCTCGTTCTCTTCAAGTGAGACCTGTATTACATTGCAAAGCAATACATCTTCATGGTTTATTCACTAAAGGGTGATAGCCTCAATGGCTCAAACATAATTAGCCATGAAATAGAATTATTGTTCAAAATCAAGACTGGTTTCCAGTCTTTTGTTAAAGGTGAAAGAAAGAATCTCCTATTATTCTGGATCCAGGGTCATGTCTGGAGGTATGAATGAACCCAGCTAGCTTCAACTCAGCCCTCTTTCCAAAACACAAGTCCTGTATATTTTCTTCACTTTATTTAGGGAAAGCAGCAATAAAGACAGGCAATTGTGAATGAGATGTTTGTGTTTGAATAATGTCTCTCTGTGGGTGATTTGTAGTAAGGGCAGGTGAAAAGGATAAATCCTGCCACTAGAGCAATTACAGAAGGTACTCACTCAGCCAGTGATGAAGGTGGAAAAGGAAGTGTGAGTGTATTCTGGGTAACAAGATAGCCTGGGGACAGACCATCTGTAGACAAGGCAGAGGGGGAGAAGGCAGACTAACCCAATCTGAGGGAAAGGCTGGGGTTGGCATAGCAACTCACAGAAAGTCTAAGTAAACAACAAGTGTAACAAAATGTTGCTCTTTACATGCAGCAAACTGCTGGAACAGGGGAAATATCAGGCAACTGAACAAGGGTGAAATGAATCCCATAAGCTGAAAGGGGAGACAGAGGAATATGGAATCTAGTTCCAGGACACTCCCCGTCTGGTATCTGGAGATACCACTATATTCTGGTATATGTGGAACATATGTGCAATACAACATGACATAAGATTGCAAGTTCCTGTCCACATAACGATGGGATACCGGCCGGTACCACCAGCTTGAAGTCCTTTGCCATCTCGGTAAGGGAGGTAGGCGGATGCACAGCTCTAGGTTAGCTTGATGCACCACAATGTCTCTCAGAGTCCACAGAACTGATAGTCAGTTCTTCATTGTTATAGTCCTATTTAGGCATTGGGAGGACAATCTCTGTGAAGGGTCTTAAAAAGGTTTTAACAATCCCATTCTGGGCCACCCGAACGTCTACCTTGCGGACCCTTTCATCTTCACTTGGGATGGTTTTGATAATAAGTCCCATGGGCCATTCGTTTCTTGTCACCTGTTTGTCTTTCAACAGAACCACATCTCCTTCTTGGATATCTGGTTTAACCGTTTGCCATTTATGGCGTTCCTGGAGTGTCACCAGATACTCGCGTCTCCAGCGATCCCAAAATGTGTTGGCCAAGCGCTGCACCTGTCTCCACTGACGTTTGTACATATCCTTAGAGTTGAAACCTACGACTGGGGTGGGGATGTTCCCTACTTTCTGGGTAAGAAGCATTGCTGGTGTCAAAATACTTGGCGATTCTGGATCTGTTGACACTGGAATCAAAGGCCTAGCATTAATTATCACTGATATTTCGGCCATAAATGTTGTTGACACTTTGTGGGTGAGTCGAGCCAAATCGGTTTTCAGCATCATAGAGTCCAAGATACACCGGACCACCCTGATCATGCGTTCCCATGCTCCACCCATGTGAGAGGAGTGAGGAGGGTGGAATGTCCACGTACACTCTTGGTCATGCAGGTATTTCTGGATAGTGTTGTCTCTTATTATCATTAGTGTTTATTTGTAATTCCTTTCATGCTCCAAGAAAATTGGTGCCGCAATCGGAGCGTATTTGTTTAACTGGTCCTCTGACTGCAAAGAATCTTCTGAGGGCATTTATGAAGCTTGAAGCATCCAGAGATTCTATGATCTCGATGTGTATAGCTCGCGTGCTCATGCAGGTGAAGAGTACCGCCCATTGTTTACTGTTTGCTAGTCCGCCCCTCGTTCTACGTGAGATGACCATCCAGGGCCCAAATACATTGAGTCCTACACAGGTAAAGGGGGGTCTGTATTAAGTCTGTCGATAGGTAAATCTGCCATCCTTTGGTCTTAAAAAAGAAGAAATAACAGTGCGCAACTAAGTTGTAACGTGACGTGATAAGTGAAAATAAGTGAATTAAATAACTTAACCTAGAATTGAGCGTCTGCAGCTGTGATGAAGGTGGGGGCTCAGAATCCCCCTGGAGCTAACAAATGGATACAAAAAAGACACAGCGCACAACGCTCATAGTGCATTACAAATATTATTCACATAAACAATAAAAGGGTGAGTAATGTGCGTACATCAATTGCAATAAAATCAAGCAGTTTCGGGATATGTTACCCAACGCCTCCGGAGACTGGATTAGGTGTCCTCGCAGGGGTTAAACTGCTATCCTCGATGGTGCAGGGTCCTATTGGAGTAGGTGCACACCCTCTGCTGGTCCTTGCTCCCCTGTGCACGATTGGGCCGGTAGCTGCTGGTTCCTGCAGTGCTTCAGCAAAGCGAATCTGGTCATCTGCTGGGGGTTTGCACTCTCCTCCGTGTGGAGTGCTTCCTGGTTCGTGACGTCACCACAGGAATTCGGCGCCGTTCGACCACGACTTTATTCTTTGTAATACCGACCATGTAGTGTATTTATGAGAATGCCCTTGTGGCCTTTTTTTATGTGGGACGCACTAAGCGTGCTTTAAAGGTACGCATTTTAGAACATTTGCGGAATATTAAATTGGGGTTTATGAAACACAGCATCTCGAAACATTACGCAACATGCCATAACAGTGACCCCTCAACCCTCCTGTTTAAAGGTATAAAGCATATTCCAAAAAATAGGAGAGGGGGGGATAGGGTCAAGGAACTATCTAGGCAGGAAACCTTCTGGATACACAAATTAAACACCTTGCATCCAGGAGGTTTAAATGAAGACATAGATATTTGGTCTCTGTACTAATTCTTTTATAACACAATCAACTCTTTTTTAATTAGTATTAATATTCTAACTATTCCATGTCCTTTATTAAAAGTATCTTTTAACATTTTGAACTAATTTTAATCTTCTATTTGCTGCTCTGTATGCTTAGCCCGTTCTGAGCATTCTTATGCTTCACTTATCTCCCCATTGGTCATCCAGGTCCATAGGGCAATGATAATACTTGCTATTGTGTTTCTTTGCCATGTTTTAAAACTTTTTGTTTTTGTTTTAGCACATCAATCGCGTCATGGTTAACATTGTTTTTGTTAATAAAGTTTGTTTGAAGTTTTTTTGCATATGTTTAACATTGTGAGTGACGGATGCACTTCGGGACTCTAACCCCGCCCCAGTCGCTTTCCTATTGGATAATAGAACTGATGGCTGAGCCAATGAGGCACGATCGTGGGACATTTAGACTCTACCCGAATCCACTTGATATCAGTCCCTGATGAAGAAACTTTATGTTTCGAAACGCGTAGGACATGTTTGAACTAGTGCTCTAGCTTTTTATTAGCACCCTACTGCGCAATTTGATCGTGGTCGAACGGCGCCGAATTCCTGTGGTGACGTCACAAACCAGGAAGCACTCCACACGGAGGAGAGTGCAAACGCCCAGCAGATGACCAGATTCGCTTTGCTGAAGCACTGCAGGAACCAGCAGCTCCCGGCCCAATCGTGCACAGGGGAGCAAGGACCAGCAGAGGGTGTGCACCTACTCCAATAGGACCCTGCACCATCGAGGATAGCAGTTTAACCCCTGCGAGGACACCTAATCCGGTCTCCGGAGGCGTTGGGTAACATATCCCGAAACTGCTTGATTTTATTGCAATTGATGTACGCACATTACTCACCCTTTTATTGTTTATGTGAATAATATTTGTAATGCACTATGAGCGTTGTGCGCTGTGTCTTTTTTGTATCCTTTGGTCTTGGCTTTTGCCTCGCAGCATTCGGCACCTAACACATTTGTGGAGATTGCTGGCCACGCACCTTTTCATGCCAACGACCCAAATGCCCGCCGCCCTAATAGCGCCTTCAGTGAAGTGTCGTCCCTGATGCATGACTTGTTCGTGGTAGTAGCGCATCAACAAAGTGGTGATGTGATTCTGGCCAGGGATGATAAGAGGATTTCTTTCCTCCCTGCTCTGTTGGGACTTGTTGAGGCAGCCTCCTACTCTCATGAGGCCATCATAGTCAATGAAGGGATTCAACTTCCAAAGTGAGCTGTTTTTGGGGACACTCTTCCCTCCACAAATGCAACTGATTTCTTCCGCATAGGTTTCTCTCTGAACATGACGGAGAACAGTTTCCTTTGCCCTTGTGAATTCCTCCACGGTGCGTAACTCTTTGCAAATGTGCCAGCCATGGCAGCCGGTTGTTTTACCATCTGGTATCTGGTGGAAGGAGAAGGCTATATGCCTGAGATGGGCTACTGCTCGCAGGAGGGCTGTCCACCTTGAGAAGTGATGGAACCGATGTGATCCGAATGCGCTTCTGTGCAATACATTGGTGAGTAACACGGATACTTGTGGGGGCCTTATCTCCGTATCCTTCTCGGGATCCACGAGTTCAAAGTCGCCAACTGGGGTTGGTGGTGTTTCCGCGGGTTGCGCAAGGAACGTTGGTCCTGTGAGCCACGACGTACAGTAGAGGCAACTCTTATTCGAACAAAAACCAGTGGCAATTCCCCAAAAAAACCAGGAAACACCCAGGTACATTCTGAATACATGCCTTAAACTTTCCTTAAACTAGCCCCAGCATTTCTGCATTGATTAATGGCCTATCAGATTAACAGCGGGGGTCCCTGGCAGTCCCATTCAAACTGAATTGTAATGCCAAGGATCCCTGCTGTGTTAATCCTATGGGTCGTTAGTCAATGCAGAAATGCCTTAAACGTGCTTCAAACTAGCCCAGAACATACCCAGCACATACCCAGCACATACCCAGAATGTAACCCGGCTAGTTTACGGCAAATGTTAGAATAAACGTTGCCTCTACTGTATTCTGCAGTTGCGCTGTGGGTACTGATCTTGTGGCATGGTCTGCAGGATTTTGGTCTGTGGGCACATGGTGCCATTGTTCTGGTTGGGTTGACTTCCTGATTCTTTCTACGCGGTTGGCCACGTATACGTAGAATCTTCTTTTCTTGTTGCATATGTAGCCCAGGACCACCTTGCTATCTGTGTAGAATCTGACGGCATCTGGTTTGCTGTCCATCTCGTTCTCGATGAGCTCTGCCAGTTCTACTGCTAACACTACACCACATAGCTCGAGTCTGGGTATAGTATGGTCGGGTTGTGGCGCCAGCTTAGCCTTGCCAAGGATGAACCTGATGTGGTAACTTCCACCCACATCCGTAGTTTTTAGGTAGGCCACTGCTGCTATGGCCTTTGTGGAGGCATCTGAGAATACGCAAAGCTCTTTGCTGTGTGCGGCGGTGAGAGATATAGGTGAGTAGGGGCGTGGGATCTGAAGTTGCTCAAGGGTCTTCAAGGAATACTTCCACGTTTCCCACTCTTTCCGTTTTTCTGGAGGTAGTGGGGTGTCCCATTCCTGCCTTTCGAAGGACATTTCTCTGAGAAGAGACTTCCCTTGTATAGTGACAGGAGCTACGAATCCTAGCGGATCGTAAAGACTGTTAACGGTGGACAGGACTCCGCGATGTGTGTAGGGTTTCTCTTCAATGGCTACCTGAACGTAAAGGTATCTGTTTTAAGATTCCAGCTTATCCCCAGGCTCCGCTGTATGGGAGGCGTGTCGGTCCCCAGATCCAAATTCTTGAGATCGTTTGCGTGATCATCAGCGTGGAACGCCTTCATCACTATGGCACTATTGGAAGCTATTTTGTGCAATCTTAGGTTGGCGTTTGCTAACATCTTTTGTGTCCTTTTGAGTAGATCTATGGCTTCTTCTCCGGTGGGAACCGATTTTAATCCGTCGTCCACATAGAACTCTCTCTCGACGAAATTCCTGGCGTCTTTTCCGAACTCTGCTTCTCCGTCTTGGGCCGTTCTTCTGAGGCCGTAGGCAGCCACCTCAGGTGATGGGCTGTTCCCGAAGACATGTACTTTCATGCGGTACGTTTCGTTTTCGTTTTCTATGTCGTCATCTTGGTACCACAGGAATCTTAGGTAGTTGCGGTTGTCTTCTCGCACAAGGAAGCAGTGGAACATCTGTTGAATGTCTGCTGTTATGGCGATTGGCTCCTTGCGGAAGCGGATCAAAACTCCCAGAAGACTGTTCGTCAGGTCTGGCCCGGTGAGGAGAACATCGTTTAGGGAGACTCCCTGATGCTGAGCACTGGAGTCGAATACCACTCGAATTTGGCCAGGTTTCTGGGGGTGGTAGACGCCAAACGACGGGAGGTACCAGCATTCTTTGCCTTCTCGCAGTGGGAGCGCCGACTCTGCATGACCACTGTGGAAGATTTTCTGCATGAAGGCCACAAAGTGTTCCTTTGTCTCCGGTTTCCTTTGTACTATCGCGGCCAAGTTTATTCGAGCATTTGCCCGGTCTCGGCCGCGACAGTAACCAGGCGCGCGCCGGGGTCTCCCGGGCGCGCGCCGAAGCCTCGGAGGAGCGGCCCTCCGATCTGGGCTTCCCCCCTCCCCTCTCCGGGTCCGCCGGATCCCCCGGAACCCCCCACCGCCGTCCCCCACATCGTGGGACACCAGGGCTCTGTCGGGGAGCCCTGGGCACGCGCAGGGGGCGCAGGCACCCGATGAAGCGTGACCGCGCATAGGTGACGCGCGGCACGCCAAGGGGATTCGGCTAGCAAGCCGGGACATCTCCCGTCTTGCGGAACTAGCCGAGTTCAAATAAAATGTGTCGCCTCTGTAGGTTACGGCGAAGCGAGCCTAGACATGGCGTGGTCTCTGTTGTTTGGGAGGCGTCTTCTTGGCGAGCAGAATGGTAGTGGGGCCACCCAACTGCCTAATTCGTCCTTGAAGAGCTCCTTATCCATTAACCTCAAGAATTCTTTATCTTCCATTGATGGAGCCTGTTTGTCGTCGTCCTTTGTTGTCTGGAACGCTGTACACCCTAGGTCATCGGAGTATTTTTCTGTCACAAGCGCGTCTCCATAGTTCCTTTTGGTCTCGAGCTTTTCGTGGACTTGGAAGTGGTCCGGACAGGGTTTGAAGTGGGATGCACGACCGTTCTCTAACAAGTTTGTTCGTAGGGCGTCTACGTTGTCGAGTCCTCGTATCCTGTCTATGCATACTTCTCCCACTACCACCCATCCTAGATCGAGCCTTTGAGCTCTTGGGCCGTTGTGGTCCCCGTTTTGCTGTTCGCGGAACTTGTGTGCTCTCATGATGTCCCTGCCAAGTAGCAGCATGATCTGGGCGCCTTCGACTAGTGGTGGAATACGATCGGCAATAGCTTTTAGATGGGGTTGGTGTCACGCCACGTCTAGTGTGGAGATTTCGCTCCTATCTCCTGCCATGTGATTGCACTCGATGAGAGTGGGAAGGGGCATTTTCACTTTGCCGTCTATTGAGCATATGGTGTAGCCATTCACTCTTCCCCCTGTAGTCTTCATTCGCCCTGCACACGTTCTGAGAGTATAAGGAGAAGCGCTGTCTTGTATGTTGAACATGTCGAAGAATTGTGACCTGACCAGCGATCGGTTGCTCTGGTCATCGATGATTGCATACATCCTTTTAGCTCTTTGGGGTTGTCCCTCTGGGTGCACGGCTACAAGACATATTTTAGAGCAAGATCTACCGTCGCTTCTTTCTCCACATACCTCTGTGCATTTGGACGCTACCGACGTCGTGGGGGGTGTATCTCCCACTTCTTCCTCCCTGCCCTGCTTTGTCGAAGGGTTAGGAGCTTTGCTTGATTTGGGCTTCATAGCCTCCGGGTGTAAAGCGGCTATGTACCTGTCGCTATCGCACTATGTGCATTTCATAGCTTCTTTGCGGTCCTTGAATAAATGAGTTGTGGAAGCACAACATTTGAAACAAGCTCCCCATTCCCTGAGTAAGTTCTTTCGCTTCTCTATGGGCTTCATTCTGAATCCGATACACTTGTTAAGCGGATGCGGCCTTTTGTGTATAGGGCATTCTTTGTTAAGGTCCCTTGGTTTCTTGTCCCTAATGGCCGCCTGGCCGGGACTCACATGGGTCGTAGGGGGCACGTCCGTCCTGTGGATCGAGATGGGTGTTCTGGCGTCTTTGTATCTCGCTGCTGACCTTTCGTTCCTAGGATGAAGCTGGGATCATTTCTCTTCCTTGCTGCTACGCGAATGAAGCTCAAGAAAACTGAGAATGGGGGTAGGCGACTTGCTTCTCCCTTTTGTATTTGGAGCCTTGTGAAATACACCTTTCTTGGAGGTTGAAGGGTAGCTTCTCCAGGATGGGTCTCACTCCACGAGCTGAGTCTAGGACGTTGAGACCTGTTAGGGAATGGTCTTTTCTTGAAACCTCCAGCTCTTGCAGCAGGTCTCCGAGCTCTCGTAACTTCGAGTAGTCTCTAGTTGTGATCTTGGGAAAGCTGTCGACTCTTTTGAAGAGCGAATCCTCGACTGCTTCGGGGCTACAGTAGCACTCTTCTAGCCTTTCTCACACTAGGTCAAGACTGTTACGATTGTGCTCGCCACAAACCGGGACCGGACCGCGGGGCTGAGGTGGGGTTATAGAATCACCGACCTTAGTCCGCGCAGACTGATCCGGAGTGCGCATTTCATAGTCGTACGTAGCAGGGTCAGGATTGGAGAAGGCAGCATCGTCGTTATTCAAGCAGGAGTTCGGCAACATGTAGTCAGGAGATCCCCGCTTCAGCTTAGGAGCGTGAGCGCGGGAGTGGCCTCTTCGTGAGGAGCGGCATCGGCCCATGATGCTGGTTTCAGCAGGAGGAGACAGCAGGCTGGCCGAAGTACACCGCAGGGCAGCGTCGGGAAACCAATGCTTCAGCACAGAAATCAGGAACGGGCCCCCGCATGGAACTAGCAGGCGGCCTCAGGAAACAACGCTTCAGCAGAGAAGTCAGGAATGGGCCCCTGCATGGAACTAGCAGGCGGCCTCAGGAAACAGGGACAAGAACCAGAAAGGATAATACACAGGATACAAGCCAGGGTGGCTAGTGGCAGACACAGTAACGTCCAGGGTAGGAAATTATGCTCGGCATTGTTTCAGTGCCAACGCCCAGGGTATAAAGGACGGGGATCCAATCACAGGAGGAGGGTGTATGAGCATTCCTCCAATGATGGAGCACAGGGCAGAAGCTGCAATGAGAGGCAGCACATGTGCCAATGATTGCCAGAGGAAGCTTTTGTAACTACAGAAGTCTGCAAAAGCTATAATCAAAGCCAGGAGTGGATTCCTTACAAAGACCTACTTGGGGGTGGTTCGCGTTTGCCGTCCGAAGTCTCTTCCTGGATTAGTTTCCCAGCCATTTAAAAAGCAGGTTTGAGCTCTTCCCTTGCTGAGAAGCCCAAGCTGTTGATTGCGTCCTTGAACGTGAACTTCCACGTCCGGTAGTTCTCAGGGCGGTCGTCAAAGCTGATGAGTCCTGTTTGCACTAGGTCACGCCGGATCATGTACTTGGCTATGTCTGTCAGGCCTGAGGCGTCGGCGTGTTGGTCACGTTCTGAGGTTGTTGCTGGGAGGGTCCGTACGGTCGCCTCTTCCTTGGCGTGGACGCGTGATGGCTGCTGGTCAGTGTGAGGGGCTGTGTTCTCCCGTGTGGGTGTACCTGGATTGCGTGCCTGTTGTGGTGCATCCGTGTGTGCTGGCGTGTGGATCACTGTTTCGGCTGTGGCTATCCCAGGCAGCATGTACCACTGAAGGAACAGCATCTTCTCCTCGTGGAGCTAGCAAGTCTTCGATGTCTGTGGAGTCACTCCCTCTGTGTTGAGATGGTGCACTGGTGTTTATACTGAAGAGGCTCCTTACGTAGTCTTCAGTACATTGGGCTGGATCTTCTGAGGCTATCCGTCTGTACGGTTGCTCCCTGCCGTCCTGTTGCGCGGCTGCTTCTAGGACTTCAGCTTGGGCTATAGCGGCGGCGGCTTCCTTCTCTTGATTAAGTGCCTCTAGTTGCGCATCAAATTCGGCTTTCTTACGCGTAGTGGCTGCGGCGGCGGCATTAGCGGCGGCTGCAGCATTAGCGGTGGCTGCCTGCTCCTCCTCTTCTATGTGCGCTCTTCCTGCTCTTACGGCTGCCTCTCTCCGACTATATTCGGCCCTGGCACGTGCGGCCTCTGCGGCGGCTCGCGCCTTGGTAGCGTTTGTGCTTGCACTGGACACGTTAGATTGCGCTGATCTTGCTGACCTTGATGAGTGTCTGGATGTGCTTGAGCGCTGCGATGCAGTCTCCAGGAGGAGCTCTTTTCTCTCGCTTTGGACGTCTGCGATGGCGGTTCGTATGCGGCTGTCACGTGTCAAGTCAATATTGTGCTGTAAGTCCCTTTCTTGCAGGCTTTCGCCGGTGTTAGCCCTGGCCAAGTAAGTGATGTATGCCTCTGACAGCCCTTGGTAGCATGAGTGGTCTATCTTTAATTGAAAAAAAACAAAAAACCTGGAGCCAAAAGTTCAATGGATAGTCCTGTACTCCTCAGGGGATCAGCACACTTGCTTGACAGGCCATGTAAGGGAAAAAACACAAACAAACACAGATCATAGTGCAACTCTGCAGGGTTAAAACAGGTCTACACTACACATACAACATAGAGACTCCTAGTGACTATAAAAACTATTTATTAAATAAAAAGAACAATGCCATAAAATGGTATGGACAGAATGGAACACCGCTGGTCATCCAGATGGGAAAAATCTGAGCCCAACTTACAAGCAGCAAGGCATATACTCGCATTGCAACATAGAGTCCTCTGGGTGCTGTTGATGTCTTAGCAGAGATGTTATTCCTACTGCGCCGCGACTCTCGTGCTGACCCTCCCTCCAGGGGTTACCAGGAACAGTGGCAGTGACGGAGGCCCGCTCGTGGGGCTCACAGCTCTACTCCACGTGAGGCCGCTCTCCTCACTTCCTCCTCCGTTCCACAGGCTGTCTCTGCGCGCCCGTGCCCTTAAAGGGACAGTGTGTGCGTCCTGTATGCCAAGAACTAACAGCTGCAATGGGGCTCAAAACCGTACCAAGTGTCCCAAAATAGTCCAGTACCAAACACAAAGTGACTGTGTCACCTGCCCTATGCGTTTCAGGTAGCCCCTGAGGAAGTAGAGTAACGTCTACGAAACGCGTAGGGCAGGTGACACAGTCACTTTGTGGAGTACAGGACTATCCATTGAACTTTTGGCGCCAGGTTTTTTTTTCTTTGTTTCCAAGTATTTTCTGTTAGTACTGACAGTATTACTAGGCAGCCATTACATTTTGTATTTTTACTTGTCACATTGGTGTTTTAATCTTTAGCGCTTGTTCACATTTTTTCTTTTTCCTATCTTTAATTGAGTTATTGCCTGCTCGAGCTGTTGTACAGAATTGCCAGCGCCGGCGACATTGCGTATCCCAAGTATGGTAGTGTCACAGGCCAACTCTAATTTAGCGCGGTGCGCTTCAATTTCAGTCTCGTATTTTTCGCGGGCCTTTTGTGTCAGTGTGACTGTCCGTTTGGGCCTTGTGTCTGCCTGCGCGTGTTGCAGTTGGGCAGCGGTCTCTGTGTCTGAGTGATCACTCTCCTGCGTGATGTCTGGTGAGGCTCTGAGTTCTGCCATGCTGTAGGTGTGTGTAGGCCTTTAGCCAGTGCGTGTGGTCTTTTACCTGTGTCAGCGATGGGTGATTGTCTCAGATGATGCCGAGCGGCGTCCTGCTGCATTCAGCGTAGGGGTAGCTGTACTCACAGGTGTCCGGTGGCTCTGACCCGTGTCCTGGCGGGTGTCCGGTGGCGTGGTCCTTGGTGGCGCTAGCCGGGAGACGTGCGCAGGGGGTAGGTGAGATGGTAGCTCCTCACTGAGAAACTGTGAAGTGTGTTATGAACTTTCTGTCTGCAAAGCTGCGTGTGCAGTGTAAGCTGCTTGCTGCTTGTCAGTCTGCAGAGACTGCTCTGTGTTATCATAAAGTCTTAGAGTAGCAGCTCCTGTAAGTGTCTGTAAGGCACACAGTCTTCCTTTTCACTATTCTGGATCCTGGGTCATGTCTGGAGCTATGAATGAACCCAGCTAGCTTCAACTCAGCCCTCTTTCCAAAACACAACAAGTCCGGTATATTTTCTTCACTTTATTAAGGGAAAGCAGCAATAAAGACAGGCACTTGTGGATGAGATGTTTGTGTTGGAATAATGTCTCTCTGTGGGTGATTTGTAGTAAGGGCGGATGAAAAGGATAAGGCCCTGCCACTAGAGCAATTACAGAAGGTACTCACTCAGCCAGTGATGAAGGTGGAAAAGGAAGTGTGAGTGTATTCTGGGTAACAAGACCATCTGTAGACAGAGGGGGAGAAGGCAGACTAACCCAATCTGAGGGAAAGGCTAAGGTTGCTATAGCAACTCACTGAAATGTCTAAGTAAACAACAAGTGTAGCAAAATGTTGCTCTTTCACATGCAGCAAGCTGCTGGAACAGGGGAAATAACAGGCAACTGAACAAGGGAGAAATGAATCCCATAAACTGAAAGGGGAGACAGAGGAATATGGAATCTAGTTCCAGGACATATCTCCTTCTCTTCAAATGAGGCCTGTATTACATTGCAAAGCAATACATCTTCATGGTTTATTCACTATAGGGTGATAGCCTCAATGGCTCAAACATAATTAGCCATGAAATAGAATTGTTGTTCAAAATCAATACTGGTTTCCAGTCTTTTGTTAAAGGCGAAAGAAAGAATCTCCCATCACCTTTAATTAAAAAAATGAAATAAATTGTCTCTAATGTCTACTAGAGATTTTTTAATGTTCCCCCTTCCCTCCTCTCTCTCCACCCTTTCCCTCCTCTCTCTCCCCCTTCCCTCCTCACTCTCTCCCTCATCTCTCTCTCCCCCTCCCCCTATCCCCACTTCTCTCAGTCCCCCATTCTCTCCCCCCTGCACCCCTCCCCTCCTTCCTCTCCCCCCTGCAACCCTCTCCTCTCCTTCCCCCCTTCCCTCCATTCTCTCCCCACTGCATCCATCTCCTCCCCCCTACCCCTCTCCTCCCCCTCCTCTCCGTCCCCCTTCTCTCCCCCCCTGCACCCCTCTCCCTCCCTCTCCCCCTTCTCTCCTTCCTCTCTTCCCTCCATTCTCTCCCCCCTGCACCCCTCTCCTCCCCCTCTCCCCCCTACTCGCCTTCCCCCTTCCCTCCCACTGCACTTTTCCTCCCACCTCTCTCCCCTCCTGTCCATTCTCCCCCTATCTCTCCTCTCTCTCTGCCCCCTTTCCCTCTTCTCTTTCCCCCCTTCCCCTCTCTCCCCCCCTACACCCCTCCCCACTCCCTCTAACCCCTCTCCCCCCTGCACCCCTCCCCCTCCCTCTCCCCCTTCTCTCTCTGTTTTTGCAAACATTTCTCCTGTTTTGCAGGTCTGCCATTCCTGCCGGTGAATGGACAAATAGCCCAACCACCAAGTAAGCATATACTGTATAGTGAATAAGTGTATTTACACCATACCAATGCTGCAAACACTAGAATTCATGTGTCAGTGTGTAACACCAAAATCTTCAAGCATGAGCGTTCAGCTGTCCTGCAATAATTTTAGTGCAGGAGTGGGGGGCGTGGCTATTAAAGGAGGGGCGTGTCATTGGCTGCAGCGGCAATGGCGGCGGCTGTCTGCTCCTCCTCTTCTTAGCGGGCCCTTTTTAGTTTCATGGCTGCCTCTTTCTGAGCGTATGCGGCCCTGGCACATGCAGCTTCTGCGGAGGCTCGCGCCTTGGTGGCGTTTGTGCTTGCGCTAGACACATGAGATTGTGCTGATCTTGCTGACCTTGATGAATGCCTGGATGCGCTTGAGCGCTGTGATGCGGTTTCCAGGAGGAGCTCTTTTCTCTCGCTTTGGGCGTCAGTGATGGCGGTCTGCACGATGCCATCACGTTCTAGGTCGATCGCCTTTGCAGGTCGCGTTCTCGTATGCTATCTTCCGTGTTAGTTCTTGTTAGATAGGTGAAATATGCCTGTGACAGTGCTTGGTAGCGCGAGTGATCTATCTTCAATTGAGTTATTGCCTGCTCGAGCTGTTGTACATTGTTACCAGCGCCGGCGACATTGCGTATCCCAAGTGTGGTTGTTTCCCAGGCCAACTCTAATTTAGCGCGGTGCGCTTCAATGTCAGTCTCATATTTTTAGCGGGCCTTTTGTGTCAGTGTGACTTTCCGTTTAGGCCTTGCGTCTGCCTGCGCCTGTTGCAGTTGCGCACCGGTCTCTGTGTCTGAGTGGTCACTCTCCAGCGTGATATCTGGTGAGGCTCTGAGTTCTGCCATGCTGTAGGTGTGTGTAGGCCTTTAGCCAGTGCGTGTGGCGTGTGGTCTGTTACCTGTGTCAGCGATGGGCGACTGTCTCAGATGATGCCGAGCGGTGTCCTGCAGCGTTCAGCGTAGAGGTAGCTGTACTCACAGGTGTCCGGTGGCTCTGACCCGTGTCCTGGTGGGTGTCCGGTGGTGTGGCCCTTGGTGGCGCTAGCCGGGAGATGTGCGCAGGGGTAGGTGAGATGGTAGCTCTTCACTATGGAGCTGTGCAGAGAGTGGGCTCAAAGACAGAAAAGAGCAATCAAATTTCTGTGTATATTGCAGTCTGACTCCAGTGCTGCTGCCTTTGTGTGAGCTGCAGGCTGTTTGTAAGGCCCGGGCCATAGAGGGGTGAGGAGATCCGAGCCACGCTGAAGCTGAGGCTTGCCTGCTGAAATCTGCGCGATTTCATGCCCATACAGGCGAGCCAGCGGGTGCGATCGGAGCCGGGGGGAGGTGGTTGGAGGCGGGGCAATGACGTCGCTGCACTGACGTCAACGTCACGGCGCCGTGACGTTGACACTGCTGTGCTGTGATTGGAGATTTTCAGCCGACAGCGCACTGAAAAACAGCTTGGCGCTCGGCTGAAAACTCCAACTCGTCAGCACGCTTGCGGACGGTTGCTTGAGCCCCCTCTCAAGGCATCCTCATTGAGGATGCAGGGGCTCAGCGCTAAGCGCCCGTGAGGCTCAGCATGGCCTGTCCTTCTATTGACTCGGCCTAAGGCTGTGTCCAGAGACTGCTATGTGATAGTACAAAGTCTAGAGTAGCAGCTCCTGTATGTATATCTCCAAGACACACGGTCTTCCTTTTCACTATTGTGGATCCTGGGTCATGTCTGGAGGTATGAATGAACCCAGCTAGCTTCAACTCAGCCCTCTTTCCAAAACACATGTCCTGTATATTTTCTTCACTTTATTGAGGGAAAGCAGCAATAAAGACAGGCACTTGTGGATGAGATGTTTGTGTTGGAATAATGTCTCTCTGTGGGTGATTTGTAGTAAGGGCAGATGAAAAGGATAAGGCCCTGCCACTATAGCAATTACAGAAGGTACTCACTCAGCCAGTGATGAAGGTGGAAAAGGAAGTGTGAGTGTATTCTGGGTAACATGATAGTCTGTAGAGAAGGCAGACTAACCCAATCTGAGGGAAAGGCTGAGGTTGCAATAGCAACTCACTGAAATGTCTAAGTAAACAACAAGTGTAGCAAAATGTTGCTCTTTCACATGTAGCAAGCTGCTGGAACAGGGGAAATAACAGGCAACTGAACAAGGGAGAAAAGAATCCCATAAACTGAAAGGGGAGACAGAGGAATATGGAATCTAGTTCCAGGACATATCTCCTTCTCTTCAAATGAGGCCTGTATTACATTGCAAAGCAATACATCTCCATGGTTTATTCACTATAGGGTGATAGCCTCAATGGCTCAAACATAATTAGCCATGAAATAGAATTGTTGTTCAAAATCAATACTGGTTTCCAGTCTTTTGTTAAAGGCGAAAGAAAGAATCTCCTATCACCTTTAATTAAAAAAATTAAATAAATTGTCTCTAATGTCTACTAGAGATTTTTTAATGTTCCCCCTTCCCTCCTCTCTCTCCACCCTTTCCCTCCTCTCTCTCTCCCCATTCCCTCCACACTCTATCCCTCATCTCTCTCTCCCCCCCTCCCCCTATCCCCACTTCTCTCCGTCCCCCATTCTCTCCCCCCTGCACCCCTCCCCTCTTTCCTCTCCCCCCTGCAACCCTCTCCCCCCCTCCTCACCTTCCCCCCTTCCCTCCATCGCTCTCCCTACTGCATCCATCTCCTCCCCTCTACACCTCTCCTCCCCCTCCTCTCCGTCCCCCTTCTCTCCCCCCCTGCACCCCTCTCCCTCCCTCTCCCCTTCTCTCCTTCCCTTCCCTCCATTCTCTCCCCCCTGCACCCCTCTCCTCCCCCTCATTCCCCCACTCGCCTTTCCCCTTACCTCCATTCTCTCCCACTGCACTTTTCCTCCCACCTCTCTCCCCCTCCTGTCCTTTCTCCCCCTATCTCTCCTCTCTCTCTGCCCCCTTTCCCTCTTCTATTTCCCCCCTTCCCCTCTCTCCCCCCTACACCCCTCCCCACTCCCTCTAACCCCTCTCCCCCCTGCACCCCTCCCCCTCCCTCTCCCCCTTCTCTCTGTGTTTTTGCAAACATTTCTCCTGTTTTGCAGCTCTGCCATTCCTGCCGGTGAATGGACAAATAGCCCAACTACCAAGTAAGCATATACTGTATAGTGAATAAGTGTATTTACACCATACCAATGCTGCAAACACTAGAATTTATGTGTCAGTGTGTAACACCAAAATCTTCAAGCATGAGCGTTCGGCTGTCCTACAATAATTTTAGTGCAGGAGTGGGGGGCGTGGCTATTAAAGGAGGGGCGTATCATTGGCTGTATCGGGGCTGTGTCTGTGTGTCTGCGTGTCTGTGTCCCTCCATTCTCTCCCTCCCCCTTTCCCTCCATCCTCCCCCACCCCTCTTCCCCTTCCATTCTCTCCCTCACCCGCTCTCCTCCATTCTCTCCCTCCCCCATTCTCTCCTTTCCCCCCTTCCCTCTTCTCCCCCCTTCACCTTTCCCTCCTCTCTACCCACTTCCCTCCTCTCTCTCCCCTCCTTCCCCTCCCTCCCCCCTTCTCTTCTCCCCCCACTTCCCCTCTCTCCCACCTTCCCTCATCTCTCCCCCCTTACCTCTTTTCTCTCCCCTTCCTTCCTCTCACCCCTTTCCCTGCTCTCTCCAACCCTTCCCTCCTCTCTCCACCTTTCTCTCCTTCCCCCATTCCTTCCATTCTCTCCCCCCGACTCCCCTCTCCTCCCCTTTGCTCCCATCTCTCCCCCTTCTCTTCATTCTCTCCCCCATTGCACCCCTCTATTCCCACCCTGCTCCTCTTTCCCCCTGCTCCTTTCTCCCCCCATTCCCTCTCCCCCTTCCCCTCTCTCTCCCCCTTCCCTTCTCCCCCCTTCCCCTCTCCCCCTTCCCCCACTCCCCTCTCACCCCCACTACTCCTCTCTCCCCCCTTCTCTCCTTTCTTGTGACCCTGCTCTGAGCTCGAAAGTCAAATTGAACTATCTCCCCAAGCACCATGCTTGGGAGAGCGTACGTGCCTGAGCACGAGCGAGCGCTCGCCGCGTGAGCGATACGGGAAGATACAGATTGCAAGAAGTAAACTCTGCAAGCGCCGCACGCCAAGCGCACTCAGCACTTGTGTGGACGCAGCCTAAGGCTAAGATTACACAGAAAAACGCTGTGGTGTCGCCCATAGAGACACCGCGCGAGGCAAAAAACAAGTTTCATACATACGTGATAAGTGGCTATACCAAATTCAGCTGTCTCCCCGCTTGCTACTGCAAAGCGGGAGACAGTTAATGCGTTTTCAAAAAAATTTTTGCGTCGCGTGATGTCGCTACGGGCGACACAACAGGAGTTTTTCTGTATAGTCGCAGCCTAAGGCAAGGAGGCTGCTTCACTGAGGGGTTATGAATGATTGGTCCTGGGAAGATCTGTATGTGTTATTTATGTGATGTGTAACCTCTTCCCACAGAATGTCCACCTAACATGCATTTTGCGCCATGTGATGGCAGTTGCCCAATAACCTGTCAGAATTACCAGTCCCCACCTGAGGTCTGCACCATGGATTGCAATCCGGGATGTGCCTGTGATGAGGGATACATACTGTTATCCGAGGGATCCTCTACTTGTGTGAAAAAGGACCAGTGTCCTGTCAGCAAAGGTAATACTACTTACTACTAATAGGAAAATGTAAACTGGGTCCCACACAAGTATTTACACAAGTATTTCAGTCTAGACCCACATTAAGGTGACAGGTTGTACCTGTGACCCATTCAGTCTTTCTCAACTTATCTCGTTCTCTTCAAGTGAGGCCTGTATAATATTGCAAAGCAATACATCTTCATGGTTTATTCACTAAAGGGCGATAGCCTCAATGGCTCAAACATAATTACCCATGAAATAGAATTGTTGTTCAAAATCAATACTGGTTTCCAGTCTTTTGTTAAAGGCGAAAGAAAGAATCTCCCATCACCTTTAATTAAAAAAATTAAATAAATTATCTCTAAATAATGTCTACTAGAGATTTTTTAATGTTGCCCCTTCCCTCCTCTCTCCACCCCTTTCCCTCCTCTCTCTCTCCCCCTCTCCCCCCTTCTCTCCGTCCCCCATTCTCTCCATTCTCTCTCCCCTGAACCCCTCCTCTCCTTCCCCTCCTCTCCTTCCCCCCATTCTCTCCCCACTTCATCCATCTCCTCCCCCATCCCCCTCTCCTTCCCCTCTCCTCCTCCCCCCCCTCCTCTCCATCCCCCTTCTCTCCATTCTCTCCCCCCCTGCACCCCTCTCCCTCCCTCTCCCCCTTCTCTCCTTCCTCCCTTCCCTCCATTTTCTTACCCCTGCACCCCTATCCTCCCCCTCTCCCCCATACTTGCCTTCCCCTTTCCCTCCATTCTCTCCCCCTGCACCCCTCTCCTCTCCTCTCTCTCTGCCCACCTTCCATCTTCTCTTTTCCCTCTTCCCCTCTCCCCCCCCCTTACAACCCTCCCCACTCTCTCTAACCCTTCTCCCCCTGTACCCCTCCTTCTCCCCTCTTCTCTCTGTTTTTGCAAACATTTCTCCTGTTTTGCAGGTCTGCCATTCCTGCCGGTGAATGGACAAACAGCCCAACCACCAAGTAAGCATATACTGTATGGTGAATAAGTGTATTTACACCATACCAATGCTGCAAACACTAAAATTCATGTGTCAGTGTTTAACACCAAAATCTTCAAGCATGAGCGTTCGGCTGTCCTGCGATAATTGTAGAGCAGGAGCGGGGTGCGTGGCTATTAAAGGGGGGGCATGTCATTGGCTGGATCATATGTCATATGTCTGTTTGTCTGCGTGTCTGGATCCCTCCATTCTCTCCCCCCATTCTCTCCTTTCCCCCCTTCCCACTTCTCTCACCCCTTCCCCTTTCTTCCTCTCACCCACTTCCCTCCTGTTTCCCCACTTCCCTCCTCTCTCTCCCCCTTCCCTCCTCTCTCTCCCCTCTTCCCCCTTCCCCTCTCTTCCCCTTCCCCTCTCTCTCCCTTCTATTCTCCCCCCTTACCCTCTCCCCCCTTCCCTCCTCTCTCCACCCTTCTCTCCTTCCTTCCATTCCCTCCCCCCGGCTCTCCTCTTCTCCCCCCAGGCCCATCTCTCCCCCCTTCTCTTCATTTTCTCCCCCACTGCACCCCTCTAGTCCCACCCTGCTCCTCTTTCCCCCTGCTCCTTTCTCCCCCCATTCCCTCCTCTCTCTCCCCCCCTTCCCCTCTCTCCCCCCCTTATCCTCTCTCCCCCTCCCCTCTCTCCCCCTTCCCCTCTCTCCCCCCTTCCCCTCTTTCCCCCACTTCCCCTCTCTCCCCCCTTCCCCTATCTCCCCCCTTCCCCTCTTTCCCCCACTTCCCCTCTCTCCCCCCCTTCTCTCCTTCCTCCCTTCTCTCCTTTCTCTCCCCCCCCTTCTCTCCTTTCTTGTGACCCTGCTCTGAGCTCGAAAATCAAAGTGAACTGTCTCCCCAAGCACCAAACTTGGGAGAGCGTACGTGCCTGAGCACGAGCGCTCGCTCGCCGCGTGAACGGATACGGGAAGATACAGATTGCAAGAAGTAAACTCGGCAAGCACCGCACGCAAAGCGCACTCAGCACTTGTGTGGACGCAGCCTGAGATAATACAGAAAAACGCTGTGGTGTTGCCCGTAGCGACACCGCGCGAGGCAAAAAACAAGTTTCATACATACATGATAAGTGGCTATTACAAATTCAGCTGTCTCCTCGCTTGCTACTGCAAAGCGGGAGACAGTTAATGCGTTTTCAAAATTTGTTTTTGCGCAGCGTGATATCGCTACGGGCGACACCACAGGCGTTTTTCTGTATAATCACAGCCTAAGCCAAGGAGGCTGCTTCACTGGGGGTTATGAATGATTGGTCCTGGGAAGATCTGTATGTGTTATTTATGTGATGTGTAACCTCTTCCCACAGAATGTCCACCTAACATGCATTTTGATACATGTGATACCAGTTGCCCAATAACCTGTCAGAATTACCGTTTCCCACCTATGGTCTGCAATTTAAAATGCAATGCTCGATGTGCCTGTGATGAGGGATACATACTGTTATCCGAGGGGTCCTCTACTTGTGTGAAAAAGGACCAGTGTCCTGTCAGCAAAGGTAATACTACTTATTACTAATAGGAAAATGTAAACTGGGTCCCACACAAGTATTTACACAAGTATTTCAGTCTAGACCCACACTAAGGTGACTGGTGGTACCTGTGACCCATTCAGTCTTTCTCAACTTATCTTGTTCTCTTCAAGTGAGGCCTGTATAACATTGCAAAGCAATACATCTTCATGGTTTATTCACTAAAGGGTGATAGCCTCAATGGCTCAAACATAATTACCCATGAAATAGAATTGTTGTTCAAAATCAATACTGGTCTCCAGTCTTTTGTTAAAGGCGAAAGAAAGAATCTCTCATCACCTTTAATTACAAAAAATTAAATAAATTGTCTCTAAATAATGTCTACTTGAGATTTTTTAATGTTGCCCCTTGCCTCCTCTCTCCACCCCTTTCCTTCCTCCCTCTCTCCCCCCTCCCCCTCCCCCCCCTTCTCTCCGTCCCCCATTCTCTCCATTCTCTCCCCCCTGCACCCCTCCCCTCCTTCTCCCCCCTGCACCCCTCTCCTCCCCTCTCCCCCTCCTCTCCTTCCCCCCATTCTCTCCCCACTTCATCCATCTCCTCACCCCTCCCCCTCTCCTTCCCCCTCTCCTCCACCCTCCCCCTCCTCTCCCTCCCTCCCTCTTCTCTCCTTCCTCCCTTCCCTCCATTCTCTCCCCCCTGCACCCCTCTCCTCCCCCTCTCCCCAATACTCGCCTTCCCCCTTCCCTCCATTCTCTCCCCCTGCACCCCTCTCCTTCCCCCTTCTCTCCTCTCTCTCTGCCCCCTTCCCTCTTCTCTTTCCCCCCTTCCCCTCTCCCCCCCCTGCACCCCTCCCTCTCCCCTCTTCTCACTCTGTTTTTGCAAACATTTCTCCTATTTTGCAGGTCTGCCATTCCTGCTGATGAATGCACAAACAGCCCAACCACCAAGTAAGCATATACAGTACTGTATAGTGAATAAGTGTATTTACACCATACCAATGCTGCAAACACTAGAATTAATGTGTCAGTGTGTAACACCAAAATCTTCAAGCATGAGCGTTCGGCTGTCCTGCAATAATTTTAGTGCAGGGGCGGGGGGCGTGGCTATTAAAGGAGGGGCGTGTCATTGGCTGGATCGGGGATGTGTCTGTGTGTCTGCGTGTCTGGGTCCCTCCATTCTCTCCCTCCCACTTTCCCTCCATTCTCTCCCTCCCCCCATTCTCTCCTTTCCCCCCTTCCCTCTTCTCTCACCTCTTCCCCTTTCTTCCTCTCACCCCCTTCCCTCCTGTTTCCCCACTTCCCTTCTCTCTCTCCCCCTTCCCTCCTCTCTCTCTCCCCCCTTGCCTTCTCCTCCCTTCCTGTCTCCCCCCACGTCCCCTCTCCCCCCCTTCCCTCCTCTCTCCACCCCTTCCCTCCTCTCTCCACCATTCTCTCCTTCCCCCCTTCCTTCCATTCTCTCCCCCCTGCTCCCCTCTCCTTCCCCCAGGCCCCTCTCTCCCCCTTCTCTTCATTCTCTCCCCCACTGCACCCCTCTAGTCCCACCCTGCTCCTCTTTCCTCCTGCTCCTTTCTTCCCCCATTCCCACCTCTCTCTCCCCCACCTTCCCCTCTCCCCCTCCCCTCTCTCCCTCCCTTCCCCTCTCTCACTCACTTCCCCTCTCTCTCCCCCTTCCCCTCTCTCCCCCTTCCCCTCTCTCCCCCTTCCCTTCTCCCCCCTTACCTTCTCCCCCCTTCCCTCCTCTCTCACCCCTTCCCTCCTCTCTCCACTCTTCTCTCCTACCCCCCTTCCTTCCATTCTCTCCCCCCTGCTCCCCTCTCCTCCCCCCAGACCCCTCTCTCCCCCTTCTCTTCATTCTCTCCCCCACTGCACCCCTCTAGTCCCACCCTGCTCCTCTTTCCCCCTGCTCCTTTCTTCCCCCATTCCCTCCTCTCTCTCCCCCACCTTCCCCTCTCCCCCTTCCCTCTCTCCCTCCCTTCCCCTCTCTCACTCACTTCCCCTCTCTCACCCACTTCCCCTCTCTCTCCCTCCTTCTCTCCTTCCCCCCTTCTCTCCATTCTCTCCCACCCCCTTGCACCACTCTCCCCCCCTTCTCTCCTTTCTTGTGACCCTACTCTGAGCTCGAAAATCAAATTGAACTGTCTCCCCAAGCACCAAACTTGGGAGAGCGTACGTGCCTGAGCACGAGCGCGCGCTCGCCGCGTGAGCGGACATGGGAAGATACAGATTGCAAGAAGTAAACTCGGTAAGCACCGCACGCAAAGCGCACTCAGCACTTGTGTGGACGCAGCCTGAGATAATACAGAAAAACGCTGTGGTGTTGCCCGTAGCGACACCGCGCGAGGCAAAAACAAGTTTCATACAGACGTGATAAGTGGCTATACCAAATTCAGCTGTCTCCCTGCTTGCTACTGCAAAGCGGGAGACAGTTAATGCGTTTTCAAAATTTGTTTTTGCGCAGCGTGATGTCGCTACGGGCGACACCACAGGCGTTTTTCTGTTTAATCGCAGCCTAAGGCAAGGAGGCTGATTCACTGAGGGGTTATGAATGATTGGTCCTGGGAAGATCTGTATGTGTTATCTATGTGATGTGTAACCTCTTCCCACAGAATGTCCACCTAACATGCATTTTGATACATGTGATACCAGTTGCCCAATAACCTGTGATAATTACCAGTCCCCACCTACGTTCTGCAATTTGAAATGCAATACTCGATGTGCCTGTGATGAGGGATACATACTGTTATCCGAGGGATCCTCTACTTGTGTGAAAAAGGACCAGTGTCCTGTCAGCAAAGGTAATACTACTTACTACTAATAGGAAAATGTAAACTGGGTCCCACACAAGTATTTACACAAGTGTTTCAGTGTAGACCCACACTAAGGTGACTGGTGGTACCTGTTACCCATTCAGTCTTTCTCAACTTATCTCGTTCTCTTCAAATGAGGCCTGTATTACATTGTAAAGCAATACATCTTCATGGTTTATTTACTATAGGGTGATAGCCTCAATGGCTCAAACATAATTAGCCATGAAATAGAATTGTTGTTCAAAATCAATACTGGTTTCCAGTCTTTTTTTAAAGGTGAAAGAAAGAATCTCCTATCACCTTTAATTAAAAAAAATTAAATAAATTGTCCATAAATAATGTCTACTAGAGATTTTTTAATGTTGCCCATTCCCTCCTCTCTCTCCACCCCTTTCCCTCCTCTCTCTCCCCCCTTCCCTCCTCTCTCTCTCCACCTCCCCCTCTCCCCCTTCTCTCCGTCCCCCATTTTCTCCATTCTCTCTCCCATGCACCCCTCCTCTCCTTCCCCTCCCCCTCCTCTCCTTCCCCCCATTCTCTCCCCACTTCATCCATCTCCTCCCCCCTCACGTCCCCCCTCTCCCCCCTCCCCCTCCTCTCCATCCCCCTTCTCTCCATTCTCTCCCCCCCTGCATCTCCCTCCCTCTCCCCCTTCTCTCCTTCCTCCCTTCCCTCCATTCTCTCCCCCTGCACCCCTCTCCTCCCCCTCTCCCCCATACTTGCCTTCCCCCTTCCCTCCATTCTCTCCCCCTGCACCCCTCTCCTCCCCCTCCCCCTTCTCTCCTCTCTCTCTGCCCCCCTTCCCTCTTCTCTTTCCCCCTTCCCCTCCCTACACCCCTCCCCACTCCCTCTAACCCTTCTCCCCCCTGCACCCCTCCCTCTCCCCTCTTCTCTCTCTGTTTTTGCAAACATTTCTCCTGTTTTGCAGGTCTGCCATTCCTGCCGGTGAATGAACAAACAGCCCAACCACCAAGTAAGCATATACTGTACAGTGAATAAGTGTATTTACACCATACTGTACCAATGCTGCAAACACTAGAATTCATGTGTCAGTGTGTAACACCAAAATCTTCAAGTATGAGCGTTCGGCTGTCCTGCGATAATTGTAGAGCAGGAGCGGGGGGCATGACTATTAAAGGAGGGGCGTATCATTGGCTGGATCGGGGATGTGTCTGTGTGTCTGTGTGTCTGGGTCCCTCCATTCTCTCCCTCCCCCCATTCTCTCCTTTCCCCCTTCCCACTTCTCTCACCCCTTCCCCTTTCTTCCTCTCACCCCCTTCCCCTCTTTCCCCCTTCTCCTCTCTCCCCCTTCCCCTCTCTCCCCCTTCCCCTCTCTCCCCCTTCCCCACTCTCCCCCTTCCCCACTCTCCCCCTTCCCCACTCTCCCCCTTCCCCTCTCTCCCCCTTCCCTTCTCCCCCCTTCCCTCCTCTCTCCACTCCTTCCCTCCTCTCTCCACCCTTCTCTCCTTCCCCCCCTTCCTTCCATTCTCTCCCCCCTGCTCCCCTCTCCTCCCCCCAGGCCCCTCTCTCCCCCCTTCTCTTCATTCTCTCCCCCACTGCACCCCTCTAGTCCCACCCTGCTCCTTTTTCCCCCTGCTCCTTTCTCCCCCCATTCCCTCCTCTCTCTCCCCCACCTTCCCCTCTCTCTCCCCCTTCCCCTCTCTCCCCCATTCCCCTCTCTCCCCCTCTTCCCCCCACTTCCCCTCTCTCCCCCCTTCCCCTATCTCCCCCATTCCCCTCTTTCCCCCACTTCCCCTCTCTCTCCCCCCCTTCTCTCCTTCTCCCCTTCTCTTCATTCTCTCCCCCCCCCCTTCTCTCCTTTCTTGTGACCCTGCTGTTAACTCGAAAATCAAATTGAACTGTCTCCCCAAGCACCAAACTTGGGAGAGCGTACGTGCCTGAGCGGATACAGGAAGATACAGATTGCAAGAAGTAAACTCGGCAAGCACCGCACGCAAAGCGCACTCATCACTTGTGTGGACGCAGCCTGAGATTATACAGAAAAACGCTGTGGTGTCGCCCGTAGCGACACCGCGCGAGGCAAAAAACAATTTTCATACATACGTGATAAGTGTCTATTCCAAATTCAGCTGCCTCCCCGCTTGCTACTGCAAAGCGGGAGACAGTTAATGTGTTTTCAAAATTTGATTTTGCGCAGCGTGATGTCGCTACGGGCGACACCACAGGCGTTTTTCTGTATAATCGCAGCCTTAGGCAAGGAGGCTGCTTCACTGAGGGGTTATGAATGAGTGGTCCTGGGAAGATCTGTATGTGTTATTTATGTGATGTGTAACCTCTTCCCACAGAATGTCCACCTAACATGCATTTTGATACATGTGATACCAGTTGCCCAATAACCTGTCAGAATTACCGTTTCCCACCTATGGTCTGCAATTTGAAATGCAATGCTCGATGTGCCTGTGATGAGGGATACATACTGTTATCCGAGGGATCCTCTACTTGTGTGAAAAAGGACCAGTGTCCTGTCAAAGGTAATACTACTTACTACTAATAGGAAAATGTAAACTGGGTCCCACACAAGTATTTACACAAGTATTTCAGTCTAGACCCACACTAAGGTGACAGGTTGTACCTGTGACCCATTCAGTCTTTCTCAACTTATCTCGTTCTCTTCAAGTGAGGCCTGTATTACATTGCAAAGCAATACATCTTCATGGTTTATTCACTAAAGGGTGATAGCCTCAATGGCTCAAACATAATTAGCCATGAAATAGAATTGTTGTTCAAAATCAATACTGGTCTCCAGTCTTTTGTTAAAGGCGAAAGAAAGAATCTCCCATCACCTTTAATTACAAACAATTAAATAAATTGTCTCTAAATAATGTCTACTTGAGTTTTTTTAATGTTGCCCCTTCCCTCCTCTCTCTCCACCCCTTTCCCTCCTCTCTCTCACCCCCCTTCCCTCCTCTCTCTCTCTCCCTCCTCCCCTCCCCTCTTCTCTCCTTCCCCCATTCTCTCCATTCTCTCCCCCCTGCCCCCCTCCCCTCCTTCTTCTCCCCCCTGCACCCCTCTCCCCCTCCTCTCCTTCCCCCCATTCTCTCCCCACTTCATCCATCTCCTCCCCCCTCCCCCTCTCCTTCACCCTCTCCTTCACCCTCCCCCTCCTCTCCCTCCCTTTCCCCCTTCTCTCCTTCCTCCCTTCCCTCCATTCTCTCCCCCCTGCACCCCTCTCCTCCCCCTCTCCCCAATACTCACCTTCCCCCTTCCCTCCATTCTCTCCCCCTGCACCCCTCTCCTCCCCCCTGTCCATTCTCCCCCCTTCTCTCCTCTCTCTCTGCCCCCTTCCCTCTTCTCTTACCCCCTTCCCCTCTCCCCTCTTCTCACTCTGTTTTTGCAAACATTTCTCCTGTTTTGCAGGTCTGCCATTCCTGCCGGTGAATATACAAACAGCCCAACCACCAAGTAAGCATATACTGTATAGTGAATAAGTGTATTTACATCATACCAATGCTGCAAACAGTAGAATTCATGTGTCAGTGTGTAACACCAAAATCTTAGAGCATGAGCGTTCGGCTGTCCTGCAATAATTTTAGTGTAGGAGCGGGGGGCGTGGTTATTAAAGGAGGGGCGTGTCATTGGCTGGATTGGGGATGTGTCTGTGTGTCTGCGTGTCTGGGTCCCTCCATTCTCTCCCTCCCCCTTTCCCTCCATTCTCTCCCTCCCCCCATTCTCTCCTTTCCCCCCTTCCCTCTTCTCTCACCCCTTCCCCTTTCTTCCTCTCACCCCCTTCCCTCCTGTTTCCCCACTTCCCTCCTCTCTCTCCCCCTTCCCTCCTCTCTCTCCCCCTTCCCTTCTCCTCCTTTACCGTCTCCCCCTACGTCCCCTCTCTCCCCCCTTCCCTCCTCTCCCCACCCCTTCCCTCCTCTCTCCACCATTCTCTCCTTCCCCCCTTCCTTCCATTCTCTCCCCCCTGCTCCCCTCTCCTCCCCCCAGGCTCCTCTCTCCCCCTTCTCTTCATTCTCTCCCCGACTGCACGCCTCTGGTCCCACCCTGCTCCTCTTTCCCCTGCTCTTTTCTTCCCCCATTCCCTCCTCTCTCTCCCCCACCTTCCCCTCTCCCCTTCCCCTCTCTCCCCCCCTTCCCCTCTCTCACTCACTTCCCCTCTCTCACCCACTTCCCCTCTCTCTCCCCCCTTCTCTCCTTCCCCCCTTCTCTCCATTCTCTCCTCCCCTTGCACCACTCTCCCTCCCTTCTCTCCTTTCTTGTGACCCTGCTCTGAGCTCGAAAATCAAATTGAACTGTCTCCCCAAGCACAAAACTTGGGAGAGCGTACGTGCCTGAGCACGAGCGCGCGCTCGCCGCGTGAGCAGATACGGGAAGATACAGATTGCAAGAAGTAAACTCGGCAAGCACCGCACGCAAAGCGCACTCAGCACTTGTGTGGACGCAGCCTGAGATTATACAGAGAAACGCAGTGGTGTCGGCCATAGCGACACCGCGCGAGGCAAAAAACAAGTTTCATACATACGTGATAAGTGTCTATACCAAATTCAGCTGTCTCCCCGCTTGCTACTGCAAAGCGGGAGACAGTTGATGCATTTTCAAAATTTGTTTTTGCGCAGCGTGATGTCGCTACGGGCGACACCACAGGCGTTTTTCTGTATAACCGCAGCCTAAGGCAAGGAGGCTGCTTCACTGAGGGGTTATGAATGATTGGTCCTGGGAAGATCTGTATGTGTTATTTATGTGATGTGTAACCTCTTCCCACAGAATGTCCACCTAACATGCACTTTGATACATGTGATACCAGTTGCCCAATAACCTGTGATAATTACCAGTCCCCACATACGTTCTGCGATTTGAAATGCAATGCTCGATGTGCCTGTGATGAGGGATACATACTGTTATCCGAGGGATCCTCTACTTGTGTGAAAAAGGACCAGTGTCCTGTCAGCAAAGGTAATACTACTTACTACTAATAGGAACATGTAAACTGGGTCCCACACAAGTATTTACACAAATATTTCAGTCTAGACCCACAATGACAAAGTGGCAGGTGGTTCCTGTGACCCATTCAGTCTTTCTCATCTTATCTCAATCTCTTCAAATTAGCCCTGTATTACATTGCAAAGCAATACATCTTCATGGTTTATTCACTAAAGGGAGATAGCCTCAATGTCTCAAACATAATTAGCCATGAAATAGAATTATTGTTCAAAATCAATACTGGTTTCCAGTCTTTTGTTAAAGGTGAAAGAAAGAATCTCCTATTATTCTGGATCCAGGGTCATGTCTGGAGGTATGAATGAACCCAGCTAGCTTCAACTCATCCCTCTTTCCAAAACACAACAAGTCCTGTATATTTTCTTCACTTTAGGGAAAGCAGCAATAAAGACAGGCACTTGCGAATGAGATGTTTGTGTTTGAATAATGTCTCTCTGTGGGTGATTTGTAGTAAGGGCAGGTGAAAAGGATAAATCCTGCCACTAGAGCAATTACAGAAGGTACTCACTCAGCCAGTGATGAAGGTGGAAAAGGAAGTGTGAGTGTATTCTGGGTAACACGATAGCCTGGGGACAGACCATCTGTAGACAAGGCAGAGGGGTTAGAAGGCAGACTAACCCAATCTGAGGGAAAGGCTGGGTTTGCTATAGCAACTCACAGAAAAGTCTAAGTAAACAACAAGTGTAACAAAATGTTGCTCCTTACATGCAGCAAACTGCTGGAACAGGGGAAATATCAGGCAAATGAACAACGGAGAAATGAATCCCATAAGCTGAAAGGGGAGACAGAGAAATATGGAATCTAGTTCCAGGACACTCCCCGTCTGGTATCTGGAGATACCACTATATTCTGGTATATGTGGAACATATGTGCAATACAACATGACATAAGATTGCAAGTTCATGTCCACATAACGATGGGATACCGGCCGGTACCACCAGCTTGAAGTCCTTTGCCATCTCGGTAAGGGAGGTAGGCGGATGCACAGCTCTAGGTTAGCTTGATGCACCACAATGTCTCTCAGAGTCCACAGAACTGATAGTCAGTTCTTCCTTGTTATAATCCGATTTAGGCATTAGGAGGATAATCTCTGTGATGGGTCTTAAAAAGGTTTTAACTATCCCATTCTGGGCCACCCGAACTTCTACCTTGCGGACCCTTTCATCTTCACTTGGGATGGTTTTGATAATAAGTCCCATGGCCATTCGTTTCTTGTCACCTGTTTGTCTTTCAACAGAACCACATCTCCTTCTTGGATATCTGGTTTAACCGTTTGAAGGAAAAAGAAAATGCCGGCGCCAAACGTGACAGTAAATTATAAGTGTATTTGAAAAAGTCCAAACCAAATGGGTGGTAGTCCAATTGATGTCCTTAGATGGTCAGTGGGTGATCAAACGGACTGTGGAAACTCTCCAAGGGATGGTGAGATATGTGAAAATAAAAGAGAATAAATTATGGTGCAGTATATCAGTCAATGCAGATATAAATCCATGAAACATATAACATTAACAACACAATACAAACATGACACACTAGACAAACTAACATTAACACAAGCCAGACTATAAACTAATGAAAAGCAATTTATTAACAACTAATTGCAGGGTTCCGTGGTATGCAGACATCAATCCGGGGGTGGGGGGTAAAATCGTTGCCCTACTCACACGATTAAGAAGTTTTCAAGCAGTGAGGATAAAGACACAGTCTTTGGTAATCTCAAGATGGCGACCGGAGTCTTCTTACTGGCGTCCCACGTGACGGGGATGCAGTATGGAGCCGCACGGGCCGCAGGAGCTGTACCACCAAACGGACATGACGTCACGCTCCTTCCTCCTTCTGCCGAAGTCTTGTCCTCTTGTTATTCTCGTCCCCCACAACACAAATCAGGATACTAGGCTGCTACTACCAGGAACCACAACTCCAACTCTAAAATGAATGATTCCCAATGCGTTTCATGCGCATGCGCGCACTTTCTCAAGGGATGTCACTGCCCCTAAGTCTGGGTGGTTTAAATACCCATTGTCCATTCTTCTGATTGGTCAAAAAATTAATTAAACAATTGAACATGGTAATGATTAACCACATGAGTACCAGGATAGGGGTAGCTAGCTACAAAGCCTGGCTAACATACATATATACATAAAGATCACAAACCTACACAACATAAAACATTAAAAACATATAAAAGTTACTAAAAAGTCTAAAAATATATAAATAATGAATGAAGCTTACAAGAATAAAAATGAGTTATAAAAAGGCCTTCAATTCAAAATCTATATTTAACCCCTTTGGTGAGAGTGTTTTCAATTCATAGATCCAGTATGCTGGATCTATGAATTGAAAACACTCTCACCAAAGGGGTTAAATATAGATTTTGAATTGAAGGCCTTTTTATAACTCATTTTTATTCTTGTAAGCTTCATTCATTATTTATATATTTTTAGACTTTTTAGTAACTTTTATATGTTTTTAATGTTTTATGTTGTGTAGGTTTGTGATCTTTATGTATATATGTATGTTAGCCAGGCTTTGTAGCTAGCTACCCCTATCCTGGTACTCATGTGGTTAATCATTACCATGTTCAATTGTTTAATTAATTTTTTGACCAATCAGAAGCATGGACAATGGGTATTTAAACCACCCAGACTTAGGGGCAGTGACATCCCTTGAGAAAGTGCGCGCATGCGCATGAAACGCGTTGGGAATCATTCATTTTAGAGTTGGAGTTGTGGTTCCTGGTAGTAGCAGCCTAGTATCCTGATTTGTGTTGTGGGGGACGAGAATAACAAGAGGACAAGACTTCTGCAGAAGGAGGAAGGAGCGTGACGTCACGTCCGTTTGGTGGTACCGCTCCTGCGGCCCGTGCGGCTCCATACTGCATCCCCGTCACGTGGGACGCCAGTAAGAAGACTCCGGTCGCCATCTTGAGATTACCAAAGACTGTGTCTTTATCCTCACTGCTTGAAAACTTCTTAATCGTGTGAGTAGGGCAACGATTTTACCCCCCACCCCCGGATTGATGTCTGCATACCACGGAACCCTGCAATTAGTTGTTAATAAATTGCTTTTCATTAATTTATAGTCTGGCTTGTGTTAATGTTAGTTTGTCTAGTGTGTCATGTTTGTATTGTGTTGTTAATGTTATATGTTTCATGGTTTTATATCTGCATTGACTGATATACTGCACCATAATTTATTCTCTTTTATTTTCACATATCTCACCATCCCTTGGAGAGTTTCCACAGTCCGTTTGATCACCCACTGTCCATCTAAGGACATCAATTGGACTACCACCCATTTGGTTTTGGACTTTTTCAAATACACTTATAATTTACTGTCACGTTTGGCGCCGGCATTTTCTTTTTCCTTCATGCCATTTCACTGACTGTACTGTCAGTTTTTGTCTGGCTGCCACTATTGAAATTTCAATTGTATTCCACATGTGTCCCATTAGGGGTATTGTTATTTCTAGCGCTGTTCTGCACCGTCTTTCTTTTGTTTTTGGTTTAACCGTTTGCCATTTATGGCGTTCCTGGAGTGTCACCAGATACTCGCGTCTCCAGCGATGCCAAAATGTGTTGGCCAAGCGCTGCACCTGTCTCCACTGACGTTTGTACATATCCTTAGCGTTGAAACCTTCGACTGGGGTGGGGATGTTCCCTACTTTCTGGGTAAGAAGCATTGCTGGTTTCAAAATACTTGGCGATTCTGGATCTGTTGACACTGGAATCAAAGGCCTAGCATTAATTATCACTGATATTTCGGCCATAAATGTTGTTAACACTTCGTGGGTGAGTCGAGTCAAATCGTTTTTCAGCATCATAGAGTCCAAGATACGCCGGACCACCACGATCATGCGTTCCCATGCTCCACCCATGTGAGAGGAGTGAGGAGGGTGGAATGTCCACATACACTCTTGGTCACGCAGGTATTTCTGGATACTGTTGCCTCTATTATCTTTAGTGTTTATTTGTAATTCCTTTCATGCTCCAACAAAATTGGTGCCGCAATCGGAGCGTATTTGTTTAACTGCTCCTCGGACTGCAAGGAATCTTCTGAGGGCATTTATGAAGCTTGAAGCATCCATAGATTCTATGATCTCAATGTGTATAGCTCGCGTGCTCATGCAGGTGAAGAGTACCGCTCATCGTTTACTGTTTGCTAGTCCGCCCCTCGTTCTACAGGAAATGACCATCCAGGGCCCAAATACATCACGTCCTACCCAGGTAATGGGGGGTTCTGTATTAAGTCTGTCGATAGGTAAATCTGCCGTCCTTTGGTCTTGCCTTTTGCCTCGCAGCATTTGGCACCTAACACATTTGTGGAGATTGCTGGCCACGCACCTTTTCATGCCAACAACCCAAATGCCCGCCGCCCTAATAGCGCCTTCAGTGAAGTGTCGTCCCTGATTCATGACTTGTTCGTGGTAGTAGCGCATCAACAAAGTGGCGATGTGATGCCGGCCAGGGATGATAAGTGGATTGCTCTCCTCCCTGCTCAGTTGGGACTTGTTGAGGCGGCCTCCTACTCTCATGAGGCCGTCATCGTCAATGAAGGGATTCAACTTCCAAAGTGAGCTTTTTTTGGGGACACTCTTCCCTCCACAAATGCAACTGATTTCTTCTGCATACGTTTCTCTCTGAACATGACGGAGAAAAGTTTCCTTTGCCCTTGTGACTTCCTCCACGGTGCGTAACTCTTTGCAGATGTGCAAGCCATGGCAGCCGGTTGTTTTACCATCTGGTGTCTGGTGGAACGAGAAGGCTATATGCCCGAGATGGGCTACTGCTCGCAGGATGGCTGTCCACCTTGAGAAGCGATGGAACCGATGTGATCCGAATACGTTTCTGTGCAATACATTGGTGAGTAGCACGGATACTTGTGGGGGCCTTATCTCCCTATCCTTCAAAGTCGCCAACTGGGGTTGGTGGTGTTTCCGCGGGTTGCGCAAGGAACGTTGGTCCTGTGAGCCACGACGTATTCTGCAGTTGCGCTGCGGGTACTGATCTTATGGCATGGTCTGCAGGATTTTGGTCTGTTGGCACATGGTGCCATTGTTCTGGTCGGGTTGACTTCCTGATTCTTTCTACGCGGTTGACACGTATACGTAGAATCTTCTTTTCTTGTTGCATATGTAGCCCAGGACCACCTTGCTATCTGTGTAGAATCTGACGGCATCTGGTTTGCTGTCCATCTCATTCTCGATGAGCTCCACCAGTTCTACTTCTAACACTGCGCCACATAGCTCGAGTCTGGGTATAGTATGGTCGGGTTGTGGCGCCAGCTTAGCCTTGCCAAGGATGAACCTGATGTGGTAACTTCCACCCACATCCGTAGTTTTTAGGTAGGCCACTGCTGCTATGGCCTTTGTGGAGGCATCTGAGAATACGCAAAGCTCTTTGCTGTGTGCGGCAGTGAGAGATATAGGTGAGTAGGGGCGTGGGATCTGAAGTTGCTCAAGGGCCTTCAAGGAATACTTCCACGTTTCCCACTCTTTCCGTTTTTCTGGAGGTAGTCGGGTGTCCCATTCCTGCCTTTCGAAAGACATTTCTCTGAGAAGAGACTTCCCTTGTATAGTGACAGGAGCTACGAATCCTAGCGGATCGTAAAGACTGTTAACGGTGGACAGGACTCCGCGACGTGTGTAGGGTTTCTCTTCAATGGCTACCTGGAACGTAAAGGTATCTGTTTTAAGATTCCAGCTTATCCCCAGGCTCCGCTGTATGGGAGGCGTGTCGGTTCCCAGATCCAAATTCTTGAGATCGTTTGCGTGGAACGCCTTCATCTCTATGGCACTTTTGGAAGCTATTTTGTGCAATCTTAGGTTGGCGTTTGCTAAAATCTTTTGTATCCTTTTGAGTAGATCTATGGCTTTTTCTTCGGTGGGAACCGATTTTAATCCGTCGTCCACATAGAAGTCTCTCTCGACGAAGTTCCTGGCGTCTTTTCCGAACTCTGCTTCTCCGTCTTGGGCCGTTCTTCTGAGGCCGTAGGCAGCCACATCAGGTGATGGGCTGTTCCCGAAGACATGTACTTTCATGCGGTACTCTATGATTTTGTTTTCTATATCGTCATCTTGGTACCACATGAATCTTAGGTAGTTGCGGTTGTCTTCTCGCACAAGGAAGCAGTGGAAGATCTGTTGAATGTCTGCTGTTATGGCGATTGGCTCCTTGCGGAAGCGGATCAACACTCCCAGAAAACTGTTCGTCAGGTCCGGCCCGGTGAGGAGAACATCGTTTAGGGAGACTCCCTGATGCTGAGCACTGGAGTCGAATACCACTCGAATTTGGCCAGGTTTCTGGGGGTGGTAGACGCCAAATGACGGGAGGTACCAGCATTCTTCGCCTTCTCGCAGTGGGGGCGCCGACTCTGCATGACCACTGTGGAAGATTTTCTGCATGAAGGCCACAAAGTGTTCCTTGGTCTCCGGTTTCCTTTGTAGGTTACGGCGAAGCGAAGCGAGGCTAGACATGGCGTGGTCTCTGTTGTTTGGGAGGCGTCTTCTTGGCGAGCGGAATGGTAGTAGGGCCACCCAACTGCCTAATTCGTCCTTGAAGAGCTCCTTATCCATTAACCTCAAGAATTTTTTATCTTCCATTGATGGCGCCTGTTTGTCGTCGTCCTTTGTTGTCTGGAACGCTATACACCCTAGGTCATTTGAGTATTTTTCTGTCACAAGGTCTCGAGCTTCTCGTGGATCTGGAAGTGGTTCGGACAGGGTTTGAAGTGGGATGCACGACCGTTCTCCAACAAGTTTGTTCATAGGGTGTCTACGGTGTCGAGTCCTCGTATCCTGTCTATGCATACTTCTCCCACTACCACCCATCCTAGATCGAGCCTTTGAGCGCTTGGGCCGTTGTGGTCCCCGTTTTGCTGTTCGCGGATCTTGTGTGCTCTCATGATGTCCCTGCCAGCATGATATGGGCGCCTTCGTCTAGTGGTGGGATACGATCGGCAATAGCTTTTAGATGGGGATGGCGTCGCGCCACGTCTGGTGTGGGGATTTCGCTCCTATCTTCTGCCATGTGATTGCACTCGATGAGAGTGGGAAGGGGCATTTTCACTTTGCCGTCTCTTGAGAATATGGTGTAGTCATTCACTCTTCTCCCTGTAGTCTCCATTCGCCCTGCGCACGTTCTGAGAGTATAAGGAGAAGCGCTGTCTTGTATGTTGAACATGTCGAAAAATTCTGACCTGACCGGCGATCGGTGGCTCTGGTCGTTGATGATTGCATACATCCTTTTAGCTCTTTGGGGTTGTCCCTCTGGGTGCACTGCTACAAGACATATTTTAGAGCAAGATCTACCGTCACTTCTTTCTCCACATACCTCTGTGCATTTGGACGCTACCGACGTCGTGGGGGGTGTATCTCCCACTTCTTCCTCCCCGCCCTGCTTTGTCGAAGGGATAGGGGCTTTGCTTGATTTGGGCTTCATAGCCTCCGGGTGTAAAGCGGCTATGTACCTGTCGCTATCGCACTATGTGCATTTCATAGCTTCTTTGCGGCCCTTGAATAAATGAGTAAGTTCTTTCGCTCCTCTATGGGCTTCATTTCTGAATCCGATACACTTGTTAAGCGGATGCAGCCTTTTGTGTATAGGGCATTCTTTGTTAAGGTCCCTTGGTTTCTTGTCCCTGATGGCCGCCTGGCCGGGACTCGCGTGAGTCGTAGGGGGCACGTCCGTCCTGTGGATCGAAATGGGTGTTCTGGCGTCCTTGTATCTCGCTGCTGACCTTTCGTTCCTTGGGTGGCTGGCACTGGATGTGGTCTGCGCACCTAGGATGAAGCTGGGGTCGTTTCTCTTCCTTGCTGCTACGTGAATGAAGCTCAAGAAAACTGAGAATGGGGGGTAGACGACTTGCTTCTCCCTTTTGTATTTGGAGCCTTGTGAAATCCACCTTTCTTGGAGGTTGAAGGGTAGTTTCTCCAGGATGGGTCTCACTCCACGAGCTGAGTCTAAGACGTTGAGACCTGTTAGGGAATGGTCTTTTCTTGAAACCTCCAGCTCTTGCAGCCGGTCTCCGAGCTCTCGTAACTTCGAGTAGTCTCTAGTTGTGATCTTGGGAAAGCTGTCGACTCTTTTGAAGAGCGAATCCTCGACTGCTTCGGGGCTACAGTAGCACTCTTCTAGCCTTTCCCACACTAGGTCAAAACCTACTTAGGGGTGGTTCGCGTTTGCCGTCCGAAGTCTCTTCGCGTGCTCCCTGGATTCGTTTCCCAGCCATTTAAATAGCAGGTTGAGCTCTTCCCTTGCTGAGAAGCCCAAGCTGTTGATTGCGTCCTTGAACTTGAACTTCCACGTCCGGTAGTTCTCAGGGCGGTCGTCAAAGCTGATGAGTCCTGTTTGCACCAGGTCACGCCAGATCATGTACTTGGCTATGTCTGTCAGGCCTGAGGCGTCGGCGTGTTGGTCATGTTCTGAGGTAGTTGCTGGGAGGGTCTGTACGGTCACCTCCTGCTTGGCGTGGACGCGTGATGGCTGCTGGTCAGTGTGAGGGGCTGTTTTCTCCCGTGTGGGTATACCTGGATTGCGAGCCTGTTGTGGTGCATCCGTGTGCGCGCTGGCGTGTGGATCACTGTTGCGGCTGTGGCTATCCCAGGCAGCATGTACCACTGAAGGAACAGCATCTTCTCCTCGTGGAGCTAGCAAGTCTTCGGTGTCTGTGGAGTCACTCCCTCTGTGTTGAGATGGTGCGCTGGTGTTTATACTGAAGAGGCTCCTTACGTAGTCTTCAGTACATTGGGCTGCATCCTCTGAGGCTATCCGTCTGTACGGTTGCTCCCCGCCGTCCTGTTGCGCGGCTGCTTCTAGGACTTCAGCTTGGGCTATAGCGGCGGCGGCTTCCTTCTCTTGATTAAGTGCCTCTAGTTCCGCATCAAATTCGGCTTTCTTACGCGTAGTGGCTGCGGCGGTAGCGGCGGTGGCATTAGCGGCGGCTGCGGCATTAGCAGCGGCTGTCTGCTCCTCCTTTTCTATGCGCGCTTTTCCTGCTCTTACGGCTGCCTCTCTCCGACTATATTTGGCCCTGGCACGTGCGGCCTCTGCAGCGGCACGCGCCTTGGTAGCGTTTGTGCTTGCACTGGACACGTTAGATTGCGCTGATCTTGCTGACCTTGATGAGTGTCTGGATGTGCTCGAGCGCTGCGATACGGTCTCCAGGAGGAGCTCTTTTCTCTCGCTTTGGGCGTCTGCGATGGCGGTTCGTACGCGGCTGTCACGTGTCAAGTCAATATTGTGCTGTAAGTCCCTTTCTTGCAGGCTTTCGCTGGTGTTAGCCCTGGCCAATAAGTGACGTATGCCTCTGACAGCCCTTGGTAGCATGAGTGGTCTATCTTTAATTGAGTTATTGCCTGCTCGAGCTGTTGTACAGAATTGCCAGCGCCGGCGACATTGCGTATCCCAAGTGTGGTAGTGTCCCAGGCCAACTCTAATTTAGCGCGGTGCGCTTCAATTTCAGTCTCGTATTTTTCGCGGGCCTTTTGTGTCAGTGTGACTGTCCGTTTGGGCCTTGCGTCAGCCTGCGCCTGTTGCAGTTGCGCAGTGGTCTCTGTGTCTGAGTGATCACTCTCCTGCGTGATGTCTGGTGGGGATCTGAGTTCTGCCATGCTGTAGGTGTGTGTAGGCCTTTAGCCAGTGCGTGTGGCGTGCTGTCTTTTACCTGTGTCAGCGATGGGCGACTGTCTCAGATGATGCCGAGCGGTGTCCTGCAGCGTTCAGCGTAGGGGTAGCTGTACTCACATGTGTCCGGTGGCTCTGACCCGTGTCCTGGCGGGTGTCCGGTGGCGTGGCCCTTTGTGGCACTAGCCGGGAGACGTGCGCAGGGGGTAGGTGAGATGGTAGCTCCTCACTGAGAAACTGTGCAGTGTGTTATGAACTTTCTGTCCACAAAGCTGCGTGTGCAGTGTAAGCTGCTTGCTGCTTGTCAGTCTGCAGAGACTGCTCTGTGTTATCATAAAGTCTTAGAGTAGCAGCTCCTGTAAGTGTCTGTAAGGCACACAGTCTTCCTTTTCACTATTCTGGATCCAGGGTCATGTCTGGGTTCCAAAACACAAGTCCTGTATATTTTCTTCACTTTATTAAGGGAAAGCAGCAATAAAGACAGGCACTTGTGGATGAGATGTTTGTGTTGGAATAATGTCTCTCTGTGGGTGATTTGTAGTAAGGGCAGATGAAAAGGATAAGGCCCTGCCACTAGAGCAATTACAGAAGGTACTCACTCAGCCAGTGATGAAGGTGAAAAGGAAGTGTATTCGGGGTAACAAGATAGCCTGGGGACAGACCATCTGTAGAGAAGGCAGAGGGGGAGAAGGCAGACTAACCCAATCTGAGGGAAAGGCTGAGGTTGCTATAGCAACTCACTGAAATGTCTAAGGCCTCGTTCAGGGTGCTGGCTTCGGAGGGAGGGCGTGCTGCCGTGCGTGCTGCCGTGAGAAACAAAGTCTTCAATTTGAATACTGGTTGTCAGGGTAGCAACCGCCCTGTCTCCGAAGCCAGGAGTTGAAGCTGACTACAATTTCAATAAACGAAAATTTCGTTTTTTGGAGCTGCAGCAGCGTCACTGGGACCTAGGCAGCCAATGAAATCATTCTTCAGAATGATTTCATGACTGCAACCTCGATACTTACCCTGCTGTGTGTAACCCCGCCCCCTCTCCAACGCTGAAAAGTCTGCTGGGGGATAAACACAGATCGCCCAGCAAATTGCCGCACAGCCTCCCTCCCGCCCTCCCTCCGAGTCTTGCAGCTGGCACCCTGAACGAGGCCTAAGTAAACAACAAGTGTAGCAAAATGTTGCTCTTTCACATGCAGCAAGCTGCTGGAACAGGGGAAATAACAGGCAACTGAACAAGGGAGAAATGAATCCCATAAACTGAAAGGGGAGACAGAGGAATATGGAATCTAGTTCCAGGACATATCTCCTTCTCTTCAAATGAGGCCTGTATTACATTGCAAAGCAATACATCTTCATGGTTTATTCACTATAGGGTGATAGCCTCAATGGGTCAAACATAATTAGCCATGAAATAGAATTGTTGTTCAAAATCAATACTGGTTTCCAGTCTTTTGTTAAAGGCGAAAGAAAGAATCTCCTATCACCTTTAATTAAAAAAATGAAATAAATTGTCTCTAATGTCTACTAGAGATTTTTTAATGTTCCCCCTTCCCTCGTCTCTCTCCACCCTTTCCCTCCTCTCTCCCTCCCCCTTCCCTCCTCACTCATCTGCCTCATCTCTCTCTCTCTCTGCCCCCTCCCCCTCTCCCCACTTCTCTCCGTCCCCCATTCTCTCCCTTCTCTCCCCCCTGCACCCCTCCCCTCCTTCCTCTCCCCCCTGCAACCCTCTCCTCCCCCTCCTCTCCTTCCCCCCTTCCCTCCATTCTCTCCCCACTGCATCCATCTCCTCCCCCCTACCCCTCTCCTTCCCCCTCTCCTTCCCCCTCCCCCTCCTCTCCGTCCCCTTCTCTCCCCCCTGCACCACTCTCCCTCCCTCTCCCCCTTCTCTCCTTCCTCCCTTCCCTCCATTCTCTCCCCCCTGCACCCCTCTCCTCTCCCTCCCCCCCTACTCGCCTTCCCCCTTCCCTCCATTCTCTCCCACTGCACTTTTCCGCCCACCTCTCTCCTCCTCCTGTCCATTCTCCCCCTATCTCTCCTCTCTCTCTGCCCCCTTTCCCTCTTCTCTTTCCCCTCTTCCCCTCTCTCCCCCCTACACCCCTCCCCACTCCCTCTAACCCCTCTCCCCCCTGCACCCCTCCCCCTCCCTCTCCCCCTTCTCTCTCTGTTTTTGCAAACATTTCTCCTGTTTTGCAGGTCTGCCATTCCTGCCGGTGAATGGAAAAACAGCCCAACCACCAAGTAAGCATATACTGTATAGTGAATAAGTGTATTTAAACATACCAATGCTGCAAACACTAGAATTCATGTCTCAGTGTGTAACACCAAAATCTTCAAGCATGAGCGTTCGGCAATAATTTTAGAGCAGGAGTGGGGGGCGTGGCTATTAAAGGAGGGGCGTGTCATTGGCTGTATCGGGGCTGTTTATGCGTGTCTGTGTCCCTCCATTCTCTCCCTCCCCCTTTCCCTCCATCCTCCCCCTCCCCTCTTCCTCCCTCCATTCTCTCCATTACCCCCTCTCCTCCATTCTCTCCCTCCCCCATTCTCTCCTTTCCCCCCTTCCCTCCTCTCCCCCCTTCACCTTTCCCTCCTCTCTCCCCACTTCCCTCCTCTCTCTCCCCGCTTCCCTCCTCTCTCTCCCCCCCTTCCCTCCTCTCTCTCTCCCCCTTCCCCTCTCTCCCTCCTTCCCTTCTCACCCCACTTCCCCTCTCTCCCCCCTTCCCTCATCTCTCCCCCCTTCCCTCCTTTCTCTCCCCTTCCCTCCTCTCTCACCCCTTCCCTGCTCTCTCCACCCCTTCCCTTCTCCCTCCACCTTTCTCTCCTTCCCCCCTTCCTTCCATTCTCTCCCCCCGACTCCCCTCTCCTCCCCTTTGCTCCTGTCTCTCCCCCTGTCTCCCCCTTCACTTCATTCTCTCCCCCACTGCACCCCTCTATTCCCACCCTGCTCCTCTTTCCCCCTGCTCCTTTCTCCCCCATTCCCTCTCCCCTTCTCCTCTCTCTCCCCCTTCCCCTTTCCCCACTAACCTCTCACCCCCACTACTCCTCTCTCCCCCCCTTCTCTCATTCCCCCCTTCTCTCCATTCTCTCCCCCCCCCTGCACCACTCTCCCCCCTTTCTCTCCTTCCCCCCTTCTCTCCATTCTCTCCCTCCCCCTTGCACCACTCCCCCCCCCTTCTCTCATTTCTTGTGACCCCGCTCTGATCTCGAAAGTCAAATTGAACTGTCTCCCCAAGCACCATGCTTGGGAGAGCGTACATGCCTGAGCATGAGCGCATGCTCGCCGAGTGGGCGGGTACGGGAAGATACAGATTGCAAGAAGTAAACTCGGCAAGCGCCGCACGCCACGTGCGCTCAGCACTTTTGTGGACGCAGCCTGAGATTATACAGAAAAACGCTGTGGTGTCGCCCGTAGCGACACCGCGCGAGGCTAAAAACAAGTTTCATACATACGTGATAAGTGTCTATTCCAAATTCAGCTGTCTCCCCGCTTGCTACTGCAAAGCGGGAGACAGTTGATGCGTTTTCAAAATTTGTTTTTGCGCAGCGTGATGTCGCTACGGGCGACACCACAGGAGTTTTTCTGTATAATCGCAGCCTAAGGCAAGGAGGCTGCTTCACTGAGGGGTTATGAATGAGTGGTCCTGGGAAGATCTGTATGTGTTATTTATGTGATGTGTAACCTCTTCCCACAGAATGTCCACCTAACATGCATTTTGATACATGTGATACCAGTTGCCCAATAACCTGTGATAATTACCAGTCCCCACCTACGTTCTGCAATTTGAAATGCAATGATCGATGTGTCTGTGATGAGGGATACATACTGTTATCCGAGGGATCCTCTACTTGTGTGAAAAAGGACCAGTGTCCTGTCAAAGGTAATACTACTTACTACTAATAGGAAAATGTAAACTGGGTCCCACACAAGTATTTACACAAGTATTTCAGTCTAGACCCACACTAAGGTGACTGGTGGTACCTGTTACCCATTCAGTCTTTCTCAACTTATCTCGTTCTCTTCAAGTGAGGCCTGTATTACATTGCAAAGCAATACATCTTCATGGTTTATTTACTGAAGGGTGATAGCCTCAATGGCTCAAACATAATTAGCCGTGAAATAGAATTGTTGTTCAAAATCAATACTGGTTTCCAGTCTTTTGTTAAAGGTGAAAGAAAGAATCTCCCATCACCTTTAATAAAAAAATGAAATAAATTGTCTCTAAATAATGTCTACTAGGGATTTTTTAATTTCCCCTTTCCCTCCTCTCTCTCTCCCTCCTCTGTACCCCCCCCCCCCCCTCCCTACCTTCCCCTCTCTCCCCCTCTCCCCCTTCTCTCCATTCTCTCCCCCCTGCACCCCTCCCCTCCCCCTGCACCCATCTCCACTCCTCTACACCCATCTCCACCACCCTGCACCCTTCTCCTCCCCCTTTCTGCTTCCCCCTCCTCCCCCTCGTCTCCATCCCCCTTCTCTCCATTCTCTCCCCATCTGCACCCCTTCCTCTTCTCACCTTCCTCCCGTCCCTCCATTTTCTCCCCCCTGCACCTGTCTCCTACCCCTCCTCTTCCTTCTCTTTGCCCCCCTTCCCTCCTCTCTTTCCCCCTTCCCCCTATCCCCCTACACCCCTCCCTCTAACCCCTCTCTCCCCCTGCACCCCTCCCCTTCCCTCTCCCCTTCTCTCCTCTCTCTCTGTCCCCCTTCCCTCCACTCTCTCCCTCCCTTCCCACCTCTCTCCCCCATTCCCCTCTCTCTCCCCCATTCTCCCCTCTCCCCTCCCTTCCACCCTTCTCTTCCCTCCCTTCCCCCCTTCTCTTCATTCTCTTTCCCCCCCGCTCTCCCCTCCCTTCCCCTCTCCTTCCCCTTCTTTCCCTCCTGCACCCCTCTCCTCCCCCCTCTCCTCCTCTCAATTCTCTCCCCCTGTGCACCCCTCTCTTCCCCCCTTCTCCTCTTTCCCCCTTGCTCCTCTCTTCCCCCCCTCCATTGTCTCCCCCCCGCACCCCTCTCCACCTCTCTCCACCTCTCTCCCCCCCTTCCCCTCTCTCCCCTTCTCTCCATTCTCTCCCCCCCTACACCCCTCCCCCTGCCTCTCCCCCCATCTGTCCATTCCCTGCCCCCTGCGCCCCTACCCCTCCCTCTCCGGACACACAGAGACACATCACACAGAGACACATCACACACACACACACACACACACACACACACACACAGAGACACAACTTACTGCAGGCGATGAGAAGGGATTGGCTGCTTCCCCTCCTGCTGCGGATCAGGAGCGAGCACAGTGCCGCTTTATACATTAGGCCGACTAGGCACAGTGCCTCGGGCCTACGATTACGAACCTTTTAGGGCCTACAATATTTCACTTGAAAAAAATACCTAAACAAAGAAAATCACAAAATAAGAGAAAACAGCAAATTTTAATTTAAAATATTTATTTAGATATTTCAATGACAAAAACAATCATTTAAGTCGTCGCGTTTCTCAACAGCGTCACTGATATAATCCCAGACACAGAAGTGTAGGCCTAGTAGATACTTTCAGTTTAATGTTTAAATGTTCACTATGCGACATTTTTTATGTGCAAATTCAGAAATTATCTCGTCGAATGGCAATCGTCTCATAACATCTTATTCAATTGAAAGTATTGAAAGTGACGACAATCGTTGCTGCCCCATTTTTGATTGGAGATAAATTTTTTTTATCAATTTCATCTTTGAGAAGCTTCTTTCTCCTTCCGCACTTGTTCCGAAAATGGAGAGATAGATTCTCAATGCTGTGTTTACATTTGGAAAACTTGCTATGATCTTTTTATCGATTTGTGCACGAATCATATCTATTACAGATTTTTTATCCTCATACATTCTTGAAAATGGTAAGAACTCTTCAATAAATCCATCTTCCAGATCTGATGGATACGTACTTTATTCACAAGTTCCTTTGCTTTATGAATGACTTCATCTCTAGTCATGGATCTGTCCAGTAGGAAATTATACCTTTCGCATGGAATTTTATAAGCTTCGCATCTTTTTGTCATCTCCGTTATAAGTCTGTCGATTTATAGGATAAAACGATTGGGCACGGAATTTGTCACTGGTGCTCAGACTTAAACTTGGATCTGCATTATCCAAAACTTCATCTGCAGAGCTGGATCTTGTTCGTTTACGTTCCGCACATGTGCTAATAGACTATCATATAATTTTACAATGGTACACAATTCAATGCCAGGTTACATAGTTACATAGTAGATGAGATTGAAAAAAGACATAGGTCCATCAAGTTCAACCTATGCTAAATTCCTGTAGGTTCCTGTAGAGCTTTATTGACAATATCAATATTTTGCAGTCAAGTTTTCCAAATTACGCACATCAACGCCGTCCCAAAGCGATCAACCTTATTCATTAGGAATCTTGCTTCATGAACAGCTGCTGGTTGTGGACGTTCACTTTCAACTATATCAGACAATGCTTGACGAATTTCAGAGTAGTTGACAAACTGTCCTGGAACTAGATTCAATATTCCTCGGTCTCCCCTTTCAGTTTATGGGATTAATTTCTCCCTTTTCAGTTGCCTGTTATTTCCCTGTTCCAGCAGCTTGCTGCATGTGAAAGAGCAACATTTTGCTACACTTGTTGTTTACTTAGACATTTCAGTGAGCTGCTATAGCAACCTCAGCCTTTCTGTCAGAATGGGTTAGTCTGCCTTCTCCCCCTCTGCCTTGCTTACAGATGGTCTGCCCCCTGGCTATCTTGCTACCCAGCATACACTGGCACTTCCTTTTCACATTCAACACTGGCTGAGTGAGTACCTCTCTGTTACTCTCCACGCACTGGCTAAAGGCCTACACACACCTACAGCATGGCAGAACTCAGAGCCTCACCAGATATCACACAGGAGAGTGACCACTCAGACACAGAGACCGCTGCGCAACTGCAACAGGCGCAGGCAGGCGCAAGGCCTAAACGGACAGTCACTGACACAAAAGGCCCACGAAAAATATGAGATTGACACTGGAGCGCACCGCGCTAAATTAGAGTTGGCCTGGGAAACAACCACACTGGGAATACGCAATGTTACTAGCATTGACAACTATGCGCAACAGCTCAAGCAGGCAATAACGCAATTAAGGACTGATCACTCGCATTATCAAGAGCTGTCAGAGGCATACATTACTTACCTGACCAGGGCCAACACCAGCGAAAACCTACAAGAAAGAGACTTACAGAGTAACATTGACCTGACACGAAACAGCCACCTGCGAACCACTATCACGGAGGCTGAGAGTAGGAGAAAGGACCTTTTGGTGGATACCGCATCGCAGCGCTCAAGCACATCCAGGCATTCATCAAGGTCAGCAAGATCAGCGCAATCTAACACGTCCTGCGCTAGCGCAAGCGCTACCAAGGCGCAAGCCTCCGCAGAGGCCGCACGTGCCAGGGCCAAATATGGTCGGAGAGAGGCAGCCGTACGGGCAGAAAGAGCGCGCATAGAAGAGGAGGAGCAGAACGCCGCCAATGCCGCCACACGTAAAAAGGCCGAACTGGACGCAGATCTAGAAGCTCTAAGCAAAGAATAGGACGCCGCTGCCGCCTTAGCCCAAGCCGAAGTCTTAGAAGCGGCTGCGCGACAGGACGGCGGGGAGCAACCGTACAGACGGATAGCCTCAGAGGATCCAGTCCAACGCACTGAAGACTACGTGAGGAGCCTCTTCAGCATAAACACCAGCGCACCATCTCAACACGGGGGGAGTGACTCCACAGACAACAAAGACTTGCTAGGTCCACGAGGAGAAGACGCTGCTCCGTCAATGGTACATGCTGCCTGGGATAGCCAAAGCCGCAACAGTGATTCACACGCCAGCGCGCACACGGATGCACCACAACAGGCTCGCAATCCAGGTACACCCACACGGGAGAACACAGCCCCTCACACTGACCAGCAGCCATCACGCGTCCACGCCAAGGCAGAGGCGACCGCACGGACCCTCCCAGCAACTACCTCAGAACATGACCAACACGCCGATGCCTCAGGCCTGACAGACATAGCCAAGTACATGATCCGGCGTGACCTGGTGCAAACAGGACTCATCAGCTTTGACGACCGTCCTGAGAACTACCGGACGTGGAAGTTTACGTTCAAGGACGCAATCAACAGCTTGGGCTTCTCAGCAAGGGAAGAGCTCAACCTGCTATTCAAATGGCTGGGAAACGAATCCAGGGAGCATGCGAAGAGACTTCGGAAGGCAAACGCGAACCACCCCCAAGTAGGTCTTGATCTAGTGTGGGAAAGGCTAGAAAAGTGCTATAATAGCCCCGAAGCAGTCGAGGATTCGCTCTTCAAGAGAGTCGACAGCTTTCCCAAGATCACAGCTAGAGACTACTCGAAGTTACGAGAGCTCGGGGACCTGCTGCAAGAGCTGGAGTTTGCAAGAAAAGACCATTTCTTAACAGGTCTCAATGTCCTAGACTCAGCTCGTGGAGTGAGACCCATCCTGGAGAAGCTACCCTTCAACCTCCAAGAAAGGTGGATTTCACAAGGCTCCAAATACAAATGGGAGAAGCAAGTCGCCTTCCTCCATTCTTATTCTTCTTGAGCTTCATCCGCGAAGCGGCAAGGACAAGGAACGATCCCAGTTTCATCTTGGGTGCGCAAACCACATACAGTGCAAGCAGCATGAGGAATGAGAGACCAGTGGCGAGATATGGTAACACTCAAACACCCATCTCGGTCCACAGAACGGACGTGCCTCCCACGACTCAAACTACTCCCGATCAGTCGGTCGCCGGAGACGAGGAACCAAGGGACCCAAATAGGGAATGTCCCATACACAAGAAGCCACACCCACTTAACAATTGCTTTGGTTTCAGGATGAAGTCCCTAGAAGAATGCAAGAGGTTACTTGGAGAATTCAGAGTTTGCTTCAGGTGCTGCGGTTCCACGACTCACCTAGCCAGAGACTGTAAAGAAGAAATCAAATGTACAGTGTGCAAAAGTGACAAGCACGTAACATCTTTACATCCAGAGGCGCTGACACTCCACCAACTCAACAACCCATCCTCCGTAGTGGAGCATGGTGGGGAGGAAGGAGAAGGAGAGCCAACATCCGTCACGTCTCAGCACACTGAGGTTTGCGGAAAAGAAAGTGACAAAATGTCCTGCTCCAAAATATGCCTTGTCGCAGTGCACCCCCAGGGACAACCTGAGAAGGCTATTCGGATGTATGCAATTCTCGACGACCAAAGCAACAGATCATTGGCGAAGACGGAGTTCTTCAACTTATTCAACTTACAAGACAATGCCTCACCCTACACCCTCAGAACCTGTGCAGGGTCAACTGAGACAACAGGGAGAAGAGCAAGCGGTTACATCATACGTTCAGTGGATAACAGAGTAAAGATAGCTCTCCCCACACTCATCGAGTGCAACCACATGGCCACAAACAGGGACGAGATTCCTACACCAGACGTGGCACGCCATCACCCGCACCTCAGAGGAATAGCCAACTACATCCCGCCGGTAGAACAAGGCGCCAAGATCTTGCTGCTGCTCGGTAGGGACATCTTGAGGGTACATAAAGTCCGTAAACAGCATAACGGACCCCACAACGCACCATACGCCCAAAGACTTGACCTAGGATGGGTGATGGTGGGCAACGCGTGCACTGATAAAGAGCACGGACAAGACTATGTTGACGCCCGCAGAACGGTGATAACAGAATGTGGACACACATCCCTCTCTGAACCAAGTCTTGGCCATCTCCAAGTGACAGGAAGGCCAAGTGAAGAGAAGAGACAAGGTCATACCCCTGAGATCGACAAGAACATCCTCACATCAGGGGGATGTGACAATAGCCTAGGATGCTTAGTGGTTCAGACAACCAAGGATGAGGAGTCGACTCCACTGAAGGAAGAAAGTAATCTCCCAAAGGTGACCGACAAAGGGATCGTCCAAAAGACAATAAACAATCGGACGATCCTCCCATGAGCAATGGCACGGCTAAGACGTACAGTTGTTCCTCTCCACAGAGTATCAAGCGATATAGCAGCCAGCTGTCACGGCTGGCATAGCCGCAAAAGATTGCGCCCTACAGGTGAAGCCACAGTGTCAAAGACTGTCCTCTCACACGTCAAAAAAGAGACAGTCGCAGAGACATTTCACAAAGGGATTTACAAGGACAAAACAGACTGTTCTTCGTCATGTCCAGGGAGAGAACAACCTCCTGACGGCATTTAACAAAGAGGCACAAAAGATGATAGCAAACACCAACCTAAGATTGCACAAAATAGCTACAATAGTGCCATAGTGATGAAGGCGTTCCCCGCAGATGATCACGCAAACGATCTCAAGAATTTGGACCTGTGGGCCGACAAGCCTCCCATAAAGCGGAGCCTTGGGATAAGCTGGAATTTCAAAACAGATACATTTACGTTCCAGGTAGCCATCGAGGAAAAACCCTATACACAACGCGGAGTCCTGTACACTGTTAACAGTACTTATGACCCGCTAGGATTTGTAACTCCTGTCACTATACAAGGCAAGTCTCTTCTCAGAGAAATGTCCATCGAGAAGCAGGACTGGGACACCCCACTACCTCCAGAAAACAGAAAGAGTGGGAAACGTGGATGTATTCCTTGAAGACCCTTGAGCAACTTCAGATCCCACGCCCCTACTCACCTATATCTCCCACCGCCGCACACAGCAAAGAGGTTTGCGTATTCTCAGATACCTCCACAAAGGCCATAGCAGCGGTGGCCTACCTAAAAACCACGGACGTGGGTGGAAGTTACCATATCAGGTTCATCCTTGGGAAGGCTAAGCTGGCGCCACAACCTGACCATACTATACCCAGACTCGAGCTAAGTGGCGCAGTGTTAGCGGTAGAACTGGCGGAGCTCATCGAGAATGAGATGGACAGCAAACCAGATGCCGTCAGATTCTACACAGATAGCAAGGTGGTCCTGGGCTACATATGCAACAAGAAAAGAAGATTCTACGTATACGTGGCCAATCACGTAGAAAGAATCAGGAAGTCAACCTGACCAGAACAATAGCACCATGTGCCCACAGATCAAGATCCTGCAGACCATGCCACCAGATCAGTGCCTGCAGCGCAACTACAGAACATGTCGTGGCTCACAGGACCAACGTTTCTTATGCAGCCCGCGGAAACGCCATCAACTCCAGTCGAAGATTCCAGCTCTAAGGATATGTACAAACGACAGTGGAGACAGGTGCAGCGCTTGGCCAACACATTTTGGGATCACTGGAGACGCGAGTATCTGGTTACACTCCAGGAACGCCATAAATGGCAAACGGTTAAACCAGATATCCAAGAAGGAGATGTGGTTCTGTTGAAAGACAAACAGGTGACAAGAAACGAATGGCCCATGGGACTTATTATCAAAACCATCCCAAGCGAAGATGAAAGGGTCCGCAAGGTAAAAGTTTGGGTGACCCAGAATGGGATTGTGAAAACCTTTTTTAAGACCCATCACAGAGATTATCCTCCTAATGCCTAAATTGGACTATAACAAGGAAGAACTGACTATCAGTTCTGTGGACTCTGAGAGACATTGTGGTGCATCAAGCTAACCTAGAGCTGTGCATCCGCCTACCTCCCTTACCGAGATGGCAAAGGACTTCAAGCTGGTGGTACCGGCTGGTATCCCATCGTTATGTGGACATGAACTTTGCATTGTTATGTTGTTATATTGCACATATTTTCCACATATACCAAGAATATAGTGGTATCTCCAGATACCAGACGGGGAGTGTCCTGGAACTAGATTCCATATTCCTCTGTCTCCCCTTTTAGCTTATGGTATTCATTTCTCCCTTGTTCAGTTGCCTGTTATTTCCCCTGTTCCAGCAGCTTGCTGCATGTGAAAGAGCAACATTTTGCTACACTTGTTGTTTACTTAGACATTTGAGTGAGTTGCTATAGCAACCTCAGCCTCTCTGTCAGAATGGGTTAGTCTGCCTTCTCCCCCTCTGCCTTGCTTACAGATGGTCTGTCCCCAGGCTATCTTGCTACCCAGCATACACTGGCACTTCCTTTTCACATTTTTCACTTTTCACTGGCTGAGTGAGTACCTCTCTGTTACTCTCCTATGGCAAGGCCATTTCTTTCTACCTGCTTCTAACTACAAATCACTACAACACACCATCCACAAGAGCCTGTATTTACTGCTGCTTTTCCAATAAAGTGAAGGAAATATTATAGGACTTGGAGTGATTTGAAAAGGGGGCTGAGTTAATGCTATCGGGGTTTATTCACACATCAAACGTGACCCTAGCTTCAGAATACAAACAGAGCGTTAGTAGCATCATTTCGTGCGGACCATCTGGTATCTGATAATGATTTTACAAACACTTGTATGTTTTGTAACAATTTAGACCATCTCCATGGTGACGAGGAAAAAAATACGTAGATTGCCTGCAAAATTCCAAAAAAATTCACTGCCGCTAAACAACACCCCACTGCTGTTGATCCAACCAAGTTAAGACTGTGGGCTGCACATGGAACCCATTCGGCAAGACTGTTGATTTCTTTAAATCTAGCTGGTACACCAGAATATATGTATTCAGGACTCCTGAAGAAACCGAATGCGGAGAAACGCGTAGAGTGACGCTGACCAGACCAGACCAGAGAGATTCCTAAGCGAGTGGAGCCCCTGCAGGCTGATGACGTCAGTTCCGGTTTCCGGATCCGGTGAGACGCACCGGTGACACGCACGCCGATATACAGGGGAGGCAGAGAGCACACGCTTCGTTTGCCGAGATCCAGATCGCAGGATCTAAATGCTTTTTTAAATCTACTACCATGTGAGTGTATCCCTTACCACTTACCTGCTTTTATAAATTGTCCTTCCAGTCTGCACTATGTCCGTTTCTTTTTATATATAAGGTCTCCAGAAGCTCCTGGTGTTAATCATCCTTGGTGGGCTGAGATTTAAAGATACCTTTTTGTGAACAGCACTCACTATATGTTTGTGAGTATTTTGCACACAGACCTTTATCAATATATTAACTCACAAATTATCACGTGTACTGCACCATCAGACTTTTTTTCTGTTTTCCATGGCTTGCGCTTCCCGATGACTTACACCACTTCTATCTACATGGGATCGTGAGAAGGATCCTCCACTGGGTTATAGCGGCATCCATATTTGTTTGTATTGGTATCACTTTTATATTTTGTATTACACTGTTGATCACACTGTTTATCACATGTAGTATGTTGGGGGTTTAGGCAGGTTGTATTTTATTTGGTTATTCTAGAGCGCCACTATTGATAATTTTGTTTGTAACACCAGAATATATGCCACTTATATTGCTGGCATTATCATACGACTGTGACCTGCAGTTTGCAAAATCAATACCATGAAGTTCGAGAAAATCTTGTACAATATCGAATAAGTATTTTCCATCATGCTGTTCAATTGGAATAAACTTAGTAAATCTCTCAACAACATTTCCATCTTTTTGTACATAGTGAATAATAAATGTCAACTGATCAATATGACTAATATCAAGAGTTGAGTCAATACTGAGTCCATAATATTTAGCATCTCTGATTTCAGATATTATCCGCCTTGTAACTTGAGATCCCAGTATGTTAATGAATTCCTCGCATATACCAGCAAAATGGTAAGAAACATTACCTTTTCCTGGATTTCCATATCTTCGAATATGCTCCTTTAGAAATGGATCAAATTCAGCCAGACGATCGATGCAACCAAGATAATTTCCATTGTTGGGACAGTCGTGTAATTGAGTGTCCCCACGAAAAGCTAAACCTCGTTGAGCAAGAAATTTTATTACAGCAACAATTCTTTTTAGAACTTCAACCCAGTATGTACATCATTTTTCCTTCTCCTTCAGCAGTTCTGCATCAATTCTGCTGGCTCTTTGGTATTGTAACATAGATGAGAGAGCGCTAAGATGATAGTTTGATTGTTCATGGGTTGTTATTAGTATAGTTACATTTTTCCACTCATCAAACCCCATTTGAAATTGATTAAGCAACTCATTGTCACCGAAAAGCTTGCATACATAACAGTAGGTTTTGCCAGTTGATGAAGAATATATTAGCCAGTCTCTCCAGACTATTTCCCTGTTCGTTAATCTTCTGATAAAAAATTATTTCCGCGGGTATCTCCATAACTTCTACACCTTTAAAAAGAAACCGGCGGGCTGGGGAGGAGGCGTGCATGGGGGAAGCTGGGTTGGCGCTTCCCCTCCATCCCACGTTGAGAGCGGGGGGAGGGGGCAGGCGGAAACCCTGCTTGCCCTGCGCATGCGCGACGGGACCTCGGTTCTGCGCATGCGCACGGGGAATCTACGCCATTTTTTTAAACTTTTTTTTTAATTTAATAAACTGGCGCCCGGCCGGGCCCCCCTGACTCACGGGGCCCGGGACATCAGTACCCTTTGTCCCCCCCTGTTGGCGGCCCTGGGTGGTACTACAAATTTTAGTCACTTCCTTCCTGGCTTTGTTTTTCTTTTGTTTCTCGGATCCTAACTCGTGCTTTCTCTTATATCCGTCAGACATGTTTTATGCCTAAAAATTAAAGATATTTATAAAATTATTAATATTTAATAAACATATTAAAACACATTGAAAAATTAAAACTAATTTCGTTCATTAATTTGTTTTTGATTAATTCATTTTTAAGATAATAATTTAACTACTCATTAATTAAAAGAAATTTAATAACTACACGTTTTAAAATGGCTCCGGTAGCTGCGGACACTGAGTCATGTGCAGTTGAGGTGCCGTAGGACCTGCCGGTTTAAGGCGCCTCGTGTGAAGAACATCCATATTGCTCCCGACGTACGTGGAGCCTCGCTTGTCAAACTAAGATGCAATAAACTTTCGTGGAGCTTTAACGCGATGTTTTCCACACCCAGGGCTCTGACACACTAATACAGAAAAAAACTCTATGGAAGTTATCAAGGAAAAAATTATTTGACCTTCCTTCCGAGTACCGATACTGATATGCCGATACTGCCTTCGAAGTATCGATACCTTTAAATATCAAATCAAAAGTTTCGATGCCAAATATCGCTAGTATCGAAAGAAAAAAGCAAATGATGAAATTAGCATACAAATGAGTTCAAATATTGGACACACAGGCCTCTAGAAATAAAAGTGCCTAGGGCCTATGAAGGTCTTAAAACGCCCCTGAGCGTTATTGGAACGCGTATGAATATGCATATCCGATCCAATGAATGAGGAAACAGAGAGGATTACATCGCCCGCCAGTTGAATCTCTTCAATCTTCGCCGATCAATCACAGGGGAACAGATTGATCGGCAGCTTTGATATCCCCTGGGTAAGTTATAATTTCATTGATGCAACTATTGAAGTTGAAAAAAACACTTAAAAAAATAAATCTCCAGCTTGAACTGCTATTTAAGCTTCTTGTTCCTGGCAGACTTTGCCTTCATCGTGCTGAAGCACCTATGCTGACGCGGCTATGCTGAAGTTCTCAGTGTTTCTGTGGCCTGTCTGCATTCCCTACTCCCAGAGGTCTTTTCTACGTCCAGTTCCTGTCCACCTTCCCGAGGCTATTCCTACGCCGAAGCGCCTACGCTGAAGCGCCTTCACTGAAGTCCTCAGTGTTTCTGTGGCCTGTCTGCATTCCCTGTTTCCAGAGGCCTTCTTTACGTCCAGTTCCTGTTCCCCTTCCAGAGGCCTTTTCTACGCTGAAGCGCCTTCACTGAAATTTTCCTGATGCCGACCCCAGCTTCATGGTCTAAGGTCGGTGTTTACCTATCCCCACTTTAGCCCCACGGTCCGGTCCTGGTTTGTGGTGAGCATGAACGTTACACTCTCTTTTGCATCCACAAATGGATTTCGGGCGGGTTCAATCCACGCGGATTCATCAAAAAACAGCCATTGGATACAATCCGTGGATTCAGCAATCCATTGGTGCATTCTCAAGAAACCACCAATGGATTGCTGAATCCGTGGATTGGATCTACAAATCCATCCACGGGATGCGGAATCCACAGTGTATTGGTAATAATAATAATAATAACAAATGCAAAACGCCCTTTTTGCGATTGATCTGCTGAAATCTGCGGACCAAAGTAACCGACCGATTTGCTGCGGATCCAAATTCACCAAAACAATTTGCCCATCGCTACTCATTACATTCATCATCATTAAATGTCCACTATTACGTACACGCTTGCGAAAGTGTGTGTGTGTGTGTGTGTGTGTGTGTGTGTGTGCGCTTGTGTGTGTGTGTGTGTGTGTGTGTGAAAGGCGTTAACTATAACCAGTCCCACAGTTGTCTCACTCACCTCCCTGCAGAGCATCAAAAATGTGCACACACACCAAACAGTTACACTACACCCAACTACACTGCCACCACCAGGATTGATTTAAGGGTTTACGCCTCAGGAGTCCTCGGTCCCCCTTAGACTAGGAAATATGTAATGAAAATAAAAACCCAATTTAGCAAACGGTGTCAGAAAATACAGCCAGTGTCTTCAAAAGGTAATAGCTAACAGGTTTAAAGACATTACGTATTACATTTTAGATGTAACAATATAAAAGGAGTGCAGTGCTTATTACAGAAATGTATTTGACAAAAACATATACTGTAGTACTGTACATAGATTCAGCCGGGTAACAAAATAAAAAGGAATACAATAGAAAATGTAATACATTACCAGCGCATAATACAGTATTAGATCCTTCGAGAGGCCATTAAGTAGAGAATATGAAATCCATGTGTATCAAGTACACACCTCTAGCTGAATCTCCTTAAAGATTCAAAAGCCACACTTTTTAAAGTCCAGATGCCTGGACCAGCCTTTGTGTGCGTGTGTGTCTTATCTTCCATTTATCAGTCTCTCTGTGTGATGCACATTCTGAATTGAAGTTGCTCTGAACAGTGATAACATGTTAAAAGCATTACAGCTACTGTATTTCTGCAGATTGATACAATGTAATTTGAATCGTATATACAGTACCTGTACAGTATGCTGTAGCTTAATACTATTAGTGTCACTGCACTGGGACTTAACTGCATGTACCTGCCAGTCATTCCATGCAGACTGGCAATACTAAGAGAATGAATTGTAACACTCCTCCTACATATAACAGAAAAGACCCAGTGATTGGCCTAGCTATATCAGTCAGATAAGAACCTGTGACAAAGTTCTTTGCTTTTGGAGTTAAACTGTAGAGTACAGTAGGTTTTCAGCTAATTGGTAAATACTAATGCACTGTGCCACTCTTACAGATATACACTGTGCAGAACAATAGCTACTAAACGCTTCCGTGCTAACGGGGCCGCTGATTCAGCGCTTCTGAAAACCGGCATTGAAAGGGATTCTTCATAGAAGAAGAATATTTTCATAAATCAAATACAAAGAGTGGGACATAGACACAAATGCACAAAGATCTACAACACTAATTGCAAACATTTCTCCTATTTTGCAGCTCTGCCATTTCTGCCGGTGAAAGGGAAAACAACCCAACCACCAAGTAAGCATATACTGTATAGTGAATAAGTGTATTTACACCATACCAATGCTGCAAACACTAGAATTCATGTGTCACTGTGTAACAGGAAAATCTTCAAGTAGGAGCGTTCGACTGTCCTTCAATAATTCATTCTCTCCCCCACTGCACCCCTCTAGTCCCACCCTGCTCCTCTTTCTCCCTGCTCCTTTCTCCCCCCATTCCCTCTCTCTCTCCCCCAAAGTCCCCTCTCCCCCTTCCCCCGTCCCCTTTATTTAGCAGTTTTGCAAGGTGTATTTCTAAGCTTTACAAGGCTAAAGAAAAAACAATCAGCTTTATAAGAGGGAGAGAGTTATTTCCAGTGCCTCTCCCCACGTGTTGTATATATGGGGACTCTCTTTTGCATCCGAAAACGGATTTGGCCGGTTTCAATCCGCGTGGGTTCATCAAAAACTGGCATTGGATAAAATCCTTGGACGGATTTGTAGAATACAATCTGTGGATTTAGCAATACATTGGCGTCTTCTCAGTGTATTGGTAATATTAATTTAAAAAATCAATAAAACGCGAAACGCCCTTTTTGCGATTTATCTGCGGAAATCTGCGGACCAAAGGAACCGGCCGATCCGCTGCGGATCCAAATTCACCAAAACAATTCGCCTATCTCTACTCATTGCATTCATTGTCATTAAATGTATGTACATCTTCATCTATATAGTGCCATTAATATATATAACACTTCACAGTATTAATACAAGTGACACTCATATAAATAACATATTATACAAATAACAGAACATGGGAAGAAGTGCATAAACACAACAGCCCCCAGTGGGACAAGAAACCCAGAGTTGCACTCAAGAGAGAATAAACTTAAAGGGACTATATAATATGTCCCAGGCCAATAGCCCAGTGCTACACAACGCAAAACAAAAAAGTTTTATTATATACAAAGAGGGAACAACATCAGGGAGTGTGGGGTAAAAAATGAAGTGAGTTTAAAACTATGGTGGGTGGTGACCAGAACAGAGAAATTTTCTCATATGTATCAGGTATATTCTATATATAGGGCAACAATTGCCAAACCCCTAATATGTACAGCACTAGGGAAAATACCTGATACTGGGCTATATTAAACCCAAAAGCTGACAGAGTGTACATTCAGGATGCTGCGATCAGCTGGAAATACTCAACACAAAGTAACACTGATAGTATACAGTGCTGCTAGTGTTATACAAGGTTGAAACAAACGCAGATGCTGTAACTTAAGCTCTGCAAACACTTTTTTGTTTTGTTTTGCGTTTTGGAGAGCGATAAGCATTTGTGTGTTTAGAAGAAGTGCATAAGACATAAAAGTACAGTAACATTTAGGAAAAGGAGTCCCTGCTTTGAAGAGCTTACAATCTAATTGGTAGGAAGAAAGTACAGAGACAGTAGGAGGGCATTCCGATAAGTGCATCTCTTCTTTCCTTAATATTACTGTGGCTATTTCTTTATTATTTGTGATATTAGCTGTAAATGAGTATTCTATATATATATTTATTTATTTATTGCTGTGGAGGTTTTTTTTTACCCACCATAACTTAACTAAGTATATATATATCACATGCTCACATACCGTTTATATACAGTATATAATGTTAATAATGTAAAATTGTTTAAAAAAAAAAAACCCTCAAATAAACACATCTATATATATATATTCGGTTTGATTTACTAATATTCACAACACAGCCCGTTTAATAATCTGCCTTGTGTTCTCACTATGGTCATTATCATTAAATGTCAGCTGTTATGTACACACGTACCAGTGTGCACGGGTGTGAAAGGGGTTCCAAACACCCAATCCCCCAGTTGTCTGTGGGAAGTTTGCCCCAGCAGATAGAATAATACCTGGTGGGGTATCTGTAAGCTGTTACTTGTCATGTTAACATAGCATGGCTTTCCTTAACGTTATTATTGCCACCCGAGCCATGGACATTCCATGGTGAAACCACAAGAAACACAACTAAAACTGCTCTCTTAAAAATAAGATTAACTCCTTGGTTGCTGTACGGCCCGCTCACTTTAATCCTTGCATGGCTATATCGCGGTATCTACAAATACATGTAAGATTGCATTTACTTGTCTATTTGTAAAATTGACACCTCTGCACTGTTTACAGCAGAACATGCCTTGGCCTGTAGGTGCTAACGCTAAACCCCCTCTAAGTAAATAGCTCGCTATGATGGAATACCACAGGGAGTATTTACTAAAGACTGGCAAAGCCAGGGCAGAAAACACCATATTTATTAAAGAAAAGGAATACTATTAACAGCATTGTTTCCTTTGATAAATCCAGTGTAATATTTGTGGTAACAGCCGGGATAATTGAATAAATAACCCCCTACATTGCTGGAGAGGTCTGTAACATATTTTGGCCCATGTTGCTAAGTGGTGCTATTCCATAATATACCTTCAAAGTTATTTACTAAAGTTTCCCAGGTTCAAAACTGGGGAAAATCTGTGCAAAATAATTATTTATCACAGGAAAACCTATCATTACTTTCAGTGGGATTCCTTTTCCTTGATAAATATGGCTCTGTTTCCATTGTCTTTGCCCTATTTTTGCAGCTGGGAGACTTTAGTATATAGACCCTCTTCTGTTGAAGGAAGAAACTTACCTTCCAATCAATTGAATGGACCAATAGAGTGTCTTGTGGCACAGGAGGGGACAGTCCCTTATGGAATCGCACAGCTTAGTAACTACAGTATAGCCCTTAATGTACTACAGGCCCCTGGAGGGCATGGGAAGACTTTCCGATAGATAAATTCTCTGTATCGTGTTTCCAATGAGTGAATTTATAGTGTGTCTAACATTTCCTTGTTATTAACACCTAACAGGTTGTCCATACAACATGCATTATGACATGTGTGGGACCGCTTGCCCTTTGACTTGTGATAATTACCGAGAACCCCTAATTTGTACCAAAGACTGCAAAACTGGATGCTTCTGTAATGACGGATTTGTTCAGCTTAGTAACGGCTCCTCTATTTGTGTGGAAAAGAACCAGTGTCCTGTTTGCAAAGGTAATATACAAATACTGCTGCAGGTTTGTATTATTTAGATGGTATCATGGTCCTAAAAGTTCATAAGAAGGGATTTATAGGTGAACATATTATAGGTGTTGATGCGGAGCAGGGTCCATGCAGCCTTTCAAGATTACAAAGTGACACACGTTACTCTGTATATGTTGTGCATGTATGGTGTCAGGATGTCGTGTCAGGGCTCAATTCCACTGTGCTGGTATTCACCATACAGTATGTAAGAGCTCAGTGCACAAATAGTGTTTAGACATGTAGCCATGTCCCCTTTGCCCACCCCCCCCCCTTACCTCCGATGCAGGCGCCAGGAAGGGGGAGACTGTGACGGCTGTCAGGGGCATTTCAGGGTGGTGTGTGCAAGGAGAGGTAGCTCCGTTGCTCCGAGGGCCGCCATGACAAATAGGGCACGCATGCACAGAAGGGTCCCGCATGCGCAGAGGCTACACAGTTGCGGTGCCCATTAGATACAAGCTCTGCATGGGAACTACAAGCCCCATAGTGCTTTGGGGCATAGGGTAAAAGGCACAGCTCAGCCAATAGGGCTGTTAGGATCCATTGAGGATCCATTGAGGATACATGTTTGCGTGCTTGGAGCCACGTTAGTCAGTTAGAGCCAGGACAAAGAAGGGTAAGGTAGGGTCTGAGTGTCAGTGCCACTCAGACTAGGCCAGAGAATCCCCTTAGGTCCCAGATAGGCCCCAATCACGTGTAGCTTGTGGCTGCTTCAGGGAAGGCCCTTAGATAGGGACACTTCCCCATTTTACTGTAGTGTCAGGGACACAGTGAAGACGCTGCGCAGTGATTGTGGTCTGGGACCAGACCACAGCAGTGTTATCAAAGACTCTTAAAGGTGAAACCCATCTATCGGAGTCCATCCAACGCAGAGGCTGACGCCATCACGGAGGCCCACGTCAGTGGATCGGGCGGATCCTGGTTGCTAAGTCGGCCGCACCGAGTACTGGAGTACTTGGCAGGTACCTCAACAAAGTGCAACAACAGTTCACGGGAAAGCACTACTCCCTACGCTTTTGGGTGGGCTGAACATTGGGAAAGGGACATCAGGGTATTGGTGCCTACCACCCGATGTACTTTTGGACACTCACTGGTGGTTCTGGGCGGGGTGTTCACTATACTGTGTGATGGTATTATCTTATATGTGCTGTCAGTAAAGGTTATTATTATATACCGTGTGTGTTTACTATTGGTTCCACTACGCTGGGATCCCACGCAGGTGGAGGCGCTGCACCGTGACAATAATTATACCACCCCAGGCTCCCCGTGGTGGAGGCTTGGGCCCTCTGTGAGCCAACAGGTAACGGCAGCACCGGTTGTCTCTCTAGTTTTTGGGAAAGAGAGCTACATTTGGAGGCGCTGCTGACATGTTAGACCTGGGGTGCCCAACCTAAGCCTAAAAGCAATCTGACCAAATTAGGGACCATGTCTCTATCGTCACCCCAGAGCGTCAACGAGTGGGCCCTATGACGCCACACATCGCCTCGCCACGTGGTCACCATTAGTCAAGTCCCAGTATCCCTGCCCCTGCCCAGCTTGCAAAGCGCACTGAGATAGATACCAGGGTTCACAAAAGAACGTATTGTGGATGCTAAATGGGAAACAGATGTCTAGTGGAATATGCTCCTTGTTGATTGTTGCTGTAATATTCCAGTGGACAATGACCCACAGTTCCTGCAGCTTCCTGAAGCCCCACCCGGTGGAAGTCCACTTATCTACCCTAGACTGAGCACAAGAACAGAGGCCGCTAGAGATGCCCTAAGAGTAGAGGAGCATTAGGCGGCCACAGTCATCTCTTCCCCAGTAAGCCCTAGCTGGAGTGAAGCTGGCAGCCACCGGTCCAGACAAAGCCACTACAGTGCCCATGGTCCAGGAGAAGCTCAAAGACTCGTGGAGGCCTTACAACAACTGACGGAGAAAACAGGTCAGTTGGCCCAAGTCCAACCCTACCGCAAGTTAAAAGCGTTCTTTGGGGTGCGGCCCACTCCACTAGGAGAAGAGGCATTCGAGGAATGGCATGACCTAGCGGTGAAAGCACTTCCTGAATGGACGTACATGGACACAGTCAAGAAACAGAGACTCATTGAGTGCCAAAGGCCTCCTGCCGCCAACATGGTACGGTTTTACCGCGATTGTCCCCTGGAAGCCAATGTTCAAGCTCTACTCCTGGCTCTACTCAAAGCTTATAGTGTCCCAGGCGACAACATCTCTCTAATGGCTTGGTTCCATGGCCTTACCCGAACAGAAGGGGAGGATGTGTCGGACTTCTTTCGACGGCTTCAGTTGGCCCTATGGACCCTAGTGAAGAAGAAGATTGTCCAAAAGTTCGAGGCCAACAAGTTAAGGACCCATCAATTCCTGCTCAGAGTGTTGCCCATGCACCCAGTCATCATCCGAATCAGCTGTGTCCTTTCCCTGGAGCATCCTCTCCCATTCGAGGAACTTATGGATAGAGTGGAAGCTCAAGAGACCCTCTTGTGGGTGCATCTTCCCAGAACATCTCATGACTCTGCCAAAGGAAAGAGACATGCATCTTCATCCAAAGGAGTCAACCATGTAAGGAACAAAAGAGGCATCTGTCCCAAAGCTCAAGGAGACAGAAGACGCTGAATATGACCCTCCTCCAAAAGCACATGCGATGAGTGTTGCAAAATATCAGCACAAGATGGATATGGAGACCTGTTCAATCATACCAAAGGATTAGCCGAGATTCCACCAGGGGAGTGAGAATCATGTATGCAGTGTGCTGCTATCCCAGCCAAGACGAGGCCGATCATCTCTTCGCTCTAGAGTACACCAGATGAAGATGCCAACCACGGCTACAAGCTTGTACCCAAAGTACGAGAATGGAAGGTCTGACTACCGAGGAAGATCAAAGTGTTTATTGAAAACATCTCACCTTATATTCATCGGCTTTGCTGGACACCTGGTCCCAAGTGGCCATTGTGTATCGCCCGTTCTACGATCAAAATCTTAAACACCTGCCCTTGCAGTCGGCGGACAAGAGGAAGTTGTGGGGACTCAGCAATGAGGGCTACCCCAGCGACGGTGTGGTGACGGTTCGGCTGTAAATACCACAGCTGAACACTGGCAAGGCTCACACCATGGATGTGGAGGCTCTGATATGCCTAGAGCCCCGAGAACACCCCAGCTCCACGATCATATTGTGAAACAACGCCGATGTGGTGCAGCTGGTGATCCGAGTGTACCTGCAAGAGGCCGGTGAACTACCCTTGTCTGCCCTACAAATCCACCCTGCACTAAGGGATGAGTGTTGCAAAATATCAGCACAAGATGGATTTGGAGACCTGTTCAATCATACCAAAGGATTGGCCGAGATTCCACCAGGGGAGTGAGGATCATGTATGCAGTGCTGCTATCCCAGCCAAGACGAGACCGATCATCTCTTCGCTCTACAGTACACCAGAGGAAGATGCCAACCACGGCTACACTCAAGTGAGCACTGCTGTGCAAGATCAACCAGATGGGTTGGCATTCGACTTGAGACTCAACCCTGTCCGCCGAGTTGAGAGATCGGCTAACGGCCAAATTGGAAGAACACCGGGACATTTTCATACCAGGAAAATGGACGTGGGGTGTAGCTGAAACCATCATCCAGCTAAGTGATACCACGCCCTTCCGGGAGCGTTCCCGTCACATCGCTCTCAGAGATGTGGAGGACATGAGAGACATCCTACAAGAAATGGAGACGGCGGACATTGTAACAGAATCCCATCATCCCTACGTGTCACCGATTGTGGTGGTGCAGAAGAAGAATGAGTCGGTCCGATTGTGTGTCGACTATCGGACCCTGAACAACCGCACCGTGCCTGACCAGTACACTCTTCCGAGGATTGAAGAAGTTCTCAATGCGCTGTTGGGAACCCAGTGGTTCAGTGAAATGGACCTGAGATCTGAGTACTTCCAGGTATCAAAGAGTGCAGAAGATCAAGAGAAAACAGCATTTTTATGTCCCCTAGGCTTCTACCAGTTCACCCGCATGCCCCAAGGCATTTGTGGTGCACCAGCAACGTTCCAGCATTTGATGGAGAAGACCATTGGCGACATGAACCCAAGAGAGTGCTTAGTCTACCTGAACGACATCTTCGTCCTCGGCAAGACTCTGGAGGAACACGAAGAACGGGTGCTGGATCGGCTGGGCAAGGAAGGCTTGAAGCTGTCCTTGTACAAATTCTGATTCTGCCGCACATCAATGACCTACGTGGGATACATAGTGTCCACAGATGGGATAGCTACCGACCACGTCAAAGTCGAATCCGTGGTGAACTGGCCCAGACCCGAAAATGTAATGGAGCTCCACTCCTTCTTAGGATTCTGCAGTTACTGTCATCGCATTGTGGAGGGATATTCGAGCAAAGCAATGGTCCTCAACAACCTTCTCAAGATTTATCCCGAGGATACAGGGTGGAAAGCCACCTTTGCGCGACTGCCATTCGACAAGTGGACGGTCGCTTGTGAAAAGGCATTCATCGGCCTAAAGAAAAGCTTAACGAATGCACTCGTTCTCGCTTACGCCGATCCCGATCAACCCTACATCCTTCATATGGATTTGAGTTTTGCCAGCCTAGGTGCGGTCTTGTACCAAAAGTACCCGGAGGGCCTCCGGCCCATAGCCTATGTCAGTCGCTGATAGACCACCAGCTAGCAGAATTATCCCTTCCACAAGTTGGAATTCCTCCCTCTCAAGTGGGAAATTGTGGACAATCTGTATAATTGTGACTCAATGATTATCTGTATGGAGTCACTTTCGAAGTCAATCCGTTGGCGTACTTATTGACATCTGCCAAACTGGACGCCACCGGTCACAGATGGCTGGCGGCTCTCTCGAACTACCAATTTACGCTGAAGTACAAACCCTCGCCCCTGAAGATCGGAGCTGATGCTCTATCCAGAAGACCGGGACTGGATACCACCCTGGACGATGACCTCTGGGAAGAAATCCCTTGACCAGGGATGTGAGCTTTGTTCTCGACTGCAGCCATCGTGGAAGATAAAGTGGCCTTCTCAGAACTGAGGGTCGCAGATTCATTGGGATGTCAATCCAAGGCTATCCCTGCTGCCTATTGCCACCCAGAGGGAATGAATATCACCCCAGACAAAATCATCGCCTGAAAGATCTGGTGTAGTACCAGATACGAGATCCCGTGGCTGAAGCTATCTGCCAGGCCATCCAGCAAAACAAGCCCCCCCGATGAAATGTGCTCCCAGCAACACGGCAACCATACTAATGCTGGAAATGGACAAATTCGAAATCGACAAGGGTTTACTCTATCGGGTGGTTCAATACCATAACCACCCAGATAGAAGGCAACAGTTTGTAACCAGGAACCTACAGCATATGGTTCTTTGATCGCTAGGGCGACCATTGGCGAGATGGAGTATTCGAAGTAGAATCGCAGGTGCCTGGCCTCCCGGTCTACCATATAAGAGACGCGGATGGCCGGGTAAATGTCTGGCACCGAAATCATCTCCTGCCTATTCTGCATGTGGGGGAAGACGATCTTGAAATTGAGACTACACCATTGGCCAGTGAGCTCAGTGGAGCTGATGAGAGCTCATAAATAGTAACAGAGACATCCGAGCATCCTATGGAAGAGCCCTCTAGTAGTACAGACCAGTCACTGGGCTTGAAGGAGCCACGGGTAATGGCCAAGGCAGCATACACATACTCTGGTGGCTACAATGAGCCATCTTTTGGACCCTAGGAGTCCTTGTTTTGTACCCGTTAGAAACATGTCAGACTGTTACACCCCTTATGCCCGAGTCCCAAGCTTATGATTATTACTCCCCAGAGGGAATTGACGAAGAAGAGCTTCGCAGAAGCCAAAGAGTGAGACACCCTCCCAACCGGGTAACCTATGATTCGTTAGGGGCTACCCACTATGAAGCTCAGCAGTGGTCTCCTAGCAAAATTAAATCTGTTATTGTAATGTTCACAGAAATTAACACTCTTATATAAAGCCATTGCAATGCGTTAAGTTTTTACTTATACTTTTACTTATATACATGTCATGCATTTTTATTATATAAATGTTGTGTTGATGGTTATGTCGTTCCCAAGCAAGGTCGTTGGTTCTTTCACCAGGGGGAGAGTATAACCTGGCTCTCCCTGGTACCCTGCTCATCACCTTACCTTTCCATAGCCATCGGAGGCTGGGGAGAGTGCGGGGGGGTCCGCAGTAGCAAGCGCAAGTGGCAGCCATTAGGAGTATAGAACAGCAGGGGAACTACAAGTGCCAGCAGCCTCAGGGGCTGCAGACCACATGTTGCCAGGCAGCCAATAGGACTGAGAGATGCATGGCAGTTAGAACTCTGACAGTTGGATTTCTGACAGTTAGAGGGACTGGCAGTTAGGAGAGTTAGGCAGTTGGATCCAGGACAGAGAAAGGGAAGGTAGGGTCTGGGTGTTAGTGGCACCCACAATAGGGTAGATTAAACCCCTTATGTCCAAGATAGACCCACTCACCAAATCAGATTGTGACTGCTACAGGGAAACCCCTAGCTAGGGACATATCCCCTGTAGCTGTATACAGTTAGTGACAGGGCCAGTGGAGATGCCATGCAGCGATTTGCAGACTGTGGTCTGGGACCGAACCACCACTGTACTATCATAGACTATCAAAGGTGAAACCCTCCCACGCAGAGGTGGAGGCTTCGCTGACATCGATGTCGCTAGATCAGTGGATCCCTTTTACTTTTCGGCCATACCCAGGTGCTGGCGCACCGGGGAAAGTACCTCGCAATGTGCACCAACTATCACTTTCAGTTACTGTGGGCAGTACTGTATCCACATTGGGTAGGTTGGCTCCAGTGGACACCAGCGAGGTTGTGTGCCCAGGGGTACTCAATACTTTGGGGAAATCCCATCAGGGGTGGACACTACGGTTGGAGGGCATGGTGGCGTTACAGCCGTTCGAGGCCTATATTTTTTGTGGGTTAGTAATATACATAGTTTTACCTGTGTTCAGTAAACTGTTATTAAATACAAGTGTGTGTGATCTTATTGCATTGGGTCCTGGGAAGGGGTTATCCGGCACTGTCAGGATCCCTCACAGGTGGAAGCACTGTCTCTAGACAAATCAGGTACACCCGGGCTCTCAGTTCAGGCCTCCTGTAAGCCACAGGTAAAGCACCACACACTCTGTAGCCGCCACATTTCCCATGGATGGGGAGGAAACAGAGCAAAATACATAACTAAGATTGGCTTTCCTTCCAGGTTTGTCATATCTGGGATAATAAGGAGTAGAGGGTTTTGTCACCCATACACTTGACACCTCAACACTGGGTTTTCCTTACTTCTTACAGAATGTGTTGGTGATCACAGAGTTTATAATGATTGTGGTTCTGCCTGTCCCATCACTTGTATTAATCACTTTAATCCACCCCCTCCCCCCCTAAACCCCCCCCCCCACCCACATGTGAAGCACTCTGTGTCCTGGGGTTGTTTCTGATCTAAAGAAGAACATACGTAACATCAGTACAATTAATGTCTTGCTTTTCAACTGCAAATTACATAGTACCGACTTAAAAGAAAACCAAATGTACTAAAACATAGATTTCAAAGAGTTTAGTCTAATAAATGAATATATATACACATAATTGAGTCAAATAGTCGAAAAGTCCATTCAGGGCAAAAGTCAGATAAAGTAACGTAGGGGGAAATTTGGTGCTTCATCTTCGAATATTATTTCCCAACTCCTTGCATAAAGAAGGTCACAATAACTTAGAACAGCACACAGCTCAGCTTCTCAGGGTGTAGCACCTTCAATGAATAAATCAGGTTTAATATAAGTATATGCACTCACAATGTGATTTCTTTCATCACAAGCACATCTAACATGGCCACTGCTTCCAATTGTAGGCTGTGGCTGACTCACCTTTGTGTTAATACTCCCACAGTGCACCTCCTCCCCGAGTCTCCTCTCTATTTACCGACACTTTACCAGCACTTATGAGGACCGCTGCATGACGTCACATTTGGCCGCACGGAAGAGAACCGCTTCAGCTCCTATCCGCCCTTTGCATTTCATGAGATTTGTCTCACATTTACATTACCCAATTGCCCCCAAACAATACAGGCGATCCTATTAGTAATCTATAACCTAAGGGATAATCCTGCTATTTAGAGGGACCAGGTAGCCATGCCTGTTTCTCCTGAGAATTGAGATGAGTCTCCCAAAGCACGTAGGGCAGATCAGAGCTGAAAGCTGCTCCAGGACTGGTAAATGGAAGAGGAGGAAACCTGGTGAAAGGAAGCACCATGAGTGTACAGGCACCAACGTGGGTCAGTCCAATGGTGGATTTGTGTTGGAAAGTGTTTCCTCAGATACTGTATCTGTCTGGAAAAGATCCAGTCCCTAAAAAATATGTACAGTATGTAATATTGTTATAACTGCAATATAAGTTACCAAAGACACACACTTTATTCTTACACCATGTACCTTATATGAAATATAATACAAATGTAGTCACACTTACTGTTTTCGGTGCAGCAATCATGTGTGGTCGCCGGAACGCACCACAGTCACACACTATCCCCAAAAAGTAAGTGGCCCGTGAGGATTAACTCTGCGGTGTCCCTGCTCGCGAATGGGACCCGCCGCGTTAATCCTCCCGGTTCATCAGATACCGATATTAACCTTCTAGATGACCTGTGCAGCCGTCTCTGTCTCTGTGTACCATTTATGCAATGTATGTTAGTGCTGTGCATATAGAGTATCAGACGTTGTTGCATCTGTGCTGTCACTGCACGTGCATTTCAGTGTACTTTACAATTAGTATTATGTCCGAGCATTGCCATTGCATCTATGTTTTGTGAATGAATGGCAGGATAAAGGGAAATATTTACGAAGGAGTGCCACTCCATGAGACACCTTGCATGCTAGAAGACACCTTATGGCCCCTTTCATGTGAATGGGTGATAAAGGCCAGTCCATAGTAATAGAGTAGCATTGCTTAGTAAATACAGCCTATAATGTATATCTGTGTAACGGGTATTCCCCCCCCCCCAATCGCAGATATAGTGCGGTGCGGAGAACATACGGTGTTACCAGGTGTGGTGCTTTACCTGCTTGGCTCACAGGAGGGCTGAGCTTCCGCCACGGGGAACCTGGGGCAATTATATTAAGAGTAACACGGTACTCAGTGCAGCGCCTCCACCTGCGATGGTTACTAGCAGAGCAGGAATTGTTCCTCGCAGGACACATACAATAACTCACACACCGTAATGTATGATAATCAATAACGTTTACTTGGGAACATAAGAAACAGCATACAACACAAATAGAATATCTACGGGTGTCCCTCTCTAGAGGCGACACTGACTATGGCGTCGCGCAGGACGCTTCCCCAACACAGGATGATCCCACCATGTGTCCATTAGGATCCCCACCCAATGTCCCACACTCTTGCAGAGAGAATATGGGTGACTGCGCAGTCACTATTAAAGCTAATGGCCAGTTGGTGCACTTGTGGCTTTAAAGTACCTGCCAGAGCACTCCAGTGCTCGGATCAGCAACGGCTTCGCAAAGGACCTGACGCTCTGTGATTCCGTCTGATCCCACGCTGGAGATAGTCTCTGTGGCCCTGACTGAGCCCGAACCACTTCCAGGGAAACGCAGCGTCCGCTGTGTCCCTATCTAATTCTAGCGCTACTGTGACAGGATCCCTAACCTAGGGTTTGTCCCTGTAGCACCACAAACTGGGGAGTGAGGACCTCTCTGGGACTTAAGGGGTTAATAACCTGCTCCGCTCCCCTAACTCTTCCCAGTCCTGACTCTCACTAAAAACTAGCCCTCGCAGCTAAGCGCTGCAACCTACTGGGTGCGTGCAGCAGACGTGCTGCACAAATACTTTGCCTTCTTGTCAGGCCTCACAACACTGCCAGCTGTGACCCTGACAAGACAGCACACACACGCACTAAGGGCAGCGTCCCTATCTTGGGCCGTCCCTCAGCACTTACCCACTAACTTGGTGAGGAGTTGGGGCCTACCTGGGATGTAGGGGACCTTACGCGGTGCAGGAGCTTCACTTGCTCCCTGCACCCTTCCTTCCCCTTCTGCTCCCCAGCTTGAACTAACTAGCGTGGGCTCAGCGCGCGAAATGTATCTTTTTGCCTTCTGAGAAATCCTAAGCCCTATTGGCTCCCTGGCATCACGTGGGGCATACAGAGGCTCATGGGACTCGTAGTCCCTGCCTAGAGCCTTCCCTGGTAGGCTAGGGCTTCGCGGGCTTTCTTGGAGCTGTCCTGCGCATGCGCGATCTATCTGGGGCTCTCGCAACCTTTCACTTGCTATTCCTACCCTCTCGCGACTTCCCCCTAGCTCTAGGGACCCTTCTGCGCATGCGCGATCACTGCGCATGCGCGATCACTGCGCATGCGCGAGTAGCGGCAATGGCGGCCCCCGCTAACCGGTTGCGCCGTCAGAACTCCAGGGACGCCGAGCGCTCCCTGCACTGGCCCCCACCCTCGCGTTGTGCCGACGGGTCCGCCACTGCCTCCGGCGGCACCCGCAACCGCACGGCATCTCGGGAGGGGGGTCTCCAGAGCATGGAGGGCACCGGGGCTACATCTGTATTGGGGAGGGAGATGTCCTACATTTGCCTGTGGTATATATGTTATGTTAGTGACAGGTATTCAGCTTTCTAACTTCCTAATCTCTGTTTTCCTTTTTTCTGGCAGAGTTAGGATGTGAAGGAAAGCACAGAGAGTATAAGAAGTGTGGCAGCGCCTGCCCTAAAAACTGTGCCAATAGCAACAAGCCTCCAGCTTGCATCAAGATCTGTGTTCAGGGCTGTTTCTGCAAGGATAAGTACCTATCTAACAGCAACGGTGATTGTGTCCCTGTAAAAGACTGTTAATTTTCTTATGGGCAGCTGTGTGGATGTCATGAGACATACTGTACTTACTGGAAATAAATAAAAACAGCTTTGAATAAATACAATATATGTTCGTTTTTTTTAAATCATAAATTCCATACTTATTCCTTCCTCTTCTGGGTTTCTTTCTTGCTCCTGTTTAGTTAATGAAGACACATTTGGGTTTTCTCTTATGCAACACAATATAATATGCTTTAAAGGTGCAATTCCCCGTAGTGCTCAGGGGGAAGCACCAGGATATCCCCGCCTTCTTCTTCAGCAGGGAATGTTACAGCCACATCTCCCTGCAGGGGCTCAGGGACCTGCTATCGGTGGAGAATACTCTGCAGAGCATTCTCCCACTCCTCAAACAGAGGCCCAGAGAGGGGGAATATGAGTTCTAACATAGTGATCTGCTCAATAAACTGCCCTAAACTCGACTCTGCTCGTACTGTCAAAATGTAACAGCAGCCAAAGAAGCTGCCCCTCATTACAGAGGAAAATAAATGAAGAATACAAGGTGTGAGAGGTCTTCCAGCATCTAAAGGGGATTTATGATAGAAAAAGAGAAAAAGGTCGATTCAAGCTCTAGGAAAGGCAATGTCGATGGACAAATGTAGTCCAATGAGGTAGCATAGAAATATACTGGGTAAAGTCTATAGAGGAATAAGTGCAGATATACTTATCCAGCCACCAGTATTAGAACACTTACCGGAGAAATTCCTGGGAGATTCTGGGACAGTCTCACAGTAAATGCCTCAACATTGCCTCAACGTTTCTGTAAAATTCTTAATGGCCTATCGGATTAACACAGCAGGGGGTCCCTGCAGTCCCATTCAGTTTGCAAGGACCACCCTGCTGTGTTAATCCTATGGGCCATTAAGAATCTCATAGAAATGTTGAGGCATTTACTGTGAGGCTGTCCCAGAATCTACCCAGGCAGAGTTCTAATACTGGTTGCTGCATCTGTATCTGTGGTATGTTGAAATAAACCAATTAAAGTGGATAACGGAGATAATGGATCAACATATTAAGGGAGCAAAGTAAAGCTCAAGAGGAAAAACCGGTATAGGTAATGGCTATAGAGGAAGATGAAATACCTCTAAATCACGACCGGATTGGGAATTTCCTCCTCTGTTTGTAGTCCTCAGTGGTGAGGAGTGGTGTCAGCTACTCCGTGTGATCACCGTCTCCGATCCAGCTGGCTGTTTAGTTCTGCCCTCGGCTTGTATCGAGGGGCGGGTGTGCAGACCACAGAACTGTATGACCTCAGCGCGTCCCTCCAATCAGGTTTAAGCTACAGCGAAACAGCAGGATTTTTTGAGATTTTTCTTGGATCTCGCTGTCCCACCAATCTCCTGCTGTTTCGATTTATGATAGAAGACTGCTTAGTAAACATTGGCCTAGATCAACAGAACTCCTTTATTTACTTAACGATGCGCCAACTGGAGTTAATAAATCGGCAAGTGCTAACGGAGATCTTCGAATCTACAAATCTGTGCTAGTAAGGTCACACTTCAACTTGGAGTAAATCACATCCAGACATTTACAAAGCTTCACATTATAGGACATTTCCCAAGCCAAGTCCAGTCTGTTTTTCGCCCAAAACACGCCACGGTAACTACCCTGCTAAAAGTTTGCAATGATATGCAATATGGAATGGAACAGGGACAACTCACTGGTTCAATATTCCAAGATTTTGCCAAGGCTTTTGATACTGTTGATCATGTTATCTTGCTAAACAAACTCCAGTGCTCTGGAATAGGGAAGCATGCTTTAATACTGGTTTCATTCCTACCTATCAGGTAGATCCCAACATGTGTCAATCTCGGGCACTAAATCCAACCCCTTGGATATCACCTGAAGTGTCCAGCAAGGCTCTGTTCTGGGCCCCCTACTCTTCTCAGTATTCATTAATGATCTTCCTACAGCTTGTTAGGAAGCTTCAATACACATGTATGTGGATGACACAATCTTATATGCACACAGCCCTAGCCTCCCCGTCCTTGAACACATACTTCAATCTGACTTTCTGAGACTTGAAAATTGGATTTCCCAAAACAAACTGTTTTTAAACACTGACAGGACTGTAACAATGGTATTTGGGACCAATGTTACATTTCTAAAGCTTCCAATGAATAAGCTCCAGATCAGAACCAAGTCTAATACTATCCTAGACCCTGTTACTAGTTTCAAATATTTCGGCATATTGTTTGACTCCCATTTAACATTTGGGTTGCACATTGATACCCTGATACCCAAAACATATGCCAAACAAGGTGTACTATATAGGATCACATCTTTCCTAAGTCTGCTGGTCAGAAAGAGCATAGCACTTGATGCCAATTATAGACTTTAGGGACATAGGGGGCTATGCACTAAGCAGTGATAAGTCGTTTTAAGAGCGCAAAGTGCTCATAGAACGTGAAGTTCCGCCGAGCGCTATTCACTAAGCCGCGCAAACAGGCACTTTGCGCTCTAAAACTGACTTTTTCCTAGAAATTTTTCAAAGTCCAACTTTGCTCGTATGATGAGCTGTTTGCGCTGAATCCTGCCCTTCTGCGGGGTTCACCAAGCAACGCAAACTTATCGTACGTGAAAGTTGCCCTGAATAAAGCTCACCAGCTAAAGGCAGGTGATAAAAAAAGCAGGACATAGAAAAAATTCTTTGTTTACCTTTTTGCAGGCGCAAAACACATATAATAGGCCGGTGGGTGTCCCCGGTTGACCCCGCGGGGGTCCCCAAGGGAGGCTGGGGGTCGCACGGGTGTCCCCGGCTGACCCCGCGGCCGTCCCGGGTCCCCGCAGGCCTGAGGTACCAATGTTGTGCCTACAAAAATACTAAACATTATTTCTAACTAAATACACCCCCCTAACACATACAGTACAATAATGTGCAAAATAACTATTATCCAGATATGGATAATAGATTATTTGCCCATTATTAAACACTGCATTAGCATACCTAAATAAAGTCAATAAAAACAGTAGCCAGCTAATCCAATGAATACAAGCAGTAACAACATCAACAATGAATTAATTAAACCATTAACCAATGAAACCAATTAATTCCTAAACCAACTCAAAATTAATAGTAACACTAACCAATCAAACCAATGAATTACTACAACATTAATGAATGTAAACATTAAAAGACAAAGAAATAAATTCAAACAATATTTGAAATAACCATAAAATGCATTAGCTAACATAATACAACATTAACTACAAACGAACACCAATCGCAAACATTTTATTACCATTAAGCAGGAAAAAAACAAACAATCACATCCACATAAGAAATTGAAATTAAAAAAACCAACAGCAATGCCAAGCCACAAATGCCCCTCAGTAAGGGAAGTTAAAATGTGGTATTCATTACCCATGGAGACTGTGATGGCAGATACAATAGATTTGTTCAAAAAAAGATTGGACATCTTTTTAGATGGGAAAGGTATACAAGGATATACCAAATAAGTATACATGGGAAGGATGTTGATCCAGCGATTAATCCGATTTCCAATTCTTGGAGTCAGGAAGGAATTATTTTTTCCCCTTAATGGGGTTTTTTGTTTGCCTTCCTCTGGATCAATAAGTAAGTATAGATATAGGATAAGTATCTGTTGTCTAAATTTAGCATAGGTTGAACTTGATGGACCTACATCTTTTTTCAACCTCATCTACTATTAACTATGTAACTATGTAAATATTGTCATAATAATTTATTAATTTATACCCTAAAGTGGTACAGATTAATATATTATCAGTAAATGTGCCTCCCCCAAAAAATCAAAAAACACATCCAAAGAATAAACCTGTAAAAAGAGACATTTACTGTCGCTGCCGAGTTTATTCTAACATTTGCCCGGTCTCGGCCGCGACAGATACCGCGCGCGCGCCGGGTTGTCCCGCACGCGCGTCGAAGCCTCGGAGGATCGGTCCGCCGATCGAGGCATCCCGCTCCCCTCTCCGGGTCCACCGGGTCCCCCGGAGCCCCCCACCGCCATCCCCCACATCTCAGGACACCAGGGCTCCCTTCGGGGAGCCCTGGGCACGCACGCCATGCGCGCAAGCTCCCGATGAAGCGTGACCGCGCATCGGTGACGCGCGGCACGCCGAGGGAATTTAATAACAAAGCCGGGAAACCTCGCGGCTTGCGGCTCTAGCCGCATTAGAATAAAGTGTGTCGCCACTGTACAAACATTCAATATATTACTTACCATTAGAAGCGGTGGCCCTCCGACTCCCGGGGTAACAGGAAGCTCACGTACCTTGAAGGCCTCCAACAGCATCCGATGCCATCCACCATGAAGATCCGGATCAGGTACCCAAATCTTCTTTTTTCTTTCTTTAATCACCTTCTTCTATCTTCACCTGTCACCATTTCTTGATCTTCTTTATCTTCTATCTTCATCTGTTAATCCAAAAAACCCCATGGTAAATACCAACCGATGTTGTCTCGTCGTCTTCTTGGGCTCAAATGAGGCGTCACTGCCTTAAATAGGGCTTGTGACGTCACATTTAGCCTCAAAAGGGTTAACAGCCACCTGATTGGCTGTTCAAACCATGTTCCGACTTTAATTTTTTTTTTTACATGACGTCACTTAAAGGGAATGATGCCAGCCAATCAGAATGGCTGTGCTTCATTTGCCTTTAAGATGACGTGACGAAACTGGCGTCACATGGTATTTCAGCCAATCAGATCGTGGGAACCAATTCCACACTCTGATTGGCTGAAATACCATGTGACGCCGGCCATCTTGGATTTAGTGAAGTCATCTTAAATGGTCACCGCTTCTAACGGTAAGTAATATATTGAATGTTTGTAAATGTCTCTTTTTACAGGTTTCTTCATTGGATGTGTTTTTTGATTTTTTGGGGGGGAGGCACATTGACTGATAATATATTAATCTGTGCCACTTTAGGTTACAGATTAATACATTATTATGACAATATTTGGGGGGCATTTGTGGCTTGGTATTGCTGTTGGTTTTTTTAATTTCAATTTCTTATGTGGATGTGATTGTTTGTTTTTTCCCTGCTTAATGGTAATAAAATGTTTGCGATTGGTGTTCGTTTGTAGTTAATGTTGTACAGTATTATGTTAGCTAATATGTTTTATGGTTATTTCAGATATCGTTTGAATTTATTTCTTTGTCTTTTAATGTTTACATTCATTAATGTTGTAGTAATTCATTGGTTTGATTGGTTAGTGTTACTATTAATTTTGAGTTGGTTTAGGAATTAATTGGTTTCATTGGTTAATGGTTTAATTAATTCATTGTTGATGTTGTTACTGCTTGTATTCATTGGATTAGCTGGCTACTGTTTTTATTTTCTTTATTTAGGTATGCTAATGCAGTGTTTAATAATGGGCAAATAATCTATTATCCATATCTGGATAATAGTTATTTTGAACATTATTGTACTGTATGTGTTAGGGCGGAGGGGGGGGGGGGTCGTGTATTGATGTTTGTTCAATCTTTTTTTAATATACATGTGTTTCATAGTGTAGATGTGCAGGGGGTCTCCGGAGCTGAACCGCAATGTTTCAGGTGTGAGGAACCCCTACTTCAGGAGATAGAGGCCCCGTTATGGGGTGCTGGTATCCCCTGCACTTTCAAGAGTCCGCGCCACGTGACTGGGACATTGAAATTCTGCAGGGGATACCGGCACCCCATAACGGGGCCTGTATCTCCTGAAGTAGGGTGTCCTCGGACCTGAAACCAATGCTGTTCAGCTCCGGAGACCCCCTGCTCATGTACACTATTATTGAAATGTATTTATTTAGTGCACGATCGCCTGTAACAGCCTTGCATGGAGATGGCAAATCTCCATGCAAATGTTACATGCAGCTTTTTTTTCTATCAGCTAGCGTATGGGAAGTTTCAGTGCACTAGCAGAGGGAAAAAACATTGCACGCACGATAAGCCAGTTTTGGGTACGTCCGGTAGAAAATGGGCTGAGGGCCTTAGTGAATCGCGCCACTGGCTTCATTTTTTATTGGACGTGATAATTTTTTTCAGCTCGGCGCGAAAGCACGGAGCTTAGTGCATAGCTCCCATAGTATTGGCACGGCACCCCAAACTTGATACCCTCTACAACTCAATATGCCGCTTTGTCCTCCACTGCAATTACAACACAAATCACTGCGAAATGCTCAAATAACTAGATTGGTTATTACTTGAGTCTGGACGCAAAGTTCAACTCTCCTGTCTTGCCTTCAAATACTTTCTGGACATGCTACCCGCCTATCTGAATAAACTCCACACTCCTACCACATGCAGCACTTATCATCTGAGATGTGATTTCAAAAGATAGTTCATGGTCCCAAGGTTCAGCCTCCTCTTACCGTTCACCCCATAACTGGAATAATCTACCGGAGAATCTCACAACCGCCACCAGTCTAAGTTCTTTTAAAACTGAAGCTGTCTCACATTTTAATCTGTTTGCAACTGTTACATACACCTATAATATATATTATCTCTAACTGTGCATGCAATGTCTTGTATATAATGTATACCCTGTTCACTTAATGTAACTATGTATTTGTAACCTTGTATTTGTCATCATAACTCTGTGCCCATGACATACTTGAAAACGAAAGGTAACTCTCAATGGGGGCTATGCACTAAGCTGTGATAAGATAATAAAAAATGCACAAATGCGCACCAGGGATTAGTGGAAGGTAATTTATTAAAAATACACAAAAACTGAGGGGATCCAACCCCACCTCAGAACAGCTGTGGAGCTGGACGGCTAAGTACTACCAAGGAGAACACCTGATGGTGACTAAACCCTAAGCTGCACAGTATACAAATACAGTAAAATTTATATAAAAAACATGAAAGAAAAAAACAAACATGAAAACAACCTATCAACAGATTTGTATAGAAACCGCCATAGGGTTATGCACTGGCAAGGGGAAACGGACACTCACACTGAGACAGTCAGCAGACTCGCGGTGGCTGCACAGGATCCGGATCTCGGCACCGCGGAGATGGATAAAACCGCTGCTGTCTCCTGCAGGCTCCGTCTCAGCTTACCAGCATACACGCGCAGGATGACCTGTCGTGACCTCTACGCGTTTCGTACCAAGTACTTCGTCAGGAGGTCACGTACAGCGTCATCCGCGCGTATATATAGACGGCAACTGATTGAAGAAACCAGCCCCCTCAGAGAAACACCCTTACTTTGCCTAATTGCTACGCTGATTGAAACACCTTGAAATAAGGTTACTAGGCAACAGGGTGTATGGCAACTCATGTGGGGGATGTGTGCAATTATAAATTAATCATTGCACTCACCCCTATGAAAAAATACAGGAATAAGACCGCTAACAACATAAATGATATACTATGTAAACAAATCATGCTGAAACCTGTATATGAATAAAAGAAAAAAGAACAAATGATTAAATAAAAACAAATAAATATAAAAACATACATAAATGTTAATGCAAATAAATGTTAATAAATTCATTTTATTAAAATCATTTTATTAAAAACGGAATACCTTATCTTAAAAAAGGAGTCAATTCAATTAATTAATTGAAACCATAAGGATGTCTGGTATGCATTTCATAAATCCAAAATTGCTCCAGTTTCAATAAATGATTATCTCTATTTCCCTGTCTACTACCTAGTGATACACTTTCAAGTCCCTTAAATTTAATACAACCAGGTTCACTGTTATGCACTTCTTTAAAGTGTTTCAAAAGCGGAGTTAATGGCATACCCTTTGCTATTATTTTTGGTATGTTTTTAACATTTCTCAGGTGCTCTAACATGCGCATTTTAAACGGTCTTTTTGTCTTACCAATGTACTGTAAATTACAGCTACACTGTAAGGCATAGACCACATGCGTTGTCTGACAATTAATGAAACTTGTAATATTGTAGACCTTGTTAGTAACTCCTGATGTAACTGTTTTCCCTTGACAGATATGGTTACACGCTTTACACTTTCCGCATTTGTACATGCCTTTAACTCCTATGCGAGTTTTAATATCTCCAGATACGATGGCCTCTCTGGAGACTTGACTTGGAGCCAAAATGTGTTTAAGGTTAGGTGCTCGTTTGAACACTATCCCTGGTTTGGACTTTAGTTGGGGACCCAAAATGGGATCAGCTTTTAATATCCCCCAATGTTTTTGCAGAATTTTTCTAACATTGTAATGGGTATCACTAAATTGAGTAATAAATGCTGGGATTTGATTTTGTCTCTTCTCACTTTTTTTATGATGATATTTCATCAAAGATTTCCTAGGAATCCTTTCTAGTTTTTTGAGCGAAGAGTTTACTAAATCGCTATCATATTCTTTGTCTGGAATCTTTTCTTTAAAAAGAAAGATTGTTCTTCATAATCCACAGCCTTAGAATCATTTCTCTTTAACCTGAGAAATTGATTAAAGGGAATATTTTGGACCCATCTCTTATCGTGACAACTAAATGGGTCTAAATATGAATTTACATTTGTAGCCTTAAAATGCGTTTTAGTATGTACAGTTTTGGCCTCAATGTAAATCTCTAAATAGAGATAATGAATGCTTACTGAGCTATTTTCACCACTAAATTTTAAATTAAAATCATTATTGTTCAGATTTGTGACAAACTCAAGATAGGAATCTTCTGTCCCCTCCCACACAATAATAATATCATCGATGTATCTCCTCCACAGCTTAAGCTGCGGAGGAGTACATCTAAAGATCACAAGAGACTCCCACTGTCCCATATACAAATTGGCGAATGACGGGGCAAATGTTGTGCCCATCGCCGTCCCCAAGATTTGCAAAAAATAAAGGGAATCTAACAAAAAATAATTGTGACTGAGGATGAACTCAATTGAGGATAAAATGAATTCAACCTGTGTAATGGGAAGTGTTTGTGGGGTCAATAAAAAGTGTCTAATTGCTTCTACCCCTTTTTTGTGAGGGATACTGGTGTATAGTGATTGAACATCTAATGTGGCTAATCTATAATTATCTTCCCAAACGAAACCATCAAACAATTGTAAAACCATATTGGTATCTTTAAGGTGAGATGGTAGTGAGGTGACCATTGGTTGTAGAAAAAAATCAATATAGGTGGATAAATTAGAAGTGAGGGAATTAATCCCGGAAATAATATGACGTCCGGGTGGGGAAGTGAGAGATTTGTGTATCTTGGGGATATAATAAAATATTGGAACAGTGGGAGTCTCCGTGAACAAATATTGATACTCCAACTTAGAAATAATACCAAATTCCAGAGCTCCATACAAATGCGTTTTAATGAGACTCAAAAATTCCTTTGTGGGGTCCCTCTTTAATGTGACATATGAGATGGGGTCCTGTAAAAGGCGACGAGCTTCCTTAAAATAGTCCTCAGTATTCAAGAGGACTATTCCGCCTCCCTTATCAGCTGACCTTAATACAATGTCAGGATTGGACTTTAGTTGTTTAATACTTTTTTGTTCATCCCAAGTTAAATTGGAATATAATCCTAGTTGTTTTTTCTTACAAATATCTCTGAAATCCTGTTCAACCAGTTTTCCAAATAATTCTATATTGTGTCCTCTTGAGGCATATGGGAAAAATACAGAATTTGGTTTGAAACCAGTATGTGTGTAACTTCCAAAGTTGACAAAGTCAGGATCACTCTCTTTCAGTAGTGCTTCTAGATCTTCAATAATAGCCATCTGATCAACTGTAATATCAATTGCCTCATTGTGAGAAACTTGATCTGATGTAGCCTTATTGCTACTATAATGACGCTGTAAAGTAATTTTTCTTAAATATTTTTGAAAATCAATATAGAGATCAAATTCATTTGATTCTCTAGAAGGGGCAAATATAAAGCCCTTCTTAAGCACTTGAAAGAGATCTTTATCTATAATCAATGAAGATAAGTTAAAGATCCCATTACTGGTTAGTGTCAATGGCTCAGGGATCCCCTCTTTGTGGGCGGGCTTTCTCCCTCCTCTCTTACCTCGTCTGAGTAACCCCTTTTTCGATTCATTTTTTGCAGGGGTTTTGAGGGGGGATTGTCTAGATCCCAACTTGGTCTGTTGGGCTTTTTTTTGATCGATTTCTGAAAAAAACAATCATTATTATCTTCATTTATATCACTTTCATTACCGTCAGCTCTATCTTTTAATTGATGAAACTTATTTGAAACTGGTAATTGAAATGCAATGCTTTTGTCCCCTCTACTGGCATATTGGTTTTTCCTTTGATGTTTATATTTATGTTTTACATCCTTGGATTTACTATTTTTGCCTACCATTGACCAGTTGTCACGTCGACTCCTCTCTCTATATTTATGTTGATTAGAGGGTCTATTATTAGAGTGATCTCTTTTGATATTTTCATTTACTGGTCTATGTAGATCTTTGTTAGATCTTTGAATATTCTCTACATAATGAGATTTCTTCAAATTTTTGGGTTTTTTAGGTATTGCACCCGCTGACATAGGCTTTTTATTATTTTTTTGGACCTCTTTTTTGGATTGTTCTAAACTTGCAGATTTCTTTGAAATCTGTTAACAGACATTTCTGACTGTTTTGACAACTTGATCTGACTTTTTGTCTTTCCAGTCCTTTTGCCTATTTTCCAAATAGTCAACCTTATCTCTAAGGAACTTTTTATTTTTCCTTATCATTATGCCTTTCTCATGTTTTCTCAATTCCCACCATATCTTCAACTAATTTGGGCAACCCTTCTAGTGTTGGTAAACCCCAATTTATGCTGCGTGATTCACTAAGCAGTGAGAACAGCGGTTTATCAGCCTAAAAAGACATGTTCAGGTCTGTGAAAAAAATCCACCTGATCAGGCAAACAACGGCGCGTTTGACGGATTTTTTTCACAGTTACCTAACAAGGGTGCCCACTACCATACTTTAGCACAGTGTTTACAAGTACCATATGTGACAGTGCCGCTGAGGTCACTACATGGCATTATATCCCTATACTGTGGACCTCAGGAGGTTACCTAAGGTCAGCTTCACACAGCACTGTGCTCACACCCATTATTACTGAGGAGGATTCTCTCTGACTGCACATTGAGACCTACTGGTGCACATTATATTTGTTTCACAGTGCACCAGTCACTACTAGTCACACAACTGCCATTCATGGTCTATGCATACATTGCCTAATGTGACTTGTAGATACAGTACCCTACGGAGTACACCCTACTTATTCACCTTTACAGAGGTCTATATCAGGATTTTTGGTTTAGTTTCCTGTGTGATACTTGATACATACAGGACACATATACCATGGTGATCTCGAGCCCCATGGCTGTCAGCATCATGATCCTATGACCTCCAGTACGTCATTTTAACACCCATTATTTTATATACGTGTTGTATTAAATAAAGTTTATGTTTTAAATCATACACTTATCACCAGAGGGTGAATTTGAGTGCTACACTGGGTTCTTCTCTACCCTTTCTACTTATTCAGTGTATACCCAGAGCACCGTTCACCGTTCATTTTCTATGAGGCAGCAGCAGGGGCTCCCCTATTACCTTTTCTGGGGTGGTAGCCTCCATGCTTTCTTAGTGGTGCAGCGCCTCCATCTTCTATACTCCCAGAGATATGGGATAGGACCTGTACAGAAGAATGAACCCTGGTCCCAGGGTGATTGCTCCAGATTCAAACAACAGTCTTTGTATAAAAGTACTGTCTCTTTATTGGTCAGATCAGCGACTCCAAATGTAGTGGCGACCAGCAGCCACAACAACAAAAGCAAAGTCCCGCCACTTACTCCACTCTCCTCCCTTTAATGTCTTTCCACCTCTCCTTCCCTCCAAGTCTCTCCTCCGACAGGATGGTCTGGGCTAGGGCGTCAATACCCCACAGCCCACCTCCGAGGTTATCCTCGCGGTGGGGAATGGATTCTCCCCATCACCCCAGACCTAGGGTGAGGGGCATTGGTCCACCTGGTCTATCGTGCTATCAGCTCTACTCAAAGTGGCTGAGTCTCTCCTCTCTCGGCTCCTGCACGACTGCAAAGGTGAGATCGCACTGTCTCCTCCAACTCCTCGGACAGAACAGACAGTCACTCACAGAAGCTGGCTGCTAAATAGACTCAGCCCCACCCCTCATGATGTCAGCAGAGCCTCCCCTCCGTCTCATGCCTGCAGCAGAGTCAGAGGCCTGCATCTACCACTCAGGGCAGGGCTTGGAAGGGGGAAAATCCATGATGACTACTGGTGCCTGTCCTTAACAGGACTTACCACAGTAGGAGGAAGATACGTATAGCCTGTGCTGTTTACAGGGGGCTACATTAGCAAATATAGTTATGAAGTCTGCTTTATAATTGTGAAGTCTGCTTTGTATTTAGCAAATATTTGATGTATTTTGTATATTAACTTTTTCGTTTGCTATTCTAGCCTCTTGGTTCATAAATAAATGAATATGTCATCATGCAAAGAAGTACCAACACTTTTCTAATGATAGGTTATGTACTATATTGCTATTCTCTTAGTTTAACATCTTGTTCCATTACTATCAGCATGTATAGGGGTTAAATTATCCCCATTAATACATCTGCATTCAATTTTCTAATTAGCCTTTTTGTTATTTGATTGGTCAACCTGACTATAAATATGTGTTCCACACCTATGCTATTAACCCCTGAAGAAGTCTCTGTCCGAGATGAAACGCATAGGGACTGATTCATGATATACTGTCTAGTTTTTTATTATTCATAAGCCACTCCGACATATGGGACTTTTATTGTCTGGTACTCAATACCCCCGATATCCTTGCGGGGATCGCCGCAGCTTATCCGGAAAGCCCAGTGATGTTACAAGCTCTCGCAAGACTGCTACAAGGAGCTCATTGCGGTGATGAAGGGCTGGAAGTAGAGAGACACTGCTCACTTGCTCCAGCATATGGAGTAGAACTGCAGTGTTGCTGTGTTCCGTCTCATCGGACGGTGTTACTGGAGCGGCTGTATCCTGCACCTGGGCTGGCGATTGAGTATAACTCATGAATGCTTTTATTTCCCTTCTGTTTGTGAGTGTGCATTTTTACACATCCTACCCCATATCATTTGTAAACCTTAATACGCTATGAGTGCGCCTGTTTTTTGTTTGTTTTTTCTGTAGATATACATATATATGTATGTGTATATATATGTGTGTATATATATAAAAATGCACACTCACAAACAGAAGGGAAAAAAAGCATTCATGAGTTATATATATATATATATAATAATCAAAAAATAAATAGATGATACCGTTCTGTGGCTAACAAAATGCTTTTATTTGTGCGAGCTTTCGAGATACACTGATCTCTTCTTCCGGCGATGTTACAATGAATAAAGCAAGCAAAAGCTATACTATAAACAGTGTCTATTGGAATGTTATCTGTGCCGGTCCTTCCCCCGGTGTGGATGTGTTTTATGGCTGGAGGTGTCAAAAGGTTCCTGAAAGCAAGTGATGAAAGAGTGTGTATGTGTATCAGTGTGAATTAACATGAATGGAGAGCCCACAGTATATACAGTGCTTTACAAAAGGTGTGTGTGGAGTTGGAGCGGATATAAATGGTGTGGGTGGGTGTGGAAATGTGAGAGTTAGTAGCATAACTAAAAGTGTGTGTGGATACTATGTGGTCCCTATTGGTGTATAGGGATGGAAAAACAAGGAGTATAAGTATGTGTGAGAGACAGCTGTGTGTGCATACATATAGCACAGTATGTACAGACATGGCCTATAGCGCTCATGGGAAGAGAGTTCACTTGTGTCAGTTGTAGTTATGCTACTAACTCTCACATTTCCACACCCACCCACAGCATTTATATCCGCTCCCACTCCACACACACCTTTTGTAAAGCACTGTATATACTGTGGGCTCTCCATTCATGTTAATTCACACTGATACACATACACACTCTTTCATCACTTGCTTTCAGGAACCTTTTGACACCTCCAGCCATAAAACACATCCACACCGGGGGAAGGACCAGCACTGATAACATTCCAATAGACACTGTTTATAGTATAGCTTTTGCTTTCTTCATTCATTGTAACATCGCCGGAAGAAGAGATCAGTGTATCTCGAAAGTGTGCACAAATAAAAGCATTTCGTTAGCCACAGAACGGTATCATCTATTTATTTTTTGATTATTGAAGCTCGGCTAACACGGTACTGATACCTCTACATGTATATATATATATATATATATATATATATATATATATATATATATATATATATATACACAGATAAAATAGTGACAGTGCTTGTAAATACTAATAAATGTGTGTGAGATACACTAATATAAAGAGGTGCAATGGGTGTAGACAATAAGTGAAGGTGTTGTAAATAAACTGTGGTACTCACAATTCTTAGGAATTTCCTTGCAACTTAATGTCCACGGTTTAAAATCCAAATGTGTATAACAATAGCAGTGGCAGTTCTGCAGCTTTTAGGAGAAATGCACCACAGCCACGATAAATCTAAAAGCAAGGGAAGAGAAAAAGTGCGCGCCACGTAGCGGGATTCTGAGTATAACATTTATTACAAAATAAAAACCTTTGAAAAGGCACACTCGCAAGTGTAGTGAGGAAAAGCGTATTTGGAGAGAGAATATCACGATGGAATGGTGGTGGTGAGAACCAGTCATCTTACAACATCAAACATGGTCATCCACAATGTCCAGTCACCTGGACAAACACCAACAGACACCAAGCACAGTCCCAGCAAATGAACACACGGCAGGCAGAATCAGAGAAGGTGAGCAGTATCTCACAAGATCACCTAACGGTCAGCTGCGACGTTTGTCTGAGCTGCGTATCTCAAGCTGGGATTCCAAAAGAGATGGAGGACAGCACCAAGGAGGCGGCAGGACACATGGAAGTGACTTTTCATTAGGCCCGATAGGCCTGAGAGAGCAGCAAATTCATATGGGGAGGAAATTTTTGTCGCCCCAAAATTTTGCCGCCCTATGACCGGGCCTAATGGGAAATCCCTAAACTGGATCCTGGGATGAGGAAGTTCTGTTTAAGTATAAAGAGTCACCCCTTGTTACCTCAGCACCAGAGGATTGGGTGTGAAGTGAGCAAAGTGATGTATTGAGTCCTTGTCCTACCACTGTAAGAAAGGATGATCCCCCGCAACTGGGACCCTGGAAAGCTATAGGTAGGGAAGGTTACCAAGAGCATGCTTACGTATGGTCTTCTCTAAATGCAACCAAACTAAATGCCAAAAGCAAGGTGCCTCGTCAGGACTGTAGGTATGCTGTGGATGAAGTGTTGTAACAAAAAATGTGAAAAAAGACTGTTCATTGAAAAACTACAAAATTCCTGGTGTCCATCTGTACCATCTGCATATATGCCTATCTAGCGTGGACCCGCACCGCTGATGAAGGTAATGCACCATAAGTAACCCACAATACAGACAATTTGTAACCTCCCTTATAGCCGGACAGGGAGGGTTACAAATGATGCACCAACGTGGGGCTGGGCAAGTATAAGGAAAATGTGCTGTTTTTTGCTCATTTTGGAACGAAGATATTTGTTTTTATGTACTGTAAATACAATGTGCATTTTTATCAAAATTACTATTAAAATGGCCGATGGCAAAGGGTGGCTACACAAATTCCTGCACAAACAAAATGGCTCCCCTACATGAAACAAGAGGGGCAGCGACATAGTGAAGAAAGGTTTATAAAAATGGCAGCTAGTGGCAGCATGCATACGGGGATTGTGTAGTTAAAATGGCGAGCCCTTGCAAACGGGACGCTGAAGATGTGTTATTAACTATTAAAGAGTCCCAAAGAAAAAACACAGTAAACTGATGTGTAATAATTTTCCAGTTCAGAAAATTGCAAGATTAAACTTGTTCTAAGTAAATAAATGACAGCATGGACTGTGAGCACACAGTGTGTAAGGTGCAAGGCAGTGGGCAACCAGCCAAGTAAAGAGAGTGCCATGAGCAACCCTGCTAAGTGAAATTTGTGCAGTCAGCAAACCGGCTAAAGGACATAGACGCGATGAGCAACCAGCTAATTAGTGACTACATTAGGTGCATAGAGACTGCGAGTGGTGATATTGTGTGCTCAGTCTATGAGAGACAATGGAGTGGCAAAATTGTGGTGAGCTCTAACTCTCTGCTACCAAGAAGATTTTTGCCTGATATCAGAGGGGACTGAGTTCCTGCCAAGTAAACAGGATCGAGATTTCCCGCCGAAACGAACAGTTTGTTTTTAAGTGTGCTAGGATGCAAATATCTGCAAAGGTCCGTGGAGCATGGCGCCAATCTTTAGCTCCGCCTCTCAGACATTCCAACGACTGTCTGCTACAAGTGAGGGAGCCAATCAGCGTGCCTATATCTTTGTAAGGGGAGGAGATGAGAACAGCGTCCCCTTCCCTCTGGAGCGAATGGTGGGAAGTGGAAAAAAGCCGCCCCCAAGCAAGGGGACAGATACCGAGAGTGATTCCTATCTAGTGACCTGTGTTGGAAGCATTACCCAAAAGTCGTTATGTTACGAAAGGCAACTCTGTATAGATACGCTTTCCTACCAAAATGGCCATTGTCAGCATGCCTGAACCACGCAAAGCAACAATTCACCACTATCGGGTCCCTGTGGGGTTCTAGCGGTGTCTATGCTTGGAAAGAATACGTGCAGGTCATCTGTGAGACCCGTGGAAAGCCAAGAGAGGAGCTGACCCAGTTGGCTAACTGTCCGCAATGTAAGACACATTACCTACAGTCCACAGAACGGTGGGATCTGTGTTCAAGCCCTGCACTTCTGAAGGAGGATGCAGTGGAGACGGAGGTCTCCACCACTGTGGTTGATGATCATGCGCCCCCCAAGATGGATCGTGTGCCTGGGCCTGAAGAAAGGGCTGTGGCAGCGGAGGTCGTTACTCCAGACGTGGTCATCAAGGAGTCATCCTTCCCTTCGCCAGAGGATTCAGAAGAAGAGGTTGTGATCTGGTGCACGGGACCAATGCTGGATAGTGTGGGACCGGCTGGAGCTTTGCTGTCTGCAGATCGGCCCTAGAAAAAGATAACAGAGGTGAGCCTCTGGAAAAGGGGGGTTGAATCAACACCTGAGACATCCCCAGTTGCTGCTATAGCGCCTTGCTGTGTGCCAGATGCTGAGCCTACCACAGATATTTGCCATTAATGTGGTGGCACCCGAGAGTGGTGCACTCAGAAACGTCCCACCCTGAGCAGCGAGGAATTTGCCCTGATATGGCCGCCGAGTGTGCGCCAATGGCAGAGGGTATCGCCGTGTCTAGAAATCAGTTGAATATTGTGGGGCCCGTACATTGTGAGCCTATGATTAAAGTCACAGATATGACCAATTATGCCCAAAGAGTAGACTAAACACTAAAGACTATACATTTGCTCTTTTAGATAGTTATCTACCAATGACCAGGCAGCTTAGTTCCTCCTCTTTCTTGCCCCGAGACTGGGGGGAAGAGGGGGCGGAGAAGGGTGGCAAAAGTCAAGAGCAGGAGGATTCTGGGAGACAGTTGCAGGGAGTAGAGATCAGGGAAGGATCTAAATTGTGAGTATTTAGGTTAGGTAGAAGCCCTCATTAGTGTTTTCCATAGTAGGGATGTTTCCCTTACAGTGAGGCCCTTAGTGAAGGAAGCCAAAGAACTGTATGTCTCCACAGAGGGGGTTGCTCTGGCTAAGGTCCTAAGACCAAATCTGAAGCCAGGAATAACAGGAATTGCACAGTGCCCTAAGCAGGATCCTGGGATGAGGAAGTGCTGTATAAGTATGAAGAGTCACCCCATGTTACCTCTGCATGGATGGGGTGTAAAGTGAGGTACAGAGAAGTGAGTCCCTGTCTTACCACAGTAAGAAAGGGTGCCCCCTGCTGGTACCCTGGGAATATATAGGTAGGATAGGTTACCAAGAGCATGCTTACGTATGGTCTACCCTAAATACAACCAAACTGAATGCCAAAAGCAATGTGCCTCATCAGGACTGCAGGTATGCAGCGGAGGAAGTGTTGTAAAATGTGAATAAAGATTGTTTTTTTTTTAACTAAAAATTGTCTGGTGCCCATATGTACCATCTACATATATGCCCAGCCTGCGCGGACCAGCATTCCTGATGAAGGTAATGCACCATAAGTAACCTACAACACGGACAATTTGTAACCTCCCTTATAGACGGGCAGGGAGGGTTGGACTATTGTTAGTTCAAACGAAAAAAAGGTATCACCTAATACTGAAGTACTCATTTACTCTGCACTATCGCAACTGGACTAATATTTCTACATAATATATTATATTAATATATTAAATCTAAAATTTAATAATCACTGTTTTAGGCTCTGAATTTTGCATGTTTTTTGAAGAGAGTAACTGCATTTTCTTATACATTTTGCTACAATAGATTTTTGTGTGTTAATAACATTTTTTTCTTAGTAAATGGGGACCATGGATCCCAAGTGATAAAACGTTTCTTTATCCTTGGTGGTGGCAGCGATATCAGTTTATATTTGGGATGGATGGAGGGGAGATATTACTCATTTGAGGGACCGTGCAGGGGGAAAAGTGTGTCAACTAGATAGTTACGTATACAAGTCATGTGCTTGTCACGTATACAAGTCATGTGCTCACAGGTGTGCCGTTCGTGACAATCATCCATCTCTAACTAGGACCAGTCTTGTACAGTATCTCAGTGTTGGTCCCTAGTTAGAAACAAGATGCTGCTAATCCCGATACCAGTGCTTTGAACCATCCTTTTTTTTTTTTATGACAAGGAATGTATTCTGGTTCTTGTTCATCGAGGTTTTTAATCCAGATCTTGTATTTCTTTGAGCCTAGCAAGTACAATATCTCTGTTTTCAGAGGAGCATTGAACCTGGCAAAAAACAAAAGCCCGGGGGGAGAAGCACTGTGCAGTAATTATGTGTTCTCTATCTATGGTAGGTGTAGTCTCTATCTGCACATGTTGTAATATACTGTGGATCGTGCAATAATCCAAAGACAGGTTGAAAACAACAGACTAGTTTGTCAAACACGTTCTGACTTGAAGAATATGCTGAAATTAGCAAAAATGTTAACAAGGTTTATTAAATGAGTGAATTGTTTGGGTTACCGGCCACTTCTGTACTTGTGTCAGTATATAAAGTGGGTCAGTCAAAATGATCTGTTCTGCTGTGCACCGTATGCCATCTGTACATGTGTTATTTAATAGGGTGCGAATTTGTTGTGATTCTTGTTACGGGACAAACATAGAGGAAATTATAGGGGCAAATTGGCATTATTTGGTCTTTGGCGCAGGAAATTTGTGCACTAATCTAATATTTCTTTATCTGCGCTAACAGCGTCAAAATGAGATATTTTTCTATTTTATGATGCACAGAAATACACTGCAGTAGGCGTAAAGATGCAAATGGTAAATACGACGACGATATAGATTTGATAAGCCTAAGGCATCAACCTAATGACTGAAATGGTATCAGACCCAACTGGACTAGTACCCAAGGTGAAGCACAGAAAATCCTACCCTATGTAAACATATGCTAGAAAGGGAGGGATACAAATGTATTTGTGCTCACATGTATACACTTACATAAATATTTTCATATAATTACTGATCATTATATTGACTCTGAAGGAACTTCCCACTGGCGAAACGCGTGGGATTGACTTTGTGAGGCCACCATACTTTTCAGTCTCTGAGCAGAGAGACACAGCGAGGTTTGCAACATGTGCTGTGGAGACACACAGCACAAGAACAGCAGAGACACCAGGACGCTCCGGTAAAGAAACACCTGGAAGGCACCAACTCCTGTATACATCCAACGGGAAACACGCACAGACAGTCAGACACAGCTGATACCCTGGAACGCTCCGAGCGACAGACACCAAAGATGCTCTGTGTGGCTGCGATTCTCCTCCCTGCACCCGATGGAGGGAACATATTCAGAGACAATATATATATATATATATATATATATATATTAAACAGTATTATACTTTATTTCTTTGTAAAGGTGCATTATAAAAATATTTATTATAAATTATGTGATGCAGATATATAAATGAGAATTAATAAGATCACCACATCTGATTCTCTAAAGGCTAAAAAGGATGAACCCAAAAGTGAGTATGATACGCACCTGATGAATAATATTGTCCCATTGTTTGCAATAACACACTATTTTTCTTTTTTCTCCTTTTTCTTTCTTTCTGTTCTTCCCTGGATATATGCGCCACAAGACTTCCCTTTTCATCAAATCATCAAAAGGACTTTAAACACCTAGAGCTGCAATTTTTTCGGGACATTACAAGACGTTTCATTATTATATATTATATGATTGATATGTTTTGCTGTGTTAACACGCTAAGATTGTATTGAACTATCTACATTTTTCCACAAATGTATTTGTGCTCATATATATACATTTACATAAACATTTTTATACAATCACTGATCATTATGTTGCCGCCGAAGGACTTAATCATCGTGTGTTATATTTTGTTTTCATTCTGCCCATAATAAAATCAATGTTTTTTTGACTGTCCTGTACAGGGTAACACCCAGGGGAAAGTTGTGAAATAGACATTTGTTCCAGATATTTCCTGATAAGTCATTCCCTTTACCCTGAACAACGCCCATAGATCCACATCGTATAAAATACTGCAGATCAGAGTAGAAGTCTCTCACTGAAAGAAGGAATTATCCAGGTATATCATCTATACAGGTATGTACCGTACTTTTGATGCAATGTATGCCAATCTGCAATGGGAACAAGGCAATATTACCTGATATATAAACTGGTAATTGTAGTTAATCAGGTAATTATTACTGGTTATTAACAGCTGCATGTGTATGATGTGAGCTAATTACTTGATAATGTTCGAGCTGGTGAAGAAGTTAAGTTTGATAATAGAGTCAATGACATCACACCAATCCTATGGTGTAGAAGGTATAGAATCGCTACTGTGTATGAAGGGTCATGGGTTCGATTACTGCATGGTACGCTAAAATGATTAGTGTAGGAGGGAGGGGTGTGTGTGCCTCAATTAGTAATAAAGCATGGAATGTTATATATTAAAAAAAACCCTGGGAGATGTGGGCCGCGCACGTGGACGCAGCCTGATGAAGCAGGGAGAGAGCTGCAGATGCTGGGTAAGTCTTTGCGCAGCAGCCATTTCACGATCCCGATTAACGGTGGACCCCGAACGCTGTGCTATAATGGGGTTCAGGTGTGCGCGTGCGAAGCGGGATAAGCTCACAGGAACCAAATAGCACAGATATATAATAATGGGTTTTACTGAACATATGTCACGGCAGCCTGTACCACACAGTGTGTATGTGTATGTGTACCTCTGCAAGTGGCACTAGAGAACTGGAGTAGCCAGTCAGGCACCCAACGTGTACCAATATTCACAGAAGGTAGCGCTACCTCACATTCGGGTGGGATTGCTGGGACAGACACCAGGGGTTATTGGTGCCACAGCACTCTCAGTTCTTTGGAGGAACCACTAAGTGTTGGGGTCACTGCACTATATGGTGTCACGTAGTATTGTGTGTTATATGTGTAGTATTGTGTGTTATATGTGTAGTATTGTGTGTTATATGTGTAGTATTGTTACAGTAAAGATCAGTTATATATATATATATATATTGTTGTGTTATTGCTAAAGGCTGTTGTATCGGTTCCTGTGAGGGGTTATCCCGCCAACGCAGGGACCCCTCATAGGTGGAGCCGCTGTGCCAAGGAGATAGAGCTCACTCCAGGCTCCCAGAAGTGGAGGCTTAGGTCTCCTGTGAGCATGCAGGTACAGCAGCACGTGTAGTTGTTCGCATATTTCCCTTAGGCATAGGGAAAGGGGGCTATATATATATATATTACTGTGGTGTCCTTTTCCTGGACGCCCCACTCTCATAAGGGCTCATAAATTGCATGGACTCAAGCCCCCATCTCATAGACAGAGGTATAGTAAGATAAGAGGGGTTACATGCATATCTGAATAACTGGCCTGGGTATACTCGTGTGTGTATACAGATATTATAAAGTGTGCGCTGGCATCTGCTATAGGATAAGATAAAGAGAGTTGTTATAATACTTGTTAATATGTTACAGCTTAGGGAGAAAATAGACAAATTACACATTTTCAGTCAGTTATCAGTGAGTCCCCTAATAACGATTGTGAATTGGCAGGTCGATAACTAAATTGTAATGAAATTCTAGTCATCATTGAGTTTAGCCAAAGATTTTTTAGGTCTTCCAAATCAGTTTATTCAACAGAAAAAACACCCATTCCTTTTGATTTTTAATTAAAAACATCACCATCACAAATACAATTTCTATGACACAATAGTAACAAAAGACAAAGACGTTTCACTTAAAATACGAGTGCTCGGAGCACACACACTTTTTTATATACAAAGTCTACCTGAAATAGAAAAAAATGCATTAAAACCGTTTATAAGAAATGTTGCTTGTCTGTTATAACTTGATTGACTGAATAAGTTTATACAATTGCTTGATATTTCATTTACTGACTTTGTTAATTGCAAATACATGTGTGTGCATTACTGTTACCCAAGAGAATTGCTTTTGTGCAGGAATCACAAACGGTCTTTGAAGTAGATATCTGCACCTGGATACACATTCCATTGAGATGCAAGAAGTGAGAGAATTTGACAAACAAAAGGTTTATTTACTCCACACCCTGATAAAAAAAAATCTTTTGTTTATTATCTATAACTTCAACACACAATACTTGTGTTTTCTGAATTAAGATTTAGACCCCAGGAGAAACAGATGCTATGTTATCAATCAGATCAAACTTCGGTATTGTTGACCTGTCCAACATTTATTGCCATCATTTAATAGATCAGGTATTACTAGGTTTTCCATCAACTTCAAAGAAACACACACATCATTTAGTTTGAGTATCGTTTCCCAACCAATCAGAAATTGCCCTACATGTTGATCAGTGGGTATAGAAACACATTTAAACCTCAGAAAGTCTATTAGTTACTTTGGAGAGAAGCGATTTGGAGGGAGAGCAGAAAGAGCTATTGGAATTCCAATATACATAATTTAAGGTAATTATGATCATAATTCTTGTGCACTTGTAAATCTGTACATATACCTGTATCTTTGTTTTATATAAATGTATCGTTAGATAGGATGAACTGTATTGTATTGTTTTGTAACGCCTGTAATAAGTACTGTTTATTTGTACAATTGTGTATAATCTTTTTTCAATAAATTAATTTTATAAACTCTTGTGTTTCTGTCTGGCGAGTTGATCCCTGGTATTAGTCCTGGTCTCCCGCGACACTATATATTTAGGGAACTTCTGTTAGGGAGAAATTAGACAAACGACACATTTTTTCAGTCAATTATCAAGGAGCCTCCCTGATAACGATCGGCAATTGGCAAGTCGATAACTAAATTCTAATAATATTCTACTCATCACAGACTTTAGCCAGAATTCTATAAGGTCATCAAAATGAGTTTATTCAACAGAAAAAGCACCCATTCCTTTTATACACAAAGTCCACCGGAAATAGACAAACATGCAGTAAAACAGTTTATAAGAAATGTTGCTTGGCTGTTATAACGTGATTGACGGACTGTGTCAGTTTATACAATTGTTTGATATTTCATTTACTGACTGTGTTAATTGCAAATACATATGTGTATATTACCCACAAATCAGTTCTCTCTCTGTATCTGTATCCCTACTCCTAATGTATATTCTCCCTTTATCTCATCCTAGCCAACTGATCAACCTGGGACTTATAATTAAAGATGGAATTTAGGTTAACCCTCCTGGTGCTGACATTGGGTAAGTATATAATTTTCCATATTACCAAGGACTCCATGTCATTGTATTTTATCGCTTCTCACCTACAGTATATGTATTCATGTTATACAAAGACAGATCCTGTAATCCCATGCAGCACTTACTGGTATCACTCTTTGTATCGTTGCCAGTGTACAACACACTATGCTATTATAGACACTCTTCCCATCCCTGTAAGATTACCTACAAAGATGAGGACAGATATATACAGTACTGTATATAAATGCTGCTAGTATTTTTTTTATGTACTTCATAAACTGGAGGTACTGTAAGGAGCTTCACTCCCCTTACTATCCTTCCCTTTGCTGGTCCACAGCAATTATTACACCCACAGAAACCTTTAATCCCAGGATTAATACTGAATTTTATACTCTGTTTAGAGAAAGGAGTGTGCCTAATAATTTATTTTAATACCAGGTCCTGTAACGATTACAATGAGAAAAATGTGTAAAAATCCGTAACCCTTCCATTATCAGATGGGATTCCAACTGATTACTTTTGTGGATCCAACTAGCAGCAATGCGGATAGACGTTGTGCTACAATGTAATGCATTACTGGGCCCCATCACAGAAAAGAGGTTAAAGCAGCATTCCACCCAGCAGGGGGTCATCCAGAGCTGAACTGCGCTAATTTCAGCTCCTGGGACCCCTTAATTCCAGAGATACAAACTCTGAAGACGCTATCGGTGCTGCATGATTGAGAGTTAAACCTCCACATTGTTTACCCAGCTGGATTGTTAGTATCTCAGGAATCAGGGGGTCTCCAGAGCTGAAATTAACATAGTTCTGCTCTGGAGACTCCCTGTTTCCCACATAGACGATTTAAAAAAAAAACTATGAGGAAAAACATCTTTAACTCACTGCTATTTTTTTTTTTGGAAACTTCAAACCATCATTTTGCAAATTGCCAGAAGGATAAAGCAAAGCAGAAACCTACACAAACAAAGATAAGGAACGCATTCAAAGTATATATCGCTGCGTGATAATCTCCAGCAGTGATTAAATCAGTGCCTCAGACAGATTGCTGCAGTACTACAATGTGATTACGTACTGTATGGATCCCAATGTAATCTCTAGTTTAGGTTCTGTATAAAATGTAACATTTCCATGTTTGCACAGTTGATGCTGTGAGGCAGGCAGCAGACATGGATCCTAACACTCCTATTAGCTAACACCTGGCGGTTTAATTGGCCCACATAAGAGTTAAGGTAAAAATAGTGGAGATGCAGAAACTAGTACATGGTATTGTTATATGAAATAATTGGTTGTTTTTACTCCCTATGATCAATCTCCATATTGCTTTGTGATACGGAGAAAGTGCTAATACAAAATACCTTGATCCATTGCTGATAAGTGAAGCACATTCTGATTTGAAGTTCAACTGAACGGCGATTCAATGTAAAAAGCATTACAGCTAGTCCTGCAGATTGATACAATGTAATTTTAAATGTATATATTTTGTAGCTTAACACTATTAGGCCGTGATTATACCAAAATTTGTGCGCGACGCCGCGCTCTTGAAAAACCAATAGAAGCGCTCATACCTGTTGTGGCGTGTACGCCGCGTGGAACTGCAGAGTGGATGACTCCTGGCGCGAGCCTCAGATTTGTTCTTGGCTGGCGACGGCCGCGTCACGTGAGCGGTTCCAGCCAATGAGAGCTAACCGCTCACGGCCACGCCTCCCTGTCTCATCTCCTGTCTTCTCCACCGGCTCCCTGGAATAATCACGATGCCGCTGGGTGGCAGCGTGAGGGTGACGTCACTGGATCGCCTGCCGCTGAGCTGCATCTGGTATAATTGAGGCCTTAGTGTCACTGTACTGGGACTTCACTGCATGTAACTGCCAGTCATTCCATGCCGACTGGCAACAATAAGAGAATTAATTTCAACACTTCTCCTGCGTATAACAGAAAAGACCCAGCGATCGGCCTAACTATATCAGTCAGATAAGAACCTGTGACAATGTTCTTTGCCTTGGGTCAAACTGCAGAGTAGGTTTTCAGCTAATTGGTAAATACTAATGCACTGTGCCCACTCTTACACTATGCAGAACAATAGCTACCAAACGCTTCAGTGCTAAAGGGGCCGCTGATTCAGCGCTTCTGTCAACCAGCATTGAAAAGGTTGCTTTATAGCGGTATTTCATGATAATAGTAATATATTTATAAATCTAATACAAAGAGTGGGACACAGACACAAATGCATAAAGATTTACAACATTAATTGCAAACATTTCTCCTTTTTTGCAGGTCTGCCATTCCTGATGGTGAATGGACAAACAACCCAAACACCAAGTAAGCATATAATGTATAGTGAATAAGTGTATTTACACCATACCAATGCTGCACACACTAGAATTCATGTCAGTGTGTAACACCCAAATTAGCCATTATGGCTGCGGGGTCACCAATGGAAAGTCGCAATGTCATCTTCCAATGATGTTGCAGCTTTCTTTTGGCAGGTGTTGCAGAATGACACATGCTAATAGGGGCACAAAATGACACTCGGGGTGGGAGGACAGAATGACACAGTGAGGGCGAGGCAGAGGATGATGGGACAGAGAATGGCACACAGGAGAAGGGGCACCTGAATGACCCACAGTCCCAAATAGAGGTGGATATACAGATAATGAATATAACGCTATTATAAAACATAAGAGGATAAGACTACCACGTGTATAAGAAAATATAGCACAATGTACATTTTTGACTGAAGAGCTCACAATCAAAACATTCACTTGCATTTCATAGTTGGAACGTTGTAGACATAAAGAAATGTAGAAATATAATAAATGGAGCTAGTATATAAGTGTGTTGCAAAAATCTTTGGCACTGAAAGGGTGAGTCCAAAGATTAGCTTGTTAATGTCCCCATCATGAATGGTTTGACCAGACTATCTTGGGATCGTAATCACCAGGCAGAACACAGGTGTGCAACGACCAACACAAGGGTGACTTAGGCCTCGGTCCCGCTGCGCTCGTTGGCGCGGGCGGCGGGTCGCGAGTTCCCCACCAGCAGGGGAATCCTCGCGAGCTGGTCCCGGTCCCCACTGGCTGCACAGAGCACTACACGCTGTAGCGCGTCAGCCGCTGGAGACACCAGAGAATGGTGTTTTCTAGCTTTGACGCGTGACGTGTGTGGCTGTGAGCCAATGGGGAGGGGAGGCTGCGGGAGGAGGAGAGGCTTCGGGGAGCGGGGAGGAGTGTGGAGTGAAAGCAGGTGAGTGCCTTTCTCTGTGTGTGTGTCTGAGTGCCTGTGTGTGTGTATGTGTCTGAGTGCGTGAGTGCCTGTCTGTGTGTGTGTGTGCCCGAGTGCCTGCCTCTGTCTGTGTGTGTGTGTGTGTGTATGAGTGCGTGAGTGCCTGCCTGTGTGTGTGTGTGTGTGTGTGCGCGTGTATGAATGAGTGCCTGCGTGTGTGTGTTTAAACTTACCTTCCAGCTCCAGCCCGAGTCCGTGGAGGGAGGGGGGGGGAGAGTAGCGGGTCCCTCCGCTCAAGCCACGCCCCCCCTCCCTGTCAAACCGCCCACCTCCCGCTCCGGCTCCCGCTCCCTACAGACCGCAGATCGCGGTCTGTGTATCTCAGCGCACCGCCTGTCAGCAGCGCAGGTGCGCTGACTCTGGGAGCGGGGCCTTAGCCTTAGGGGGCTTCTAACTAGCTAGTTGCAGGGCCTGCAGAAGCAATCTTACTATGGTTGCCAATAGTCCATAGAAAAGTACTTAATCCCTGGTAGGCTCTGTGGGGAGGAGCGCCAACTGCCTAAGCCAGTTGCCTCCAATAGAGTCCTTGGTCCTGAAAACATTTGGACTTCTCCACAGTCCATAAGTTCAGTCACAGGGTTCTCTTGTCACAATGAGACCAACTCTGAGAACTCTTGGAGTCCAGATCGATGTCGGCTTGTACAGAGCCCCGGTCTCCATACTGAATAATGGAGAGCAGTGTGCTGACCAATAAACAATGTTCTTTTCATCGCCCAGCCAATCCTGAGTGAGGAGGGAGTCGGGAACGGGCCTATCCAATGAGGTGGTGGAGCCAAGTGCCAAAAGACAGCCCAAAAAGGCGTAGACCGGGAGAGTGGGAAATTGGAAGTGACTAATAAAAATAGCGTAGACGGGAATAGGACCTGACTGCCAATCCCTGATGACAGTTCCAAGCACACTGCAGTGCCTGGCGCTTACCCACAGTGGAAGAACACAGTCGGCACTTCCCCAGGAGGCGGCCACGTCTCTCCCAACATTCCAATTGTCCTGTGCATACAGTGCCTGGCCCCTGTTCATAAACATCCATTGTGTCAGTGTATGCCTGATACACAGCCATTGTTTGTGACCTAGGCATAAAATGAGCTCAACATGAGCTATACTAAGTAATAACAAAAACAACAATAATTAAATGGTTACACAGTAACCTAGGACTGTGTTCCGTCTTCCAGGAAATAATATTAACCCTTACAGCAGGGTAGCCCTGATTACATTGGCAGGCCAAGGTAGCACCCAGTCTTAACCTTTATTGTGTGTGCCATGCTGCCCCTGCCATCACATACACCATTCAAGTTTCAATATTCTGCTTTTACAGCTACCCCAGCAGATTGTGGAGAGAACAGGATATTCAATGAATGTGGCAGCGCCTGCCCTGCAAACTGCACCCACTATGACCCACCCCCCGTTTGTACCAAGCAATGTGTGCGGGGCTGCTTCTGCAAAGAAGGTCTTGTAGAGGATGGTTCAGGTGGCTGCATCCCACTGAAAATGTGTGCATCCTGCACAGGGAACACCACGTTCACCACGTGCGGCACCGCGTGTCCTAGTAACTGCACTAACTATATGGATGAAGATAGGATTTGTACCCTGCAGTGCGTTATTGGCTGTGTCTGTAAACCGGGCTATGTGCATCTGTCTGGGAAAACAGGGCCGTGTGTGAGTCCCTGTGACTGCCCAAAAACAGTCAAATATATTAAGCAATAGAGCATTGGAGGAAACACCCTGTTGTAAATTTGTACTTTCAATGGGAACTACCTGCCAGCAGACTCCAGGTCACCTGTTTGGTTAACCTGGAGTCTGCTGGTCAAACGTGCCAGCAACGTATTCCTTTGCTCTGCCTCTGTGGTAGCAAAGGGTTTAAGATCCAGGCCAGTTTGTCAATCTTACTCTATTACACCAATGCTGACAACAGACAATTAAATATATAAGTACAAGACTAAAACTGAAATATTTTTATTATTATTATACAAATGAGCAGACATCAGTTGGAAAGTATGATGTGTTATAATAACCCTACAGTATGCCATATCTTTAACCCTACAGTATGCCATAGCGTTAACCCTACAGTATGCCATAGCGTTAACTTTACAGTATGCCATAGCGTTAACTTTACAGTATGCCATAGCGTTAACTTTACAGTATGCCATAGCGTTAACCCTACAGTATGCCATAGCGTTAACCCTACAGTATGCCATATCTTTAACCCTACAGTATGCCATAGCGTTAACTTTACAGTATGCCATAGCATTAAAACTACAGTATGCCAAAGCGTTAACCCTACAGTATGCCATAGCTTTAACCCTACAGTATGCCATAGCGTTAACTTTACAGTATGCCATAGCGTTAAAACTACAGTATGCCAAAGCGTTAAGCCTACAGTATGCCATATCTTTAACCCTACAGTATGCCATAGCTTTAACCCTACAGTATGCCATAGCTTTAACCCTACAGTATGCCATAGCGTTAACTTTACAGTATGCCATAGCGTTAAAACTACAGTATGCCAAAGCGTTAAGCCTACAGTATGCCATATCTTTAACCCTACAGTATGCCATAGCTTTAACCCTACAGTATGCCATAGCTTTAACCCTACAGTATGCCATAGCGTTAACTTTACAGTATGCCATAGCGTTAACCCTACAGTATGCCATAGCGTTAAAACTACAGTATGCCAAAGTGTTAACCCTACAGTATGCCATAGCGTTAACCCTACAGTATGCAATAGCTTTAACCCTACAGTAGGCCATAGCTTTAACCCTACAGTATGCCATAGCTTTAACCCTACAGTATGCCATATCGTTAACCCTACAGTATGCCATAGCGTTAACCCTACAGTATGCCATAGCTTTAACCCTACAGTATGCCTTAGCTTTAACCCTACAGTATGTCTTAGCGTTAACCCTACAGTATGCCATAGCGTTAAGCCTACAGTATGCCATAGCTTTAACCCTACAGTATGCCATAGCATTAACCCTACAGTATGCCATATCTTTAACCCTACAGTATGCCATAGCGTTAACCCTACAGTATGCCATAGCGTTAACCCTACAGTATGCCATAGCTTTAACCCTACAGTATGCCATAGCTTTAACCCTACAGAGGGACAAAGGTCTTTGCATCAGGAGAACAAGTTCATTCAATGCTGTTTCCTTTTACTTTTACCATAAGACATGGTAGGATCTATAGCACTGTTTTCCTACAAAGTAATAGGAACTGTGACTGGTTGATCCTGTTCCCCACTGTAATCTCCTGTATTCCTACAGTATGTAGCAGATAAAACCTGCAGGGACAAAGAGGCTCACATTTTCCTTTTCAGTGGAAGTCTTAAAGCCTTCAAATTCCAGTTCAGTTGTTTTGTTAATGCATTGAAGTGTTTTACCAGGTCTTCTTGTAATTATTCTCTCGTAAACTAACCTTTTTAAGGAGTTTTAGAGACATTTTCACTTGACAGGGACTTTACATTAAATCACTGTATTGTTTGTAGTGTCTGTAATGTTGATGCACAATGATCTGCATACTATCGCCCTTCAGTCTTTTATATACATGTATACTGAATAAAAGTATGTTTCTTCACTGTGTGTCATCACTGATTCTCACAATCACAATTTCCACGACAATAAAAAATGTGCCGTCCTTTTGTGTACACAGTACACTGCAGAAGATCTACATCTAGTACATATATTACATATATTTCGGTACTTGTATTAAAGACAGTGTATATATATTACATAAATATCTAGTACAACTCACTGGTGCAATATTCCTAGATTTTGCAAAGGCTTTTGATACTGTTGAGCATGTTATCTTGCTAAACAAACTCCAGTGCTCTGGAATAGGGAAGCATGCTTTAAACTGGTTTCATTCCTACCTATCAGGTAGATGTCAACGTGTCTATTTTAGGCTCTAACTCCAACCCCTTGGATATCACGGTTTCCCGCAAAGGCTCTGTTCTGAGGCCCCTACTCTTCTCAGTGTTCCTCAATGATCTTCTTCAATCTTGTAAGGGAGCGTCAATACACATGTACAGTATGTGGATGACGCAATATTATATGCACACAGCCATAGCCTCTCTAACTTTGGATACCGACTTCAATCTGATTTTTTTGAGACTTGAAAATTCGATTTCCAAAATAAACTGTTTTAAAACACTGGCAAGTCTGTAACAATAGTATTTGGGACCAAGGCTAAATTTCTAAAGCTTCAAATGAAAGATCTTCAGATCAAAACCAACTCTAATACTATCCTAGGCCCTGTTACTTGTTTTAAATATTTAGGCATATGGTTTGACACTCATCCTTCTCGTACCATGCACCTCACACAACTGGAACAATCTACCAGAGACTCACATCCGCCATCAGTCTAAGTTTTTTCAAAACTAAGTCTGTCTCACATTTTAGTCTGGTCTGTAACTGTTACATACGCCTATAACATATATTATCTTTAACTGTGCATGCAATGTCTTGTATATAATGTATGTATCACCCTACCCCCTGATATTAGGGTATTATGGTGCTGTGGGGCTCACCTGTTCCCAGGAGGCTGAATCTCCGCAATGTAGTAGGGAGCTTGGGGTACAGTATTGCTTGGGGTGGTGCAGCGCCTCCATCCTGTAAGGGCTCTGCCATAGGCAGGGGTTAATCACCACAGGAACTCTCATACAGGATAGGACCAAGGAATCACTCTGGAGTGCAGCAACTATTCAACCAGGTTTATTGGGGTAACCGCAGATACATCATATCCATCTCATGCAAGTGAGGTACATCCCCTGGACTTATCTTAACCGAAGATGATGCCAATTCGCAGCTTCCATGGGCTTCCATCTGCATACATCCTGGCCCAGGGGTATCCTCCCTTCCCTGGGCAGGACAGGACTAGACCTCCCAGGAGCTTGGGGCACCCAGGCTAGTCTGGACATCCTCACCCCCTAAGGGGCAAGGCAAGAATGCAGAACTCCCCAAATTAGCACAGGAGTCCCCTTTTATACCAGGGGTGTGACCATCTCCTAAGCCCCGGCAACTGGGCAGGACCACCAGAGCAAGCCCACCCCCCTGGCATGGGACTCCAACTGTTTTCGGGCATGTGCCTGGAAACTGCAACCATATAACTTAAGGGGGGTGAGGTTCACATGCTAGGAGAGGGGCTTAACAATAGCAATGCCTGCTGTTACCAGGACTTATAATACTAGGGCAGAGAAATATATAGCCAGGGGCTATATGGTTACATTCTCCCCATGCTGAAAATCCTCATCTGCCCCGAATGAGGCAACATTATATAACCCCATACCATCATATTTTATATAATGAAAAATACAATAAGGCAGGATACAAATACACAACAATAAGGAAGGTAGCTTCAATCGAAGAAGCTTGACCACATCTTATTTAACATGTTACTTCCATTAAGAAGAACCAAAAACATAGCAGCATATATATTTTTTTCAGGCACTCAATAGTAGTGAGCAGGGTCTGGATTTTTGATCAATTTGCCTGCTTGGTCAGGTACTGTCACAGAATAGTTATACCTAGTGGGGAAAATGGGAGAGGGGGAAGGAAAGGTAGAACCCTGTGCTCAGCTAATGGTCTGAAAATAAGGTTGTGTTTTATGATGCTTCTACCGGGATATAATTAAGTAATAATCCCAGAAGGACAGAGCATTACTGGCCAATAATGACCTGGCTGGAAGAGTTGAAGGCCTGAGGCGAAGCCGAGGGACTTTAACCCAGCCAGGGCATTATTGGCCTTCAGGGATTATTACTATTATAGGCTAAATGTAGACTTTTTTCATAAATAATAGACACTTTTGTATAGTTATACAGATTTTTTTATTAAAATAAAATGGTCAATACATGAAACCACCTCTATATACACTTACACTGCAGCTATCTATATCCACACACTGCCGCCCCCTCTGTGTACACACACACACAAACTACTGCTACACACACGCACACACACAACAGCACACCACACACAACACAGCACCTCTACACTCCCCCCTTCTCCTCCCCCCTCCTCCTCCCCCTCCTCTCCAATTCAACTGAATCTGCTCAGAAAATCTCAGTCAGCTCGGGAGGGGGAGGAGTCAACCCATGGGTGATACTTTCTGACCAATTCCCTGCCCTGTCTCAGAGCTGTTACTTCATTCTGACCAAGCCCCTGCCCTGTCTCAGCTGTTCTGAAAGCTGATTGGCTGGAAATAAGCACATTGAAAACTACACATTGCAAGCTGCGTAAATTCCGGGCATTACTGATTGGAGTATTCGGGGACACAAGCAGAGGTCGGAGGCAGGCGGCAGATAGCGTGGTCGGGGTCACAAGCAATGGTCGGATGCAGGCGGCAGATAGCGTGGTCGGGGTCACAAGCAATGGTCGGAGGCAGGCAGCAGATATCGTGGTCGGGGTCACCTCTGTCGGCAACGAGGAAATAGCAACAGGACTGGGTCTGAGGAACAGGGCAACAGTAAATAGCAACAGCAGCAAAAGCAGCAGCAGTGAATGCAGGAACCTAGCAAGTGCTGGAGAAACCAGTATAAACAGGCAAGGGAGGAACAGGCAAGGGAGGAACAGGCAAGGGAGGAACATGAAAGGGAGGTTTATATAGGTCTGGTTGGAGGCATGGTACAGGTGCAAGGGTGTCAGGTTTCAGAATCAGGAAGCAAGAGCAGCAGCAGTCCCGGTGGATGTTCATGGGTACTGCAGGCTAGATGTAAAGGGGGTTTAAGGCTGCACACCACAATATAAATAAATACATACAGTTTACCGGTGCTGCTGGTTCAAGGAAGTACCTGCCAGGCAAATTCCAATGTACACTGAGGAAAAAAGAGAGATCCAGCGCTCCACGGATTTCAAGATAAATGAATTTATTGTGGCACAATAAATTAATTTATCTTGAAATCCGTGGAGCGCTGGATCTCTCTTTTTTCCTTACTGCAGGCTAGAACCTTACAGTATATTGTACATGTAAAAATAAACGTTATTATCCAGTGGGTGATTATTCAGATTCTTCTTCCAATAATTATGATGACACAGGATTCTTTGCAGTTTCAAATATATCATTTATTTTTGAGGCATTTTACAATAACAAACTTCATCTAGTACAGGTATTTACAGGTTAACAATGGAGAGGAAACTTGAGCATTATATTTTCTGTTCTGCTGTGATGCATTCTCTAAGAAATGGATTCCTATAGTAATTCCTAGCTATTACTTTAACCTATTACAATTAAGCAGTGATAAGATTAGGAAGCCGAGAACTGCCAACTGTATAATAACAAAAAGAATGTGTAAACAAAAGCCTGGCCGTACAGACCATATTCTTATCTAAACCTTGGGCAGACTTCATCTTGTCTCCAAAATGTACTAAAAACCATTCACATATTCTAAGTTGCTACAAATGATTACAGAATAATGTGGAGAAACAAATAAATACAAACAGACAACATGGATTCTGAATCACTTGAATTCTGTTTTCAAAACCCCCTTAAAAAGAAATAAAAGATTTTTCTGGGACATGTGATTCGGCCATTATGTTTTTGGTAATAAAAATGTTAGTGACATAATTAATCTAATATAATAATGCTAAAAAAAAAAAATTAATACAGCATTGATACAAATAGCTATACAATAGAATAGATAATAAAATGTAACTTATCCCAATCCCTTTCTGTATTGTCATATGGCAGATCCTTGGTGTTATAGAGTTACTTCTTTTAGACACTAATTAGTTGTTTTTACTTGTGTCAGCTCTGTATCTGATAAAACCAAAACACTCACATTGACCTTCTCCGCTAACATCCCTATGTCTTGTTTACCGTTCCACTTGTACATTTTGTAACAGTGGCAATGATAGAGTGTAAGCTCTTCTGCAACTAGAGAATAGTTGTACTGTGATTGAAACAATGTAAAAATAATGGTGTTTAACTTTAAAATTAGCCATTTTTTCTGGTATTCGTGGGACTCAGCAATAAGGCACTGGATAATTCCAATTGAGGACTTTCATTTACAATACTAGTGTAATTGAATAGCAAACATTACTACTGTTCCTACTATAAAATCTATGATTGGGTGTATCATACAATTTAACACACTAGTGGCTGTTGGACTATATCCAAAAAGGCTCTCAAACCAGGATAATTTTGCATCTTTATGTAATTCGGTGATCATATCAATTATTTTCTCCCTGTCATGCAAAACGTTAATTCTGGAGATATTTTTTGCAAACGACCTTCCAATCTCAATGGGACATTGCAATTAGTTAACCATTGTTTCAGTTGTTTTGTGTGATTTATAAGGAGAAATACCAAGTGAGAACCGTGTTTTTATGGACTGCACTTGAAATGCGGTGTATGTTGTACAATTAACATATTTGGAAATAACCAACCAATCTCTAGGGTTAATTTTCCAAGTAACCTATGTGTATTTCACCTCCCTTGGTCCTGGTGTAAGTGTGTCTAACTTAATTTGCACCGGAGCTCCTTCTGTAAATGTTGATTCTGCCAAAGTAACACTATAGTAAGAGTGAGCATCATTGCCTAGAATATGTACTGCACCGACACACTTTATTCGAGCAAATACCCAGTATGTACCTGGCAGATACCTGGAATCCGCCGCTCCTCACCTCTGACAAGCCCCGTTGCGTTTGCCTTCCCAGCCTGGGTTCATGCCTGGCTGACGGGCGGCTGATCTGTTAAATGATAATGATTAGGATTTAATAGGCTGCAATGCTTCGCGTGTCTACCAGATGGCATAAATTCATGAATTGTAATGCAGTATATATATATATTGTGCAGTATTGCAGCCAGCGGGAATAAAATGCTTCAATCCCTGCCTGGAAAATAACCCAATGCACTCGGGCAGAAAACAGTCACAAACCTCAATACACCCGGGTATACCCGAATTCGTGGGACTAGCCGAGCTCGAATAAAGTGTGTCGCCAGTGTAGGTTTATTGTACAGTAGATTGTGTTCTGGGCTAGTGCAAGAGTTTTCAGCAACCTACTGTTGTTATTTTCCTCTGTAGTTTGTGTCAGTTTCTTTGGCCTGGGACATAGTAAATTCAAGCTCGCTGAGCCACGCTGAGCAGATGCACAAACACCCTGCATCTGTCATCAGTGCGGTTATAGTTTCCCCTTCCGCATGCATGCTGATGCGTGCGGAGGCTCTGAAACTTTGCCGAGACAGGCAAGTTTCAAATTTGCCGCTCGGGGAAGCAGAGGAGCGGTCACGGGACCACTCCCATCCAATGGGAGCGGGGGACTAGCTCCGCCTCCTGACACCCCTTCGCTCCGCCTCTGCCCCGCCTCCGTCCCGCCTCCGCCCCCAGAGCGCGCTCACTGCCTCGCCTGCAATGACAGAAAAAAGCACAATTTTCAGCAGGCGAGGCAGAGCAGGAGCGCGCCTCAATGAGCTTCAATTTACTATGTCCCAGGCCTTTGGCTGCTGTTACATTTTGACACTACAAGCAGGGTCAAGCTTAGGGCAGTTTATAGAGCAGATCACTATGTTAGAACTCATGATCCCCCTCTCTGCTCCTCTGGGCCTCTGTTTGAGGAATGGGAGAATGCTCTGCAGAGGGGTCTCCACCTGTAGCAGGTCCCTGAGACCCTGCAGGGAGATGTGGCTGTAACATTCCTTGCTGGAGAAGATGGCAGGGATATCCTGGTGCTTCCCCCTGAGCAGTAGGGGGAATTGTACCTTTAAAGCATATTATATTGTGTTGCCTAAGAGAAAACCATAATGTGTCTTCATTAACTAAACAGGAGAAAGAAAGAAACCCAGAGGAGGAAGGAATAATATGGAATTTATTATTTAAAAAAAACTAACACACATTGTATTTATTCAAAGCTGTTTTTATTCATTTCCAATTAGTATGTCTCATGACATCCACACAGCTGCCCATAAGAGAATTAACATTCTTTAGCAGGGACACAATCACCGTTGCGGTTAGATAGGAACATATCCTTGCAGAAACAGCCTGGAACACACATCCGAATGCAAGATTCAGGTTCTTTGTTGCGGTTGGCACAGTTTTTAGGGCAGGGGCTGCCACACTTCTTATACTCTCTGTGCTTTCCTTCACATCCTAACTCTGCCAGCAAAAAGGAAAACAGAGATAAGGAAGATAGAAAACAGAATACCTGTCACCAACATAACATATATACCACAGGCAAATGTAGGACATATCCCTCCCCAATACAGATATACATTATAGGCTTTATTTACTAAGCAATGCTACTCTATAAGTATAGACTGGCCTTCATCACCCATTCACATGAAAGGGGCCATAAGGTGTCTTCTAGCATGCAAAGTGGCTTATGGAGTGGCACTCCACAGTTATTATGGCCCAATATCCTGGACTCCAACATACAGTGGCGGCCGCCTTTACTCTAAAGCGGCTGCCACCACGGGAATTTTTAACCCGCGGATGGCGCGCGGCTCTTTTCGGCTCTTTTCGGCCGGTTTTCCCGCGCCTCGGGTGCTTTCAATGATAAGCGCCATGAGCGCTTATCTGTTGAAGCGGCCGCCGCGCGGGAAACTCCGTTCAAATCGGAGAAAAGCCCCGCATTTAACCCTGGCAAGCTTTAGAATAAAGCTGGCCGGGACAGTACATTACAGACACAGGGATGGAGACGGAGATGGAGATCATCTAAAAAGTTAATATCAGTTTTTGATTACCTGGGAGGATTAACGCGGCGGGTCCCATTCCCAAGCAGGGACCCCGCAGGGATAATCCACCAGGGCCACTTACTTTTTGGGCATTGTGCGTGACTGTGGTGCGTTCCAGCGACTATACGCGATCGCTGCACCGAAAACAGCAAGAGTGGCTACATCTGCATTGTAAGAGAAAAGGGTGGAGTACTAGCCACAGGGCCTGCGGTGCCTTTCCACCAAACTACCCCTTGCAGTGCACTCTCCTACGTGAATAAACTAGTATATTACATCTGGACTGGTCGTGTGGTAGTGGTACCGAGAATTGTTTAATTAAACATATTATGACCCCTAATTTGTGTATTGCTTGTTGGGTTATAAATAAAAACAATACTTTAATAAACTCAATCTGTAAGAGACGTGTTCAGAGGTACGCAATGGAGACTGTTTTAAGGTGAAATTAAAATAAGGCTTTATTGCGCCTGTCACTTTAAACACAGCAAACATGTAAATCAGCAAACAAAATCCGCTCCACTTTGGAGTATATATACTGTACACTTGTAGTCCAGCTCTCTTTACTGTAACTGCATGGTTACGATTCACCGGCCCAAATCATAAGGACATTATATATATATTTATATATATATATATAAAAAGACATAGATAACAGTCTTATAAGAAAAGTCTTATCTGTCTCGTAGTTGTTGGAGGAAGGCTTCTCTCTTTCCTAGGTTACTGCCTTTTCCTCAGGTTATCTCAGCATTCTGGTGTAGAAGTCTTGTGAGCTCCAGACATCTGTGATCCCTCTGTCAGTCTCATCTGTGAGACTCAGGAACCTCTGCTCTGTCTGTTTACTTGGTCAGCCCAGTTGTGGACTAAGGAATCTCTCTTCCTGTCTCAAAGGCAGGCTTTTCTAACCAACCTCTAATCAGCCAGGTGGTGTTGGTTAATTGACTACCAGCAGTTAACCGCAACACGGCTGGATTAGAGGCACTTTTTTGAACAGGGACAAATCCCCTGTTACACAATCACTAAAATAAAGTTGGGCAATAATTCCTATGCACAAACAAACATGAACAATGGTGTATTTATAATATAAACACCTTAGAGGGATTGTAAGCCCCTCTTAACATATAACCTCCTTGTAATTAAATATTGATCATTATAGCAGTACAGTCTCTACATAGAGATTGCTATTGAGGGTTAATATACCCTCCGTATGGTTAAGTGTTTATCAATACAGTGTTACAGTTCCTTCGTGAAGATGGCTGTTTGGAGGTATGTACAGTATGGACAGATGGTCTGAGTGACCCGCGTCCTCAATATGTCTACAGTATATCTAATATTCGCATATCACTAAAAACCTGATTACCTAATAGACATATGGTTAGATGAGCCCCATGTAGTAAATGGCGACATATCTCAGTTTAAATATATGTTGAGCTGGTATTATTATCTACTAGTATATGTTCACTAGGAGCTAGGTGACTATATCCTAGTACTATTAGGCGCTTGTCGCAAAGTATCTCAACATGTTGTATATACAGTAGTTGAAATGTACTTGTTAAAATGTACTATTAAACCGAGGTATGTCAACATTTACTACATGGGGCTCATCTAACCATATGTCTGTTAGGTTATCAGGTTCTGAGTGATATGCCAATATTAGATATACTGTAGATATATTGAGGACGCGGGTCACGCAGACCATCTGCCCATACATATCTTCACGAAGGGACTGTAACACTGTATTGATCAACACTTAACCATAACGAGGGTATATTAACCCTCAATAGCAATCTCTACTTAGAGACTGTACTGCTATAGTGATCAATATTTAATTACAAGGAGGTTTTATGTTAAGAGGGGCTTACAATCCCTTTAAGGTTTTTAAATTCTAAATATACCATTGTTCATGTTTGTATGTGCATAGGTTTTATTGCCCCGCTTTATTTTAGTGATTGAGTTTATTAAAGTATTGTTTTTTTTGTAACCCAACAAGCAATACACAAATTAGGGGTCATGTTGCAGGGTACATGCAACCACACACGCGGGTTCTCTTGATAAAGCTTATTTGCCAAACAGACCTTATAGCAGTAATCTCTTCAGTATTTCACTCCTGTCTCCTGACCAGCTAGCCTGCATGTGTGTACAGAGGCGGCACATTTTATTTGAGTGCGGCTAGCTTCGCAAGCCTGGGGATGCCCCGGAATGCTAGCCGCACTCCCTCGGCGTGCCGCGCGTCATCGACGCGCGGTCACGAGTCATCGGGAGCCTGCGCCCCCTGCACGCTCGTCTAGGGCTCCCCGAGGGAGCCCTGGTGTCCCGCGATGTGGGGGACGGTGGCAGGGGGTTCCGGGGGACCCGGCGGACCCGGCAGCGGGAGGGAGAAAGCCCGATCGGAGGGCGCTCCTCCGTGTCTTCGGCGCACGCCCGGCATCCTCTGGCGCGCGCCAGGTTACTGCTGCGGCCGAGAACGGGCAAATGCTCGAATAAACTCGGCCGCAGCAGTACATCCTGGGGTTTTTTAAACACCTTGATTATGCAGCTGGGGTCAGACTAATTAAGCAGCCCTTCTCAACTGAAACTTAACCTCCTCACTGCTACACTGCAAGGCTAAACATAGGTTTGCCAGGAATATGGCTGGTGACGTTTATTCACCCTGTCACATTCCTCTCCTGTTAGTGTGTGGCTGGGGCCACGCACGGCTGAAGCCCGACCATCCACCCCTTCTCTAGAAAAGAAGTCAGCATTTGCATTTTCTTTTCCAGGCCTGTGCTGAATCTCAAATGAGAAGGGTTGGAGGGCCATATACCACCTGGTCAATCTAGCATTGGAGTCCTTCATACTATTTAACCACTTCAATGGAGCATAGTCCGTCACCAGAGTAAAATGGACTCCTGCCAGGGAATGCCTCAAAGCCTCCATTGTCACTCCTTATCAATCACTGAGTAGTTTTTTCCCTGGGGAACAATTTCCTACTCAGAAAAAGGATCAGATGTTCAACTCCCTCAAACTGTTGTGACAACACTGCCCCTAGCCCTATCTCTGATGCATCGGTTTGCACTACAAAAGGCCTGTCTGGCTTCTAAGGACGGGACCCTCTGATAGACACCTTTTTATGTCCTCAAAGGCTCTCTGACACTCCCTTGACCATACCACTTGTGTAGAGGCACACTTTTTTGTGAGGTCCGTTAATGGGGCTGCAACTTCCGAGTAGTTGGGGATGAACCGCCAATAGTATCCTCCTAAACCCAGCAGAGAGCGTACCTGCGTTTTTGTTTGGGGGGTCGGAACTTCTTTCAGGGCAGCTACTGTACCTTGTCGGCTAGTGGCCTTACTTTTCCATCTCCCACTGCATACCCCAAGTATTTGGTTTCCGCCTTACCTAAGGCACATTTCTTAGGGTTGGCTATGAGCGCTGCCTCTCTTAGAGATTTGAGGACCGCTTTCAGCCTATTTAGATGGTTTACTATACATGACAATGTCATCTAGGTAGGCTGTGGCATAAGCCCTATGGGGTCTCAGGATAAAGTGCATCTCTGAAATGTGGCTGTGGCTTCATGCAGTCCAAATGGCATTGTCATAAACTAGTATAAACCCATGGGAGTGGCAAAGACTGTTTTGCACTTGGACTTTTCCTCTAAAGGTATTTGCCAGTATCCTTTTGTTAAGTCCAGCGTGGATATATATTCCGCGTTACCAAGGGCGTCAATTAACTCGTTCACCCTTGGCATCGGATATGCGTCAAACTTGGATACCGCATTGACCTTTCGGAGGTCCACACAAAATCTTACCTTACCATCGGGTTTAGGGATCATAACTAGTGGACTACACCACTCACTGCATGATTCCTCAATCACTCCTAAGTGTAACATTTCTTGTACCTCCTTCTCTACCAGGGCCCTACGACTTTCAGGCAACCTATAAGGACGGGAACGTACTTTTACCCCGGGTGCTGTCTCGATCACATGTGAAATTAAAATAGTTTGCCCTGGCAAATCAGAAAAAACATCATGGAATTGTGTAATTATTTCTAACAAGTCCCCTTTTTGTTCAGAGGACAACTGTCTACCCATTGGGATTTTAGTGTCACCCACAATGTTCTCCCATGGGGGCTGAGGACCCAAGTCCGTTTCCTCCTCCGCAAGGTGGATGAATAGAGACCGCTGCATCTTCCAGGGTTTCAGCAAGTTGACATGGTAAATTTGTTTACCCTTCCTGGACCCTGGTTGAGCGATCTCATAATCCACATCACCCGTGCGGTGGAGTACTTTGAATGGGCCCTGCCATTTGGCTAGGAGTTTGCTCTCACAACTGGGTAACAACAACATCACCTGATCTCCTGGGTGAAACACTCTCATACGAACATTTTGATTGTAATGTCTCTCCTGACTGTCCTGGGCTGATCTAAGATTCTCCCTAGCAAAATGGCCGACCACATCTAGGCGCTTCCTAAAGTCAAATACATATTGCAGGGTATTCTTAGAAGGGGACCGCTGTTCCTCCCAGGACTCCTTTGGGAGGTCTAGGATACTCCGGGGTTGGCGGCCATACAGCAGTTCAAATGGAGAGAATCCCGTGGAGGCCTGGGGAACTTCCCGCACTGCAAACAGCAGAAAAGGGAGAAGTTCATTCCAGGTTCTCTTCCCTGAATCTACAAATTTTCTCAGCATCCCTTTTAGAGTTCGGTTAAATCTTTCCACCAATCCGTCAGTCTGTGGATGGTAGACCGATGTCCGAACCGACTTGACCTCTAGTAATTTTAAGACATCCTGCATTAGTTTAGCCATAAAATTTGTACCTTGGTCTGTCAACAAAACCTGGGGAAGTCCAACACGTGAGAACAGCTTCAACAACTCGTTGGCCTCTTGCTTCGCCA